>NC_140293.1:2329407-2389407 GCF_964030765.1 Micromesistius poutassou | reverse complement strand
GGGTCATTGAGTTCTACAGCAAGCAGCGAGACGCCATGTTGTCCTCTGCGGACAAGTGGCTGAAAGGTTGGCCGGAAACACACACACACACACACACACACACACACACACACACACACACACACACACACACACACACACACACACACACACACCCTCACACACACACACACACCCGGAAGAATCTCTCTAGTGCAATTATGTGACTCTCTGATGAAAGGTGGTAGTTACTGTGGTTGATTTGTGTCTGTGTTTGTGTGTGTGTGTGTGTGTGTGTAGATGTAGCGGAATGGCACGCCCCGTCGGCAGGCATGTTCCTGTGGATCAAGCTGAAGGGCATCGCAGACACCCAGCAGCTTATCATGGAGAAGGCAATGGAGAAAGAGGTGGGGACAACACACACACACATACACACACACACACACACACGCACAGGCACACGCACACACGCCCCGTCTATCACTGGGAGAGTGTATTTGTGTCTCGTCCGGCTGTCCCTGGGATCATTTCTACTTGTTTGTTTTGAAACGCAAAGCTTGGACCATTCAGTCTATTGATGTTGTTTTGAATTAATGACGACTTGGGGAGTTATGGAATGACATGCTGTAAACGTTGAAATATGTTTGTTATGATGTATCTTGAAATGCTTTTAACTCGGCCCCTCTATCTCTCTCTGGTTTCTGTTCTGAATAGGGCCCGTACTGGTTTAGGAAAGGCCGGCGTTATACAGAATAGATTGGTTCTTTCAGCTTTAACTCAATTTAACTTACTCTGCAGCTCACACGCCTCCATTCAGAGAACAAATGTGCTCTTGATTAGCTTAACAAAACTATGAAAAGGGGGGGGGCATGACACTGCCATTGGTACCGTCACTATGGCTACCAGCACTTTAGTAATGGGGAAAGTGCAGCCAACCCTATGGTTGTCAACGATAAGTAGTGGGAGTAGTACAGCCGTCGCCACGGTTACCAACACTAACCAACAGTGGATGCAGAGTTGTCGCTAAGGTCACCGACTGGAAGCAATGGGGGGGGATGTACAACCGTCGCTATGGTAACCAATAATTACGGAAATTAAGGAATTGCGGTCCGATAACTTTGTAACGTGTCGACAGGTCCTGCTGGTTCCCGGGGGCGTGTTCATGATTGACAGCTCCGAGCCCTGTCCCTACGTGAGAGCGGCCTTCTCCATCTCCACCCCAGAACAGATAGACGAGGTCAGTCTCTCCCACTCCCTCTCGCTCTCTGTCTCACACACACACACCATGACCTCGCACTTTCTCTCAAAACACAAAAGCTTAACTGTGTGTGTGTGTGTGTGTGTGTGTGTGTGTGTGTGTCGTGTGCGTGTGCGTGTGCGTGTGTGTGTGTGTGTGTGTGTGTCGTGTGCGTGTGTGTGTGCAGGCCTTCAGGAGGCTTTCCCTGCTCATCAGAGAGGCTCAGTGAGGACTCGAGGCCCGCTGGAGGAGGAAGTGCTTGTCCCTGGGCGGGGGGACTCGGGGTGTATTTTGGGCTGTTGATGTTTGGTGTAATGTGGCATGGGCAAAGCGGAACAATGACAACAAAACATATGGGAGAAGAGAAAGGAATGTTCTTGTTCCTGTTGTTCAGTAAAAAGGGTCTCGCTGTTATTACACAGGATTTTTTTTAAAGGTATTTTAAAGGCAACAATGCGTGGCATTGATACGCCATTGTTTATGAATGTGCCTGTGTGATTTTTGTGGTAAGGGTCCGTAAGTACGGGAGACGGTGTTGACCAATACCAGTCGTCGATGGCTGTAAGGAGGCGGGATTTGTGGAAATACAGATTTGGGATGTCTTTTTTTATTGTTGTTTACATGCACAAAAATAACATCACTTGAGATCTAAGCCAATAAGCTTCCTCTCGCAAACACTCGAAGCAATACACGACACTGTCACAAAGGTAAACAAGCATTGTATTATGTTTGTTTGTGGCTCAGGAATCTTGATTTCTGATAACAAACCGCTTGTGACAATCCAGCACTGTGTTTCTGAGATGAAGGGGAAAACAAACACATTTTAATCATCTTACACGGTGAAGGTGTACTGGGGGAATCCAACCGGCGACAGATACCGCAAAAAAAAAACACATGCTTATCGGGATCATAAAGTGTCGACCGATTACACAGACGACATGTCCTGTGCGGTTGCCTTCACGTTTTTATTACACAGCTCCTGAAATACACACACTTATCAAAGAGGGCGGATACCCCACAGCCTCTTACATTCTGATGAAACGCTCACAATCTACAACACATGAATGACCCGATGATAATGAGGATTTCTTTGTCGTTTTAAACTGCTGATGAATAGAAATGCTGTATCCGAATTAAAAAATAATAGTGAATTTTGATCACTAATTCTCTTTGTGTGTATTCTTTACGACAGAATCCTTCAACGGCATACCTTATCTCGAGATAAATCGCAACAGAAATCCTACAAGTTTAACCTCATACACAACCAGAGTGTTTAAGGATTTAAAGTTAATTTGCATTATTTCCACTTTTAATGCACGTTAAGTGTTGAATAACCAAAAGTTGAATTCATACCATGTAATAATGACGGGTGAATGCATAGAATGTAAAACTGAGCTCAACAGACCTTCTGTAACTTGCTTTAGACTCAACTGACTGTTGCAACATATTTTAAAGAGGATGTGGTGGCTGTGGGCTTAATTCGGTCAAATGTTGTGTATGTTCGAACCCTTCTCATTATCCATCCCCACAGTAACGACTATGTTGTTAGGCTATCCATTAAGGGCTGCCTGTCTAGCTGGCGGATTGCCTGGATGGAGGGAGGGGAAAACTGAGTAGCTTACTTTCATAAGACAACACTGCCTAGAACACGTACAATAAACAACATTGAGTGTATACTGTCAAGTGCATGTCTATCTAGTGATTAGATTGTATTTGGCATGGACATGACATTTCATTGCTACATACATCACATGCCATAATGGGATCACCATTATCATTGTATAGTAGGCAGGCCTACTACACTATTGTTGTTAGCACACATACATTGTGTTTGATGAATGGACTTTATTCTACATGTGTATTCCCTTAATATACATGTGTGTTTTCTATTTTCATACTTAGAATTATTATTATTTGTATTAACTAAGCCTACAGCTTGAATTTCCTTGTAGACAGAAAACAAAACAAAAAGGGAGTCTGAACATGAATCTCAGCTCAGTGAACTTATGGTTGTGACGTAGGCGTCTGAAACGTCCCTCATCCATTTTGGTGCGCGGCGCCGCTGCTCCGTCCTCCGCACGCTCCGGTCCCCCCACAGCAGAGCGCGCACATAGCGGGACGAGTCGAGGCAAGGGGACGGCGGCGGCAGCGGAACGCATCTGCATCTCATCCCCTGGCTTATTATCCCTTGTCTTGACATGTGGATAATCACGATGTGAGGTACGTTCGTTGTTCTTCTGATGTAGAAATCGACGGAAAGGAGAAAAAAAATCTAGCGAATTTTCTGGGGAAAAAAAAAAAACAAGCCTTGTTATCCTAGCGGGCGGCGAGGCTAACGTCGGAGCTACATTAGCCATATCGTTCTGTAGTCTAGTGAGGTTACGGGGGGTTGGAGGGCGGTACGACAGCCGAGGGACATGCTAAGAGCTTCAACATCTGTATTGAATGCAGGCGATCGGGTCGACGTGTACATTGGGTTATGGTGTGTGTACAGACGAAGCGTGTGTGTATGTATTCCGTCAATGTCACGGCTTATGACCGATAAACACTTCACGTTGGTCCGTAAAGCGCCGAGGAAGGTCCCGTGATGGAAACAACATTATTCCAGGCTATAGCTGCATCCCGTGCCTTTACTTGTATTGTATCTTCGGGATTATTCCCATGAATGACATGCTATACATAAGATTCCCCATTTCTACGCCGAACCCACTTGTGAAGGAGACGGGCTTCCTGGTGGTGATGGATGACGTGTTCGGGGCTCAGTGAGAGGCTATTGATCTCCGTTATGTCGGGACGTCAAGTCAACACACAGCGCTCTCGGTGCGAGGTGTGAGCCCAGCAGCCAGGCCACGTCAATAGCCCTTGACTAGTCGAGACTAATCAATGTTAATAAGGACAACCGTCACCTTTGTATTGTACTTTTCAACACTTGATTGCATATTTCCATATGCGTCTTAACATGTCATGTGATGCTGGCTACAGCGGTCGGTTTAGGACATGGAGGCCTGTGCGTTTGCTTTGTAGCCTAAGAGATAACTGTTTTATTGTAATGTAGCCCAAACTACCACTGTGTTTTAATTGCAACCCAATACTGAAAGTATAAAGTGATATTCCGACGGCTCTATGACCACACTGGATGGGATGTGTTGCCTTGTTGTTGACACTGCGGGGGTATCTGATGTGCGGTGTGTGTTTACTGTGTTTTTACTCTAGTGGAACTCTTAAAGTATCGGAGCTGAATACCGGATTGCCTTGCATCGCCACTAACCAGAGATAATCTTTGGAACCATGAACCCTCAGTTCTCTAGGTGACACACCGACAATCGGATAAAATGTATCGGGCTGGCGGATACGCGGTGATGGTGCTCCTCGTCCACACCACCGGGGCCCTGTGGACGGATTTGGACGGGAACCACACGGACAACGCCACCGTGCCAGATGGCGGATTTATCCCCGTGTTGTTCACCAAAGTACACCAGATTATCGCCCGCGAGGGGAACTGCGCGCTGATTGATTGCAATGTCACCGGAGACCCGTACCCGGACGTGCAGTGGTTCAACTCGCACGGAGAACGCCTGGACACCAACAGCATCGGTAAGACAACCCCCGACAGGACAGCATGTCACTGGAAACCCAGCGGGCTGACTTTTACACAACCCCCTGAATCATGAATGTTTAACGTTCCCAGAACACCCCCAGAAGAACACCCCCCTTCCATCTCTATCCAACCGTGACATCACTCTGTCTTGCCATTTGACTTGGAGTGTGTATTCAATTCGTCAATCAAAGGACTTATTGTCTATTTATTGCAAGAGACCGCCCTTTACAGTATAGGGAGCTCATGTGACAGTTATGGCAATGGAGCTTGTATAGAACAAACACAAGGCCCACAGAAAATAATAGCATATGCAATGGTCAAATGTGCATCATGCGAGGCATAGCTCAATGGCAGTAAGAATTATATGTTATCATCACACTTGAAACATGAAGAGATGTGAAGTTGAAAAGTTGGTCTAACCTTTTTCTTCAATAGTGCAGAAACATTTATATTGTATTGTCCATTGTATTGGTATCAGTGGGAGACAATAGACATATTACACAGGCGGGGACCAGAGAGTTGCTATTCACAGCTGGTGTTGAATATAAAAACAAAAATAGTTATGATGATTCAAAAGATTTAAATAGAGCCTCCACATGGAAGTGGTCGTTTTGTGTGCTCAATTATTGATTTATATCCTTGTGAAAATGCTTTGTTTGTTGTCTTGGCTGTGGTGTCAAACAATTGTAATTCGCCATGCGGTCACTCAGGAGGAACCATATGAAAGTATGTGTGGGTGTGCAAGTTTAAAACCAAACTGCTGAAACGTGACCCAACATGCAGAGAAACAATTTTGTCAAACAACACTCGCATACATGCACACACACAACGATCAAGAATTCTTAAATTGATTGAGCCATTCAAAATAATTGACTATTTCAAAAAACACGCACAAGCACACACAGTTAACTGTGTGTTAACAACTGAGATCATAGAGGAACCATAATGCGTTGACAGTGGGTTGATTTGTTCCCAGTTCTTAACGGCACACAGTTAATAATATGAATAAGTAAAGTGGTTCTAAACATAGAACTGGTTTATTTTAATACGTTGCTAGTGCAGGTTAGGAAGAGCCATTCAACATGTTGAGACTCATATGCAAGCCTGTTCTGTTCTGTTCACACACACACACACACACACACACACACACACACACACACACACACACACACACACACACACACACACACACACACACACACACACACAATCCCCTGCAGGCAGACTTTGTACTATAGGGTTAATGTGCAGCTGTTCTTTAGCCCACGTACAGTACATGTTTATGTGTTTATCTCCGAGCATTGGCTTTTGTTGGCTGTCTATCTTCCCGTGCAGAAAACAAGACTAGTGGTTCATTGAGAAGATAATCGCGGCATTGTTGCGTTTGACTCACAGAGGATGTGATTCTGTTATCTACTTTCAAAAAATATGTCCAGAAGTATTTCATTCTTTTTTTTGTTGATTTAGTCAACAGCCTCACTGGTTTTTGAGCATTCCTGTTGTACTCTCGAGTCATTTTAATTAATTGTAATACTGTTATTAGTTACTAATAGAAGAGAAATTTGATCAAATAAGACCATCTCATTGACAGACTTGTGTAAGTCTTTGTCTGGGCACTTGCGATGCAGCCTTGGGTACTTCCTCTATTCTCCAAGTACATTGTGTCCTAGGCTAATAACCTCAGTCTCCCGGTTGGGCTCAGATTCTGAACACTGTCCAGTTGTTTTAGGGATAGTCACTCATGCTGCATTTAGTAACTTAGATAATCCAACTTTGATTATATGCCTTGATTGTCCTCAGCCTTACTTGTAACTAAGTTACTTTGGAGAAAAGCTTCTGCTCAATGATTAAATGTAAATGCAATATTACCCGCCTCTCCAAAGGATGGCAGATGTTAAACTGTAGAGAAGGACATTCAGCACAGGTGCATGCTGTTATTTTAGTTGACGGCGAAAGGGGTTGTTAAGTGTCTTTACTTCCTAAAGAGTGAGAACCACAACTGGAGCTTTTGTTATTTACAGAAAAAGCATCAACCTCTTGTCCTAATGATTCAAACAAAACCCCCAAAGACTATTGTGGGGGTCATGCAGTCTGTCGTCTGCACCGTCTAGCCTTCTGCCTACACACCAAAGTGCATTGGCCTTGGCTCACGCTAAATGCTAACTCCTAGCGTCACCAGCACGTCCAGGTGAGACCAGGCACCTGTTTAAATATTGATGGCCCATAGCGGGAGGAATAAGGTCACGGTCTAATGCACGACGTGAGGCCGTGGATTACTGTAGCAATTAACACTTCTTCTGCCTTTTTTATTGTGTGGAATCCATTATTCTCAGAGGAAGAGTCTCTAGATTCATGGAGGGCAGTTTGGGATGTTAAGAGCAGGCAGGAGGTAGACAACAGATATACCGATACGTCACAACAACAACAACAACAACATCCTTTCTTATGTAGTTGTAGTCTGGGACACGGTTCACACTGCGAAACAGCACAACCACTTCATGCATTGTAGTAAGTGGGCCAGTCAGTTTGTTATATATGGATTTTTGTGGGGTGGTGGCTGCGTTCCAGGAGATAATGGACCACACTAATCATATCCCACATTCAATTCTATTAATAAAGCAGGGCCATGGCAAGAGCAACATTGTGGTCGAATCGGAATAGTATTTTACAGAAGAACACTCCAATAAATAAATACTCTTGGTACGCTGGTGCAGAAAAGGTGTGTGTGTGTGTGTGTGTGTGTGTGTGTGTTTTGTCTCTGTTTTGTCTCTCACACACAGTGCTGTAGCTTTAGGACAGACCAGCGCCTTAAAAAGGATTTGACAGAGGTAATTTTAGATTATACTTTGTGGTTGATAATCTGCAGGGTTATATAAAGGTCAGTGTTGGCCAGGAGTGGGCAAAATGAACAATGGGGGCTTTTTGCTCAATTTACAAAGTAGAAAACCGAAAGTGCTCTTATTCACAATAGATTTGCTTTATCCATTTTGATAACACATCCCGAATGTGATGTTTGGGGTGCAGGTTCAGAGCGATGCAGTTTCTTACAATGCAGTGAACTCAGACTACTGTGGTTTCATTCTTATAACGCTGAGAACTACACATAGGAAATATCCTATGTCCTTTCAAATATGAGCAAAATAAGAGACAATAGACCAACCAATTAAACATCTCTCTCTCTCTCTCTCTCTCTCTCTCTCTCTCTCTCTCTCTCTCTCTCTCTCTCTCTCTCTCTCTCTCTCTCTCTCTCTCTCTCTCTCTCTCTCTCTCTCTCTCTCTCTCTCTCTCTCTCTCTCAGACAGCAGGTTCTGGTTGCTGGACAGCGGCGTCCTCAACATCACCTCCATCGACTTTGCCGACCGCGGGAAGTACACGTGCGTGGCGTCCAACGCGCACGGCCGCGCCAACTGCACGGTGACGCTGCGCGTGGTCATCACCCGCGGCGACATGGGCGTCTACTACATGGTGGTGTGCCTGGTGACCTTCACCATCATCATGGCGCTGAACATCACCCGCCTCTGCATGATGAGCAGCCACCTCAAGAAGACGGAGAAGGCCATCAACGAGTTCTTCCGCACGGAGGGCGCCGAGAAGCTGCAGAAGGCCTTCGAGATCGCCAAGCGCATCCCCATCATCACCTCGGCCAAGACCCTGGAGCTGGCCAAGGTCACGCAGTTCAAGACCATGGAGTTCGCCCGCTACATCGAGGAGCTGGCGCGGAGCATCCCGCTGCCGCCGCTCATCATGAACTGCCGCACCTTCATGGAGGAGATCCTGGAGGTGGTGGGCGTGGACGAGATGCGCCACACCTTCCTGCGCCAGGGCCCCGGCGGCCACCCGCACCACCACCTGGGCGCCATCGGCGGCGCCGGGCTGGCGTCCATAGGCGCCGGCGACGTCTTCTCCATCCTGCAGGAGCGGGAGGAGCGGGAGAACGGGGAGCGGGGGCGGAGCGCGTCGCCGGCGGGCGAGTCGGACAACTCGTCCATCCACGACCAGCCGCAGCACATCGCCATCCAGGTGTCGGTGCACCCCCCGCTGGCGGCCGGCGGCTACTGTAGCATGGAGAGCGAGGCGGGGCCGTCGTGCTCCTCCTCGCCGCCGCCGCCGCCGCTGCCGTCGTCGGACGCCCCTCAGTCAGAAGAGTCTGAGGAGACGGAGGAGACGGAAGAGTCGGAGGTGACGGAGGAGACGGAAGAGTCGGAGGTGATGGAGGAGACGGAAGGGTCGGAGGTGATGGAGGAGTCGGAGGAGTCGGAGGTGATGGAGGAGACGGAGGAGACGGAGGAGACGGGAGAGTCGGAGGAGCCGGAGGAAGCGGAAGGGGAGACCGCCGAAGGAGGAGGAGGAGACACCGAAGGAGGAAGAGGGAGACTAGAGGAGGAGGTGGAGATGGAGGCAGAGGAGGAGAAGGAGAAGGAGGCAGAGGAGAAGAGCTCCGAACGGGCAGCGGAGCCGGAGCAGAAGGAGGTCAGCGCCGCCGCCGCCGCCGCCCCGGCCTGCCAGGTGATCTACGAGAGCCACGTGTAACACCGGGCGCCACGCAAACCCGGACCCGATCTGCAAGCAAACAATCGTACAAGCAATGAAACGGACCCGGGTGCCGGCGGAGCGGTGGCGTCTCGCCGTCCTGCTATGCATTTCCACAATATCAATAAAGGAACCTCAACTCGAGAGGATAGGAAGATGCTACGGGATACACATCACGCTGAGTGACTCTAGTGACGGCCTCTCTTTTAAGATCCTATATCCTTTGCCGGGCCGATGTTGATGTGTCCTTTGACCTTGTTGGTTTGACCTTCTATGTTTTGAATGTACAGTAGGGGGGAGAAGGGGGAGGTGGGCGGCGGGGGGGGGGGAGGGGAGTGTTATGACGCCAATGTAAAGTACAAGTGAGGGGTCATAGTGTCTGTCTGTCCTTGTGGTCATCGTGGACTACTGTCGTTTCCCACAAGGATGATGTCTTTCAGTTTCACCTTAGAAACTTAGAAATCAGATTTTTTTATATGAGAATGCCTTGAATGCCTCTCGGTGGTCCAGGGATATCCTTTCTTCTTTTTTTTTTTTTCTTCCCCAGACGATGACGAGTTGTTGAAGAAGTTGTATTGAACTGCTGTTACAGAGAACCCTCAGTTGCTGTACAATGTGCAACGTGTTGCTCAATGCTTAAAAAAAAGAAAAAGAAAAACAATGCATGCGCTGGATTTAACTACATCCTGAATTTAGAGCTTAGGATGCGCAGGGTTCAACGTTATAAGGCCAACCTGCGCAGATGGTAAAACACAACAGCAGGTTGCGATTTACGACGTCTTTTTGTTCGTCCCTCGAAATTCATACCTTCCGATTTAACCGTGGTTGCCCAAATGATTATTATTATTAACAACTATTTACAAAGTGTCTTACAGCTGTGTGTGTCGATGAAATGGAGAGAAAAAAAATGATAGCGGCATTTTGAATTTAATCATCAGTGTTTTCAATTGTGTTGATTTATATTCCATTGTAGACCATTGATTTCCTTTGTGCCCCTCTAGAAACGGATGTCAGCTCCCGTTCTTACTTTTCTCTTAGGACCGATGTGAGCCTGAACTCGCTTTCCCAGGTTGCTTTGCAGTCCTGCATACAGTTAGTTCTGCATGTGATTACAGCCTGAGACCCTTATTTAAGGTTATACTGATGGGTCGCTAAAGGGGCTTTTTTTTTTGTTGTTATTTTTCTTTGCTCTGATTGGCTCTTAGAGGGCCAAAGCTACAATGTGGTTCTGCTTTAAATGGTGATCTAATCTTGCCATCCTTTTGTAGTGTAATAAAAAAAAAAGACTGCTGTGTAACCATGGTTTCCCTGGCTGCTTACTTGTTAGGAAAAGTGATTTGACACCTGTGTTCTCTCAGGGGACCCGACAGTGAGCCAATCAAGCTGCCTTTAGGGCCCATTCAACAGGCGTTGCCAGATCAAAAAAAAAATGGCCAGAAAACGCCAGTTCAACTATTTATTTAAATTAGGGTAGTGAAAAAAGGTTGATAGTAGAATCAACTTTTGAGAGATGCAACCTCTCGACGTCACGCTGCGTAAGCCAATCGCGTAAACCGGCGATCAGACCGGAAGTCGCTCACGGGAACAACAACCTTGTTTACCATGTAGCGTTAGCATTGTAGCATCCCACTGTTTGTTTACTTGGACTCTGCAGACGGGAAGAGAGACCAATCGCCGCCGTGTTGTCCTTTCAACAGCTGGACAACTCTGCTACGAGGGGGTGGTTTAACATGACGTCACACAAATGGGGCCCGGAAGTGACGCTTCCACATTGACGCAGCAGTGATGTTATCAAGTCATTATATATATATATCATCATATATATGATATTTAATAATTTATAATTAATATAATATCAATTCTACACTGACTAAATATCGCATTCGGCTTCTTCGGAATTGTGTATATATATATATATATATATATATATATACAATTCCTAACCTCAGCCTCTAACAGAGAGCAGCATCTATGTACAGCTCCTCCAGTGACCAGTGAAGGATTCATGTTCATTCATCATCACAGCTCTTATCCAGTGGAGGAACCCAACAAGTATGGAACAAAACGGAGAGAGAGAGAGAGACACAGAGAGAGAGAGAGAGATGGATGACATGAATGGTCATTTAATACTTGTCAAAATGTTCTTGAAATCACAACAGCCAAGTGTGGCGTGCTGGCGGACCCCTCGGGGCCCTTCGCCCCCTGCCACGCCACCCTGGCCCCCGGAGCCTTCCAAGAGTAAGCTGTGTGTGTGTGTGTGTGTGTGTGTGTGTGTGTGTGTGTGTGTGTGTGTGTGTGTGTGTGTGTGTGTGTGTGTGTGTGTGTGTGTGTGTGTGTGTGTGTGTGTGTGTGTGTGTGTGTGTGTGTGTGTGCGCCCGTCCTTCTTCGGGGATACTTTAAGCCGGTGTCACGCTGCCTCTGTCTGCCCTGTTCTCCGTGTGTGATGTGGTGCTGCTGCGTTGTGATTGGACAGCGACTGCGTGTTCGACCTGTGCGCGGAGCGGACGGACGCGGCGCTGCGCTGCGACAGCTACGACGTGTACGCCGCGGCCTGCCAGGAGGCCGGGGCCCCGCCGGGCCCCTGGAGACAGGAGCTGGACTGTGGTACGACGCAGCCCCCCCCCCCCCTCTCACTCCCCCCCCCCCCCCCCCCCCCCCCCCACAATTGGTGGGGGAAAATGACCCCAGTGTAGATGGGTCATAACAGCTTCTCTGGCTCTCCTCCTTCTGCTGTGTTGCCGTCTCAATTTTGCATCACCTTCTGTGTGCACCTGACGGAGGCCTTTGTGACGGAGGACTGCGACCAGGCGTGCCAGTGCACCGCCACGGGCGCCGTGTGCCAGCAGGCCAAGTCCTGCCAGGCCGGTCAAGTCTGCGCCGTCAGCGACTTCAAACGTGACTGCTTCAAATGTATGTAATGTGTTTTCAGATATAGTGTGTGTGTGTGTGTGTGTGTGTGTGTGTGTGTGTGTGTGTGTGTGTGTGTGTGTGTGTGTGTGTGTGTGTGTGTGTGTGTGTGTGTGTGTGTGTGTGTGTCCGCAATCGTTGGGTAAAGATAAAGATGTGCACTGCTGCCGGTTTCTAGCTTTCTTTCTACTAACCTACTAACTTTATCCCTCGCTGTCTCGCATCGTAAAAAAAAGAAGAACGATCACGCGTTTTTGGTTTGAAACTATGTTTTTTCTGCGTTTGTTTACCCCACACAGACACAAGACGATGAACTTTGAGCAGACCGCTGTACAGATGGAAACCACAAGTAAGACGGATTCTAAATGTTTGCTGTCGGTGACGTATTCAAAGCTTTTAAAAGTAAAAAAAAGGTGTGGCAGCAATAACACTTTTTTTGTCGTTGTCTTCCACAGGTGAGCCGTACGAAGAATTAACTGAAGGCGCACAAGTTCTGAAACGCACCTCGATGTGATGAACAAAGTAATCTTATTTAAACAAATTGGAAAAATGATGTGAACATTGAATACTCCTATATGCTTGTATATATTTAAGAAATACTATTTTTATTTTTTAAGTTTTTTCAAAACTTGAATATGTACATTTAATCACACAAACCTTTTTTTCTAATTTCAACTTTTACAATGGATGATGTGAACCATGTATATTTGAATTGAGAAGTTGTTTCAAGTAAAGCAGCCCTTAAAAAAAACATGGGTGTTGTGTGCCTGAGTTTCTCGCACCGTCTACCACCTAACTGAACTATATCAACTTTAACAGCCATGAAATGTCCATTCATTCAGTTCAATACTTACTATAATATACTTTATTCCCCCTCCCTCTCAGAAATATAAAGGAAAAAGGAATTGAGGAGATGAGGAATTCTTATTGCGTTTGGTAATAAAGTTGTGTGAATATAATCTCAAATATAAAATCTGAGCAACTGTTGTGAGTATCTTGGTGGTGCAGTGGTAAGACCTGATGATTAAAGTGCTGGAGACCTGGGTTCAAGTCCTGCTCATGGTGGTGGTTTTTCGTGTTTTTTTTGTGTGAATATAATGTGAAATCTTACTTCCGGCCAGTTCAAGTTGCCAGCTCTGTGGCGCATTGGAGAGAGCTCTTGGTCATTGGTGCTGAGGTTGTGCGTTCAAGTCCCACATATGTTGTTCACTAAGGATTACAGTCATTTTTAAACATAAGAATGTTCTGGGAATTCTGGGTCAAATGTATCCTCCATCAGAACCCTCCACAATGACTTGGTGGTGGAGTGGGGAGAGCAAGCGGTTGGGATAACCGGGGTTCATGGTTCAAGTCCCCCTCCCCTCCTCATGGCTAAATATGTATTATTTTAAATAAATAAAAAACAGGGAAGGGGGGAGGGATAACTTCAACACACTTACTAAACACAAAAGGTTGGACAAAAAAGTAGCAAGACCCCCTTACTACTAACCCCCCCCCCAGCCCCTGTGAAGGGGGGGATGGGAGGGTTCTGCAGACACGTTGGGGGCCCTGTTGGGGGTACCCCCTCCTTGGTGGCCATGTGAGCGGGGACTCGAACCTGAGTCGACAGAGTGTTGAACAACACCCCTTACCGCTGCACCACCAAGGCGCCGACTAGGATTTGCTCGGAAGTTCTACTTGGCTTGACAATTCACATGACACAGAAATAAGAGTTAATCAGCGGGAGTGGAGCGTAAACTACCGCCCTCTCCACTTCACGGAGGTTGGGTATAATAGCCAGGGAGGGTAAGAAGTGCAACGGGTGCCACAATGGACATACTGTAGCAGGCTTGTGGGTGTGGGGTTTCTCACTACCAAGCTGAATAGAAAACCACACAATACAGGGAGCATTCAAAGCCAATGGTCATTTATTAAGGGGGTATTTACATCCAGAGGTGGGGGGAGGGTAAACGTCAGGGTAAACTTCAACTCAAAGCACACAAGCCTTAATCAGTCAGTTTGTCCCGTGTCCAGGGGTCTTCACAAGAAGGGTTCTCATCCAAAGCAGTCAGTGCACGGTGGGGTGGGGTTAATCAGACGGTCCAGGTAATCAATCCTATTCAGTCTCAGCACTGCCTGCTTAACAATCCTCACGCTGGCCTCGTTAAGGGAGGAAGTCCATGTAAGGCTTGGGGGTGGAGCCAGAAGGCTGATATCTCCCTTCAATAGCAATGCAATCACCCGTCCCTGCTGTCTGCCACCATACATACAGTTAGAACTTTTTAAATCATTTAGTTAATAAAAGTGGATAAAAAAAAAAGTGGATAAAGCTTAAGTCTATGGAGATGGGGTGTTGGGGGAGTCCAGGTATCCAGTCGTAGTCAGTGGGACATGCCAGGCATCGAGTTGCAGTCACCGCTACACTCTAAAACAGACAGAATAATGAATTAGAAGGGTGACAGTCCACACAAAAGATGTAGACAGAGACTAATTTAGTGAGACAAACACATCGATCCAATCAGAAACATTCACATAGTCAGACACTGACACAGACACTGACACAGACACTGACACACTTCATCCACACATTCAGCGTCAGTCCAGACATCAGCAGCTGGTTTGGCATGTACCTTTTCTGTACATCAGTAGATGTGCTGAGGGGAACCTAGATTAAGTAAGAAGGTTCAGGTTACTTTATTTGTACCTGTAGGTAAACTTGTTTTGCAGTTTAAAAGTGGGCTTCTGTTACACCGTTTCATCACATACACACAAACACAAATGGGACAGTCACATAGGTAAAAAAGTGGATGACAGATAATTATTAATTACTCAATTTGAGATGTTATGCTTTGATTGTTCTCAGATGTCCTCATATGCAAAGCATCCCCAAAAGGATAGAATCCAAATCACAAAGACGTTACTTTAAATATCCAGTAAGTATATTTACTTGGCAGTGCTTTCTCCTTGCTCAAAGGGCTGTCGATAGATCTGGGAAAATTCATCAATTACTATAACAAACAGCCCATAATACCACTTTAAAATGGGACGTTAGCAGCATTAGAGGAAACAGCAGGGGAGATAGCTGTAGCAGCTGGGTGCACATGGGGGGGGGGGGCTTAGCATTAGCCGCAGAATCAAAGAGACGAAGGGACAGTCAAGTGTTTCCTCCTCACCACGTGAGTGTTGTCAAACTCATACCAGCCGCCGGCCTCCTGGGACTTGATGGTCGCCGTGTAATGGCCGCCCCTCAGACTTCCGTGGTGGTTCATGACAGCGTAGAGCTCGTAGCCACGACCCTGACGGAGGCAAAACAGGGCAAGAAGCAGGAAGGGTTGAGGGCAGAAAGGAAATGCCCTAGATGACCGATGAATGCCCCTGCCTCAGAGGTGCAGTCGAGAGCACTGTTGGATAACCCTGTGAAGACCCAGGCTTCAATTCCTGCTGATGTTTGATTCTATTGAACCATAATGTACGTTATGAATGTAATGATATTATGTCGATTGTACTGTTGTATATTGTACAGTATCAAATACCAATCCTCTGTGGAGAAGTGGATTGAGCTGTTGGCTAATAAAGCTCAGAGGATTCAGTTGATACGGGATCAGTCCACAGTGAGTAGAAAGGGCTGCGTCTGCGTATTATGGCTGTGTATTGTATTGTAGTTTGTGTGTTTTTGATTTTTTTTTTTTTTCATCTAACCGCACCATTAGAGAAAATTCATTGTGTGAGTAGAGGTATATATTAAACCCATGATCAGGATGCATATGTGTTACTACGATATCACATATACTAAAATTGGAATTGATACAGAGAAGATTAACATGGCCCCGGGCGCATGGATGACACGCTAACTCGTGAAGCGTTCAAACCTTTAATTTTTTATTAATATCTCAATTCTAATATTTTATAATAATAACTTTGGTGAAACACCGCCCCCTAGTGGCGGTACAGCTCCTCGTTGTCATGAACGACCGAGACCACTAGGGGGCGGTGTTCTACCAACAATACCCAAACCAAAACAAAGTAGTATAAATTATTAGAATTGAGATATGAAGAAAATATTACATAACCAATCATGTCAATGCCATGGGGTCTGACCAGAAGAGGACCATAAAACAAGTCATGTTGCGATGGAAGAACCTTAGGGCCAAGGCAACGAAAGACCTTACGGAAGCCAAAAAAAACAAACAAACAAACAAACAAACAAACAGGTATCAAGCTATATAAGAGGGGTGAGTTCGGATAGATCTGTGGATGTAAGGATGTAAGGGTCCAAGGGTCCACGTTCCTACAAAAAAAACCCACAAACGTTCCTCAGCTACAAACCAGGATGGTGACAGCTACGAGTTGCTTCTGAAACGGGAAACCGAAAGAGCAGTACAAATTCAACTGGGTAAAGAACAAATCTTGCTTACCCAACTGCAGCAGACAAAGGTGCAGATGGAGATACAACTCCTAAAGGCAGAGATGGAAAGAGCTGGTATCCGTCCTGTAAATGAAATGTTTCGATTTATTACAGTGTTTCTGTTTCTTAAAATTAAAACAAGCAATGGCTATTTGTGGCCACCGGTATTTTGCCTACCTGTTGTTCTTTGCCAAGCCAGTAGGCTACACTGTTGCTTCCATTTAAGGCTCTGGTAAACAGGATTTGGTAATCAAGAAATTTGGTATTTGGATCACATTGATCCAATCCAAAAAAAAGTGGCATAAAAGTAAGATGGATCCGGTGATCCTGGATAAGAAAACATGGGCTTTTCAAATCCGGATCAATTTGATCCAGATTACATAATAATAATAATAAAAAAAAAACTGGGCCCTGGAGACCAGTGTTAAAGTCCCGCTGATAAGCCTTAATGGAAGCCTCTTATTTCTTTATCATGTGAATTCAACTTTTGGTGCGTGTTCGTGGCGCAGCGGTAGGGGTTGTTGGTGAACAAACACTCATTTTTCGGTCCTTTCGGTTTGACAGTGACTTGTCTTGGAGCAATATCTCGTTGCAGGTACGGCGCTGCCTGCAACGTAATTTCCACCTCATATAATACATCACCTTGCTGTCGTCAGAGAAACACCGTTGACCACCCGTCCCGGCTGTGACAGACGTCCCTGCACTCAGTCGCTCGGCTTTCAGTGGTGCGAAACTACACAGACACACAATTGCCTTTTCGGCAATAAGTCATTTAATTGCGCTGATGCACCCGTCTGCTCTCTGTTGTCGTTATTTCGTGATGCAAGTGGTCGTAAGGGCGAATAAGCGCTGTGTCCTGCTTGGCGCGTAGGCTATGTGTGCAGTTACACAGCAACACGGGTCTACTGTGTGCGTCCGCTACTACAGGGATGTAGGTATGCGCCCCCTCAACCCACGCACGTTGTCCACTAAACCGATGCAAATATTACGTTTCCAATTTGATTTCAATGGTTTTATTTAGTATTGTTGCGACGCACGGAAAGAATGAGACAGGAGCCCAGGTTAAACGGTTAAACAACTCCCATGCCCCATATACACCGCACGACTCCGGTAGTTGTCTTTATTTTGAACACTCCAAATATCACAGAAACACGGCACACCTGACCAACACAACTAACACTCTCACTCACGGTCATGAACACACTGCACATCACACGGTAAGAGAACACACACAATGAACAACCCCCCCAACCACCAACCCCAAGGTGATCCAGGGGGCGCCGAGAGGTCCAAACCCCTACCAGAGGTGCACCCCCCAGCATCCCCGCAGGACCCCCATTAGGTGTCCATGGCAGTGGTCGCCACAGTATGGTTGTTTTTTTTTGTACGCTAGAAATAAGCGAACAGATAATAATTGTAATAATTTCACAGTGAAATACAGGGAGACAGCGGCATCACTCACTATTATTACACACACACAATAAATACTATTCATGTTCACACACCAACTGTCACATCACCAGAAAGATGACCAAAAAAAAAAAAATAGAAAAATGTTAAAATAGAAACCTTTCAATTTAAGTTTCTCTTGCCATCGCCGAAACAGCATTTAACGACGGCAACACAGCATGCATGCGTCTGCATGAATTACACAACCGACAACCAACCAACTATTTTTTTTTTCATTTGTTTTTTTTAAATTACCCTTCTACAAAAAATATGTAATCTGGGAGCAGGACAGGAAGCCAGAGCAGAAGGCTTCGCTCGAGAACCGCGTTGGAGATTCTGTTGATCTACAGTCTTCTGTTGTGTTTTAACCCCATAAATACAGTTAGCAGCCTGCTGGTCCAAAAGACCAGCGCTTTAACTTCATGGAAAGGGATGCAGAAATTAATAAATAAAACAAAGAAGGACACACAACAAAACAAACCAAACACACAACAGTTCAACAGAACAGGGAAGACAGGGAGTCGGAAGCAATTTGAAGAAAAATACAGGTCGGGTTGGGGGGGGGGTCATGTGGAAAACCAAGGGCAGTCGGGGCCGGCAGGATCCAGGTCACCCACCCTCCCTCACAACACCCCAGCCTCAAACCAATGGCTCAGCACCCTGTAGCTCCACCCCCAGCCTCACCCAGTCCGCTCTAGTCCAGTCCAGCTCTGGGCTCCGAGGGTCCCACTGAGGTGGGGGGGGTCCGGTCCCTTGTCCATCACGAGTCAGTGGGCGGGGCTGCCGGTCCGGGGGTCAGAGCAGGCGGTTCAGGTGCGCTTTAGAGAGTGCAGGAGCGGAGACAAAGTGCTATAAGGTATGCATTACAAGATTCTACAGAATCTCACTCTGGCCAAAACCCAAAAGTTGGCAGCCCTGCTAAATATAAGAGAAGTATTCCCGCCTTTCGCAGCCTAGTACTGTGCAGGATCCATCTCAACAAACCAGACACCTGATAAAATAAGGGGGGGTCCTTGCAGCTCAAGTTCTCCGTAGAGGCTGCTTCAATAAGCTAAAGAGGTGTTATGTTCTTTTTGATCCAGGAAAGGCCGCCGAGACAGGATCGCTTTTAACTCACTTTATTTGGTAAAGGTTTTGGTCTATTGTAAGCATAATATCTGCGATACTCCGCCCAAGAGATTCTTCCAAAGCTGAAAATAGTGCTTAAATAGACAGGTAAAAGTAGGCTTCTTCTACAACGTTTAAACCTGCTCACTTCATCTGTGTGTCCGTTGTTGCCCCCTTGACTATATGCAAGTGTTGCAGCTTTACTGCATGTGCTCAGTGCTGCCCCCTTGTGACTATGTGAGGATATTACCTCTTAACTATTGTATGTGCTCGGTGCTGCTCCCTGTGGCTATGATATTATGGCTGAAATATGTCACAAAGCTTAGGGCATAGGTGCGTCAACGTGTGGCCCATGGGCACACAACATCCTCCTACGCACCTATGCCCTCCCTCGAAGGATGGGTAGTTGGTTCCCTAAATAGATATGTTCCGCTATAGAAGCTATGTTCCGCTTTCTTCAGGGACAGAGGGGTATGGGGGTCCCTGTTTCTACAAGGCACTTGGTACACTTTGTGCTGACGCAATAGCTCAACAGTTCAACAGTTTAACAGCGCTGAAAGTCCGTTTTTTTCCATGAGCACGATTGTTCTTGTTTTCTTCTGAGGCAGTTGGTATACTTAGTGTTGAAACAGCGGACCAGTAGTTACAACACTTCAGCAGTTAACAGATAGCCATGATGGTTCCGCTTTTCTTTGAGGTAGTCAGTGCACTTATTGTTGAAACAGCAGATCAAAAATACAACATCTTAGAAACAGCAGATCAGTAGTTAGAACAGTCAGATCAGAACAGTTCAGCAATTCAACAGAGTTCATCATACTGTCCGGATTAAAAGGACAAGGATAGGACAAACTTACCCTAGTCTTACCCTTGATTGGGCATCGGGAAGCTTAGGGCATAGGTGTGTCAACGTGTGGCCCACGGGCACACAACAATATACATTTTGGCCCCTGTGGTAGGATAAGGGTTAGAGGCCCAAGCTCCGTCTGCGCTAGAGTCACGAGATAAGGCCTCAGGGTCACTCAAGTGATTCGTTCATTTTTTTTCTAGTAGTCAATGTGGATACGTGCCCTGAATAGAACTTAGACGTTTGTTTTGTCCAGAGGTTTTGTTTTACGATTTGCTAGTCAAGGAGTGAAACCGTATTCGTATTTAACTCACTGGAGAGGTTTCATGACTCACTGGTGAGGTTACATCAATCGAGTTAGAGTTTTTGTTTTGATTTCCGGCGTGGAATCACAAATATGGAAGTTGTGGGAGCTGTAATGCTTACTAGTGGTTTTGGACAACGAAAAGGTTTACGAGTGACCGTGGGTTGTCGTGGACAACCTGAGAGGAAAAAAGTGAGCCATCACCTGGTGTTGGCGTACCGAGCTCCGTGGGAGAGGTTTTATTTCTCTTTTTAGGGGGTTAACAGCTCCGTGAACAGTGGCTATTTGAAGGTTTAAAAAATTGGGATTAGACCGGGCCCGGGGAAAAGGTAAAATTGAAATTTAGAAAGTATATTGTTGAAAAGTTTTTAATCTGTTGTAATGGACATGAAAAAAAAAACATGTATTGATGATATAGCCTGTCAATTATTGCAAGGAGTATATTGTATATGATATAGCCTGTGAATTATTGCTATGTTTGAGCCCCCTCCCCACGCCCCACCCCAACCCTCCGACGTCTAACTGTACGATCCAGACCCTGATAGAAAGTGAGGCGGCCCCTCCCCGCCCCCTCCAGACAGTACAGGAAGAATAACAACATTCATGCCATTTTTATTTTTGAAAGGTTCGCTCATTCATTCATTCACACTTTACTTACTATTACTGATTACTGATTACTGATGTAACCATTTTCGAATCAAGCAATATTTGTATGATCATTTCTGTTGTTTATTGATTAATAAGACTAGTTACAATGACATAGTAAATGTGTATCGATATCTAATCATTAAGACAATTACAAACCATAGTTAATTATTATTACTGTTGGAGGCTGTGACAATACATATAGAGAAGAAAAAGCACAGGTAGCATCTCAGGCTATTTTAACCACCGCAGCACATTTTCAGTCTGAATCCTTTCTTCTTCCTTTTTAATAACGAGATGAAGCCTTCTGGGCTTGAGGTCAGGGTTTTGGGTTCTAAAAGCTTGATTTCAGCTTGAACCGTTCTGAAACCACCTGGATGTGTTAGGTTGGTCTATTTCTACCAATACAACGGTGTAAAAGGATATCTATTTCTCCATGTGCTAACATGCTGGATGGTCATGATAGATTGGCACACCGTTATTCTTACTGTTTTTCACAATTGTTTAAACACATTCATTGGAACGTTAGACACAATGTGCACAACCTGAAACTCACCTGAAACTCATGTACCAACTCCAAGCACATTTTCTGCTTTAGACTCAGATTCCCATTCCAAACCACACATTTTTCACAACACTGCACACTATTCTCTATATCTTGCACACTTCCTGAATTCCCTCTCTTGGTGTTCACACAGAACACATTGCCAATCACATTTCTAAACTCCAAAGGCTGTTGTGCAATTAGCAATCTGCAATTTGCTATAGAAGGGTCACAGAAGAAAGACATGACACTAGATAAGTACAGACATTGAGTAGTATCACTCTATGAGAATGTTGATAATGGTGATGATGATGAACATCGTTATTCTCATTATGGTTATCATCATTATTTATTTTATCCATCTTATAGTGGAAATGTACTGGATATAAGTATTGACCCTTATGGGTATGTGTAGGCGTGTATGTATGTATGTATGTATGTATGTATGTATGTATGTAGGTAAGTGTATGCATGTATATACAAACACACTGTATGTATGACATTTGTTTGTAAATGTGAGAAGGGGGGGCTTGATATAAGATGAAGCTTCTGCCCCTACCCTTTGGTTACGACCAATAAAAATGCATTCATTCATTCATTCATTCAGATGTTTTGTTTACAGTATTGCCTATTTTCTGTTATCTCTTTAATTTCATCCCGTTTTCATCCTGTTTACTGTGATTTACAGTAGACTGCACATTTTGGGTACAAATACAGTATTCATTGTTACTGTAAAGTTTTGTGTGTTGTTTTCTATTTGAGTGTTGTTTTCTTGCAAAAGCATAACATGCAAAAGCATAATACTGATGAACACATATAGTGTTTTCCATTCTGCACACCAGTTCAATGGGTGCTTACAAATGTCTACTCCTATGATGTATGTGTTTGTCATTTGAAAAGAAAATACCATTTAGTGAAGAGTTACAGTTTTTCACAATTGCTTAAACACATTTCCTAATAGACCTCACTTACCTCATACCTCACTTTCTCAAAACCCTAAACACAAATTTCAAAACTCACACACAAAATGCAAAATCCTACACTTCTCTTGCAAAAGCACACTTTGCCCTCAAAACAATGTTAACTCTTCACTAAATGGTATTTTCTTTTCAAATGACAAACACATACATCATATGAGTAGACATTTCTAATCACCCATTGAACTGGTGTGCAGAATGGAAAACACTATAGTATGAATTAGGGGTGTAAGAAAAACCGATTTGAATCGGAAAATCGATTTTGATTTAAAAGATGCGAATCTTCTGAATCGAACTGAATCGAATCGTTCCATTTAAAAAATTTATCGTTCCTGAATCTTATCGTACCCCATGTATCGAGATACGCATCGAATCGTCTTTTATTGGAGAGATGCACACCCCTAACAAATACACTTCTTCTCTAGTCTTTGATAAATCTTTTTGAAGGAAATGCCACATTTACAAGTTAATTCATTTTGTGAAATGATTGTCTACTTTCAACAAGAAATCCATTGCATCATACCCTCTCGAATTGAGCCGTGCCACATCGAAATCCTTCTGAATCGAACTGAATCGAATCGTTCCATTTAAAAAATTTATCGTTCCTGAATCGTATCGTACCCCATGTATCGAGATACGCATCGAATCGTCTTTTATTGGAGAGATGCACACCCCTAGTATGAATGGAAAACATATATATGAATGCTTCATCAGTAGAATTATGCTTTTGCATGTTCAATGTTACACTGTCACCTGTTGGGTGTAAAATATTACCATCTAATGTTTTTAGGTACTCTCAAATTGAAAACAACACACAATACTTTACAGTAACAACAAATACTGTATTTGTATCCAAAATGTGCAGTCTACTGTAAATCACAGCAAACAGGATGAAAATAGGATGAAATTAAAGAGTTAACAGAAAATAGGCAATACTGTAAACAAAACATCTGAATGAAGCTTCAGAAGCTTCATTCAGAAGAAGCTTCAGCTTACGTATATCAAGCCCCCCCTTCTCACATTTACAAACAAATGTCATACATACAGTGTGTTTGCATATACATGCATACACTTACCTACATAAATACATACATACATACATACATACACGCCTACACATACCCATAAGGGTCAGTACTTATATCCAGTACATCTCCACTATACTTCTGTATGTGACACAGCTCCGAGTTGTAACTGAAGTCCGAGGTGTAAAGAGCAGAGGGGCCAGCACCGTGCCCTGGGGGGCTGCAGTGCTGCTGACCACAGTGTCAGACGTGGTGTCCTTCGGCCTGGCGTACTGTGGCCTGTCAGTGAGGCCATCTTTGATCCAGGGCACCAAAAACGGAAGAATGTCGCATTCCCTCGCAATCACGTGATGAAAGTTTCATGCGAAGAACTGTTCTATAAATGCTTTGCTCCATCGTTAAACAGTCAGAGTGACGGCTTTGACATTGGAGGTAGGTACCCTGTTTTAGTGCTCAAATGTGAGGTCTCACTCTTTTCTGATTGAAAAACTCTTATCCCTACAGTATCCATCTCAGAGACGACAGCATCCATGGCCCTCTGGAAAACAGGTGAGTTACACACTGGAAGCTTCTGACTCGAGAAAAGACAAATATGACCTTACATGTGGCCGTTGGTCTGGTGTTAATCACGCAGTCTCTGGTTGTCATCCTCAAACCACAGTGACAGTCATTGTAGAACTTGTTGAACGCTTGGGGAACCCAGGCCGTCCACTCACCACTCGTCCACCAAAACTCATTTAGTCTGAACCCCAATTTATAACACCAATTCTTTATTTTGGACTAAAAAATATATCAAAATAATTACAATTTAATTAATATGATGTCAATATATTAATATATAATGTCAACAATATTTTGAGATCCTAAATGGTTAACAAATGGTTTTCTTGAACTTGAGATTTACACGGTTGCATCCCTAGCTCCCTGTGTCCACCAGTAGAAGACGGTTACTGAAGTGGGAAGCTCCCAGTGTGAATAGTTTACCATTTGATCGAGCTGGATTTATGTATGATATTTATACATTGCATTCATTATCCTTTTCAAGGCTCTGCTTTGATTGGCTGTGCTCAGGGTAGCTCCAGCCAATAGAAACTCTGAAGTGTTTGAATGTGCAGCAGTAGTTGTGGTGTTGCTGGCCGGTGTGTCCTGGCCACGGGCAGCCACGCAGGACCTCCGCAGCTTCAAGGAGCAGCTCGCGGACTGTCTGGTGGACAAGGACTACCCGGAGCTTCTGGACATCAGTGAGAACGGCCTTCCTCGTGCCACGACCCCTCGGCATGTGGTCATCGTGGGCGCCGGCATGGCCGGCCTGACCGCTGCCCGACTGCTGCAGGGCGCGGGACACCAGGTAAGCAGGTCTCAAGGCCCAAGGATCCACATGGGGTCCACACATCGGCTGCTGAACACGGTGGTTATGACAGAGTACAATATGGGCACTGATGTGTGGGCTGTTGTTTAATGATCCGACTCACAGGGAGAGGAGACACAATCATTTATTTTGGGGTGCATGGCTGTGGGAGGATGACGGGGTGGGGGGAACTGGGACAAAACAAATGTCCTTGTGGGCAGTCAGAGATCGGTTTTAAAAGTACGTGTGTGTGTGTGTGTGTGTGTGTGTGTGTGTGTGTGTGTGTGTGTGTAGGTGACGCTGCTAGAGGCTAGTGGGAGGGTGGGGGGAAGGGTGGAGACCTACAGACACCCGACAGAGGGCTGGTATGCTGAACTGGGAGCCATGAGGATCCCCAGCTCCCACAAGTAAGTTAGGTGGTCCTACCCCAGCCCCTCTTGCTCTGGGTCTCTCTCGCTGGGTCTATCCTTCCGTCTCTCTTTGTCGTCATTTTTTCTCTCTCTCTCTCTCTCTCTCTCTCTCTCTAGGATTGTGCTGTCCAACGCCAAGCGGCTGGGTGTGAGCTTGAGTAAGTTTGTGATGGATGACCCCCACACCTTCTTCCTGGTCAACGGGCAGCTTGTGAAGAACCACAAGGCACAGAAAAACCCCGTCCTCCTCAGCTACAACACCCCCCAAAAGCTGTCGGCTGACCAGCTGCTGGATCAGGCCCTGCAGACGGTTTGTAGCTAAGGACCGCCCGCTCCTTAAAATGGCTGCCAAATCCATACAGATACCTTTTAGACATCATGTTGTGGTTACAAAATGTGTGTGTGTGTGTGTGTGTGTGTGTGTGTGTGTGTGTGTGTGTAGGTAAAACACGAGGTGAAACATAAAGGATGTAAGGCTGCCTTTGAGAAATATGACAAGTATTCTGTCCAGGTAAATATGAAATATATATATATATATATATATATATATATTGCAGTTGCAGCATAAGTTACAGTCCGTTTTGTTCTTGTTCCCTATCATGGCCGTTATTGGACCGAAAATTTCAGTTTAAGTAATTTATAAAGTATAAATATCAAACATTTGTATCAGAAATTTTATATATAATATTTTATTCATGGCTCATTGAAAATTAAACTTTGTGTGTGTGTGTGTGTGTGTGTGTGTGTGTTTCAGGGTTATTTGGTAGAAGTGGCTAACCTGAGACCTGACGAGGTGAGGATGATAGGAGACCTGCTGAATGAGAACAGCTTGATGTACACCGGCCTGACAGAGATGCTCTACGACCAATCAGATGTCAACGACCAAAATGTGTCAGTCTCTGCTCACTCAATCACCACTAAACAGTCTGCACCAAGTCATTCACAACAGCCAGTTTCACCCATTCATGTGTATCTATTGTCCTTCCAGTTATTTAGAGGTGGTGGATGGCTCAGATCGTCTCCCTCAAGCCTTGCACGGCGTCCTGCTTAACCCCGCCCAGCTGAACTCCAAGGTCAAAAAAATAACCCAGTCAGCCACTGGCGTCAATGTATATTACCAGAAGGGTAAAGAATCAGACTTGACCGAGCTGTCTGCGGACGCAGTCCTCGTCACGACCACAGCCAAGGCGGCCCGCGTCATAGACTTTGACCCACCTCTCACCACCAGTAAGAGGCACGCACTGAGCAGTGTTCACTACGACAGCTCCACCAAGATCATCCTCACCTTCAGCAAAAAGTTCTGGGAGGCTGATGACATCAAGGGGGGGAAGAGCATCACAGACCGCCCCTCTCGCTTCATCTACTACCCCAGCCACAGCTTCCCCAAGAACCCAGACATCGGCGTGCTGCTGGCCTCCTACACCTGGTCCGACGACTCTCTGCTCTTCCAGGGCCTGAGCGACGAGGAGCTGAAGGAGGTGGCCCTGAGGGACCTGGAGCTGATCCACGGGGAGCAGGTCTGGGACCTGTGCACGGATGTGGTGGTGAAGAAGTGGAGCTCCGACCCCTACAGCCTGGGAGCCTTCGCCCTCTTCACTCCCTACCAGCATACCGGGATCGCCTCTGAGCTCTTCCGGTCCCAGGGCAGGGTTCATTTCGCCGGGGAACACACCGGCTTCCCTCACGCCTGGATTGAAACATCCATGAAGACGGCCATCAGAGCTGCCAAGAACATCAACAACCAGCTTCAAGATCGCTACAAGTCCACCGCTAGAGGAGAGCTCTAACTCCAAGACCCCAGCAGTGATTTGTTATTAATCACATATTGAAACATGAGAAGATAGTATCTTCATGCTCGCAGTGCTAGCTCTTTATTTGCATGTATTTGCATTTAACAAATCTCAAACTAAAATGGTGTCTGCTGTGAACTCTAAATGTATTGATAATCTACCAATCTATCAATCTTCCTGTTCCTGAACATAAGCAACAGCCAATGTGACAATATAAATACGCAACGCTTCAATTAAACATATTGATGATTATTAAACAAATGTTGTCCTTTGTAATTGTCAAAATGACCAAAGTTTTTTTGTTATCAAAATGACCAAAACGGCTCCTGCCAAATTCCTTTTACCCTTACCCAAACCCTAACCCTAACCCTAACCACCGCAGCACATTTTCAGTCTGAATCCTTTCTTCTTCCTTTTTAATAACGAGATGAAGCCTTCTGGGCTTGAGATCAGGGTTTTGGGTTCTAAAAGCTTGATTTCAGCTTGAACCGTTCTGAAACCACCTGGATGAGTTAGGTTGGTCTATTTCTACCAATACAACGGTGTAAAAGGATATCTATTTCTCCATGTGCTAACATGCTGGATGGTCATGATAGATTGGCACACCGTTATTCTTACTGTTTTTCACAATTGTTTAAACACATTCATTGGAACGTTAGACACAATGTGCACAACCTGAAACTCATGTACCAACTCCAAGCACATTTTCTGCTTTAGACTCAGATTCCCATTCCAAACCACACATTTTTCACAACACTGCACACTATTCTCTATATCTTGCACACTTCCTGAATTCCCTCTCTTGGTGTTCACACAGAACACATTGCCAATCACATTTCTAAACTCCAAAGGCTGTTGTGCAATTAGCAATCTGCAATTTGCTATAGAAGGGTCACAGAAGAAAGACATGACACTAAAGTACAGACATTAAGTAGTATCACTCTATGAGAATGTTGATAATGGTGATGATGATGAACATCGTTATTCTCATTATGGTTATCATCATTATTTATTTTATCCATCTTATAGTGGAGATGTACTGGATATAAGTATTGACCCTCGCCTATGTGTAGGCGTATGTATGTATTTATGTAGGTAAGTGTATGCATGTATATACAAACACACTGTATGTATGACATTTGTTTGTAAATGTGAGAAGGGGGGGGGCTTGATATACGTAAGCTGAAGCTTCTACCCCTACCCTTTGGTTACGACCAATAAAAATGCATTCATTCGTTCATTCATTCAGATGTTTTGTTTATGTTACGGGTCCCGTGAACCGGGCCGCGTAGCAGGGTGTAAGTGGTGCTCTTTCAGTGTTGTACCGTCCTGAAATACATATAACAAACAGAGACATGGGCACATCACTTCCTTCCTCTCCGACAGCACGTGGAAAGAGTAGATTTATTGTACAGTTCACACTTGGAACACAATTTGAGATGATCTACTCAATCTTCATTAATCCACTATACATATTCTCATATATGCACTCTTCACATAACACGATATTATTTAGTATTTTCTTTTAAACCTTGCCACAAAACAGTTTACTAACTGTTTCCTCTTCCCTGCAAACCCGGAGCAAACAGACACACAAATCACAACTCTCAACAATACAACAATGATAAAAACATGAACTTCAACCAAATGTACAGGAAGCCACACATTCGCACTGACGCAACAAACACACACGCATTCGTACCGACGCGACAAACACACACTCGCATTCGGACACGGACGAGGATATGGAGCTATTACTGTTGCAATATTATTTGCAAATGCGTATCTCAATCTGTGTGTGTGTATTCAGATCTGTGTGTGTGTATTCAGATCTGTGTGTGTGTATTCAGATCTGTGTGTGCGTATTCAGATCTGTGTGTGTGTAATATGATCTGTGTGTGTGTATTCAGATCTGTGTGTGCGTATTCAGATCTGTGTGTGTGTGTATTCAGACCTGTGTGTGTGTAAAAAAAATCTGTGTCTGTATTCAGATTTGCAAGTGAAGACAAATCTGCAAGTGCATGCAAAGATCTGTGAATGTGAACACAGATCTGTAAGTGTACATAGATCTGTAAATGTGTAAACCGATCTGTAAATGCGTACATAGATCTGTAAATGTCTGTCATCACTTACAACTCAGGCAGGAGCTCTCCATTGGCTGTGTTTTTACACGTGAATTTTGCAACACTTCTGCCGCGGCAGATCTGTGATCTGCAAATGTGTAGAAATGAGATTTGTCTGTGACCTCAGTGTTCCTTTGCCCTGAGCTCAGGCTCACAGGCTCACGCTGCCTGGCTGCAGTAGCAGTACCGCCTACACACCACCAGTCGGCGCGTAGCACCCAGTGATGATAAGCGTGTCACTTGGGGTCATTTCATTGCGCTCACGGTTGGCGTTGTGTCGAGTGTATGGTCGGGAGGCAATACCATGAATTCAAGAGTGTTCGCTGTAAGTACAAGTTCATGTTTCAACAGTAATACACTCGACACAACGCCAACCGTGAGCGCAATGAAATGACCCCAAGTGACACGCTTATCATCACTGGGTGCTACGCGCCGACTGGTGGTGTGTAGGCGGTACTGCTACTGCAGCCAGGCAGCGTGAGCCTGTGAGCCTGAGCTCAGGGCAAAGGAACACTGAGGTCACAGACAAATCTCATTTCTACACATTTGCAGATCACAGATCTGCCGCGGCAGAAGTGTTGCAAAATTCACGTGTAAAAACACAGCCAATGGAGAACTCCTGCCTGAGTTGTAAGTGATGACAGACATTTACAGATCTATGTACGCATTTACAGATCGGTTTACACATTTACAGATCTATGTACACTTACAGATCTGTGTTCACATTCACAGATCTTTGCATGCACTTGCAGATTTGTCTTCACTTGCAAATCTGAATACAGACACAGATTTTTTTTACACACACACAGGTCTGAATACACACACACAGATCTGAATACGCACACACAGATCTGAATACACACACACAGATCATATTACACACACACAGATCTGAATACGCACACACAGATCTGAATACACACACACAGATTGAGATACGCATTTGCAAATAATATTGCAACAGTAATAGCTCCATACGAGGACATGAGCACGCGCCGCTCCCGCGCCGCTGCCGGCCACCACAGTTAGCAGCCAACGTCGGCACACACACAGGTCCCGACACGCACACACAAACTCTCTCAACACCAACACACACTCGGGGACACCACCACACCAACACATCAACACACGAAACTCAAAAGCACCGATACCGACCTGAAATACATATAACAAACAGAGACATGGGCACATCACTTCCTTCCTCTCCGACAGCACGTGGAAAGAGGACGACCGCAACGCAACCCACTCCGTCGCAAACTTTCGGTCGGCAACCGGCGCCCCGCCTCATACTGCCCCCTGCTGCTCGTAACGCTAAATTACTACTGTGCTCGCAACACCATGAACCGGTTTTCCAACCTCAATTCACTCAAATATATTTGAAATCAATGTGATCTCTCATGGGCATCACACGCTCCCTGACAAAAAGAATGGCTCCTGACATTTATGTAACCCAACACACTACAGATATATATATACAATGGAAATACAACATAAACTCTGAAATACTCCCCTTTATCCTACACTAAAGGCAGGTACTGTATGCAAGGCATGAAAGTGGGGCAAGTGAACGTTTGGTGGGGGTTTGAACAATAGCAAAATGGGACGTACACAGGAGGTACAGTGGGGACCGTGAGTGTATTGACGCCAGTGTGAGGTTTGAATGAAGGCTGACCTAACTCTGAGTAGGTGAACATGTGTGTGGGTCTCTTTCCCCTGACTGATCTCCTAAGTGTGTGTGTGTTTGATTGTCAGTGGTGGGGGTCAGGTTTAGTGATGGAGAAGCACCTGGTTCACGTTCTCTTTCAGGTACAGCTGTTTCATCCTCTTCCAGCGAGTCATACTCCTCCACTCCTCCCTCAAACTCTTTGGGCTCTTCCATCTCACTTCCAGATGTCTCCACCATAACTCCCTCTGCTCTTTCAGGTTCCTCATGGAGAATACTTGGTCGTGGATTGTGGGTAAGTATTTTGACCACAGGGTTCTGGTAAGAGTCACGGGTCGGTATTGTCCCAACAGGTTTGCAATGAGGTTTCTGAGTGGGCGTTTTATCAATAGAACACTGGTCATTCCGACGTCGCACTCTCAGCCAGTACCGATACTGGGGGTCTTCCTCTTCTTCAGAATCTGTCTCCCTTATTCGTGCCTGATCAGATTGTTTCTCCATCCGGATAGTTGACGACCTTCTCTTTCCTCCCCCTCTTGTAGGTGCCAACGCCTTGGTTGTTGCTGGAGGTAGGTCTGCAGGCAAATCATTTACCACATGCAAAAGGTTTCGATGAAGGACACGGGTCCTCGACGCATCAGTCTCTGAAACAACTTTGTACACTGGGCCATCATGAATTTGATCTTGCACAACATAGATAGTCTTTTCCCAGTAAGCTCTTAGCTTCCCCGGTCCACCTCTCTCTCCCAAGTTCCGTACCAGGACTCTGTCACCTGGTTTCAGGACGACACCTCGTGTGTGCTGGTCATAATATTTCTTTCCTTTTGCACTTGACTGTTTGGAGTTTTCTGAGGCGATACGATAAGCTTCAGTCATTGTCTTGGCCCATCTCTCTGCGTAGCCTCTCGGGGTCTGTGCTTCCTCGTTGTTGTTCAGTCGAAACAACAGATCCACTGGCAAGCGCGGATTACGGCCATACAACAGGAAGAATGGTGAATAGTTGACTCATGGCGCGTGCAGTTGTACGCGTGGACTATTTGTGGGAGCTGTTCCTTCCACCTGTCCTTCTTATCTTCTGCCAAGGTTCTCAGCATCTGTAGTAGAGTTCTGTTGAAACGTTCTGCTGGATTGCCCTGAGGATGATATGGTGTGGTCCTGGAGCGTCCCACCCCACTCAACTTCTGCAGAGTATGGAACAGTTCGTTTTCAAACTCTCTGCCTTGGTCGTGATGCAGTCTTGCTGGATAGCCAAACCGAGGGATGAAGTCATTGAATATTCTTTCCGCTGCCGTTTTTCCAGACTTATTTTTAGTTGCATAGGCTTGGGCAAATCTCGTGAAGTGATCAACTATGACAAGAATGTACTCATAACCCCCTTTGCTGGATTCAAGGTGCAAGAAGTCAATGGAAACTAACTCCAAGGGCAAAGTCGTAGTGATGCTGCCCATTGGAGCCCTGACCTGAGTGGCCGGTTTCTTCTGTTTTAGGCAGGGACATCTTTTGGTCACATAATCTTCCACTTCTTGTTTCATATATGGCCAATAGAAGCGTTCTCGAACCAGGTTCAGGACCCTCTCCACACCCACATGACCCATGTCGTTATGGAGTTGATGTAGGACAAGCGACTTGTACTGAGCAGGTAGGACAAGCTGACGTCTTTGGCTTGTCTTCCTGTACAGGAGCCCGTCTTCGATTTGGAGTTTTCTCCACTCATACATCATCTTTTTGGTTGTCCCCTTAGCACTTTGTCTAATTTCATCGGCCAATGTCCCATTGGTCTCCTTGAGTTTGAAGATAGGTCCAATGGCTGAATCAGTTCGCTGAGCCTTAACCAATTCATCATGGTCAAAAGCTGGCAAGGGATCGGGAGTACCACACTCAACCACTCCATGTGCCACACCCAGGGCTGCAGCCCAAGCAACCTCCTGCATTTCCGCTGCCCTGCTACCTTCCCAGGCGGCAGTGACGACTTCTTGGGGCAACTCCTCCGTGCACTGACTGATGTACTGGTCAACGTCCAGCGGGCAGCGGGAGAGTGTGTCCGCATCCACATTACTTTTCCCTGGCCGATACTTAATGTTGAACCTGAAGTCGGCCAGTTCTCCCACCCATCTGTGACCCACAGCATTCAGCTTGGCGGTGCTGAGCACATACGTCAAGGGATTATTATCTGTATACACCGTGAAATGTGGCGCGTAAAACAGATAATCTCTGAATTTTTCACAGATGGACCACTTGAGAGCGAGGAATTCCAGTTTCCCGGAATGAAGTCTGTAATTCTTCTCCGCAGCGGTAAGTGCGGGAGCCATAACCGATGACTCTCATCCTCCCGTCCTGCCGCTGGTACAGGACCGCTCCCAACCCTTCCTCCGAGGCATCTGTATGCAATGTGAAGGGGGAGTTGAAGTCTGGGTAAGCGAGAATTGGGGGAGTCATCAGGGCCCCAATCAATTTGCATAGCACTTGCTGATGTTCCTCCTTCCACATCACAGGGGTTTGTGAAGGCAGCTGTGCACCTTTCTTCTTCCCTGCTTTGAATTTGTTGTGTGGGGTCTCAGTGATAGCATATTTAACCTGCAGCAACTCATAAAGTGGCTTGGCGATCCTGGAAAAGTCTTGGATATAGGCTCTGTAATAACTCAGGAAGCCCAGTACACGACGGAGATCTCCAATCGTGGCCGGTGTCTTGTCCCTCAGAACACGCACAGCATCCAAATCTTTCGGATCAATCCGGACACCATCAGCAGACACTAGCCGACCCACATAGCGGACCTCTGGCTTGAACAGCTCACACTTGGTTGGTCGTAGCTTGACGCCATGCCTTTGGAGGGCTTGAAGGACTTTCCTCAATCCTTCCACATGTTCCTCAAAGGTTCGGGCATAGCAGAGGACATCGTCCAAGTATGGCACACAACATTCATCCCTCAGGGAGTCCAGCATTTCCTCCATACTTCGTTGAAATGCGGCTGGGGCGTTGGTCAGGCCGAAGGGTATCCTCACCCACTCGTAGAGCCCCCAAGGTGTGATAAATGCTGTCACATGACGTGAGCCTTCCGCCATGAAGCCTTGATGGTATGCCTTCCCCTGATCGAGAATTGAGAACCAGCCATAGCCACCAAGTTTGTCCATGAAGTCCTGAATTCTAGGCAGGGGATGCCTGTCAGAGACAGTCTTCTGATTGAGAAGTCTATAGTCTATACACAGCCTCAGTGTGCCATCCTTTTTTCAGACGCACACCACTGGAGCTGAGTACGGGGATTTGGATTTAACAATCCAGCCTTTTGCCAGGAGATCTTGGATGTATTCCTTGACCTCCTGATACAGAGGTTTTGGCACTGAGGTGTACGACTTCTGAACTGGTATGTCATCCTTGAGCGTTATAGACATCTGTAGGCTCGGGATGGATCCCATGTCGTTGTCACTGCGAGCAAATGCCAATGATTCCTCAAACAGCATCTTCCTCACAATGCTCTGCTGCGCCTCTTCAAGGTGAGCTAGAACAACTGGGGGATCCCACTTTTCAACTGTCTCACTCTGGCTGGTTCGTGGGTGAGTCTGGGTGTTAATGTTGTTAACCTCTGTGTGATTTGTCACTTCAGATTGGTCTGTCTTCATTATTTTTTCAACAGATTGAATATTCCCCAGCACAGTCTTCCGACGCAGGACCACATCTTTACTGGTGTAATTTGCGATGGGGACGCTGACAGAGGGGCTTTCTGTATTACAGACCTCCACCAAACCATCTCCAATATCAAGTTGTTGTAACTGTGATTCTTCTTGGTTGGTTTCAAACAGCCAAACAGCCTCAAGGGAGTCGAGATGGGATGGAACTTTACATTTGACATGGGCCACCTGCCCAGCACGGATAACAACATCACGTAGTCCAACGTTGACCATGGCTTCGCCCAGTCTAGTGACTGGTTGCGTTTGGATGAGGTTAACAATTGTGGTTGCCTTGTCCTCCTCAATCTCCATAGCACTACAGAGTAGACTGACAATGGTGGAGACCACACATCCTCCGTTCTTCTGTGCTTTTAAAATGTGCTCAACCACATTGTATCCTAAAAGAGGACGTTCAAGGGACACGTTTACTACCAGGAATGGCACTTCGATGGACAAGTTGGGGTCACTGTTTCCCGGTAAGTTCACGGTCATCTCCAACCATCCGTCATAAGGTACAGGTGTTCCAGTCACAGCCAAGACATTGAGAGGCTTGGTTCCCAGGAGCTCATCCAGAGGTCGGACTTGGTGTCCAGGTAAGTATGTTTTCCTCCAATTGTGGTCAACAATACTCACTTGTGAGCCCGTGTCAAAGAGTGCAGTGGTAGCATATCCATTCAGGTAGCACTTCAGCAAACATTTCTTCCCCACCAGTTCAGCTACGCGGGCCTGTGCCGGTTGAGTCACTTGATTTGGGGTGGCACAGGTCGCATTCACGTTACTGACCTCGGTTTGTTTTGTCTTGGTCTCGTCTTTGGATTGCATGTGCGTGTTAGCACTTGGTGATCTCAATGCAGAGGACCGGGGACCGTCTCCTTGCGTTCGTCCCCTCAGACAACCCACGGCCCTGTGTCCAGCTTCTCCGCATTTAAAACAATGTGGGCAGTCGGTGACCCCCTGCTCTCGACATCGTATACATCCACGGGGTCTGTCTTCTCGGCAGAATCGTGGTTTGGGCCCAGTGGAGTGGATTGAGGACTCAGTGGACCTTGACCTGGCAAGAGACTCCACAAGGCTGGTTAAGGTCTCGATTTGAGTTGTTAAATCTTGGATCGTTTTGGTTTTACCTTTGGTTTTGGAATCAGGGGTGGATTGTTCTCTGTCTTGAGTCACATCAACCTGAGCACTTCGGACAGCTGTCCCCTTTTGACGTGTAGTATGACCCAACCGTCGTTGTCGCTCATTCTCCTCAGTCATAACCTTGATCACTTGTTTCAACAACATCTCATCTGAAACACTTGGGTCAGCAAGGAGAGGTCTCAGTTCGGTTCTCATTTCACTGTACTTTGGAGAAAGGCCCTGGTGAATGGTTCGAAGAAAGACAGTTTGGACATTGCGTGGATCATATTCAATGTCGGCATTCACATGTCGTGATGCAAACAACACTTTTTGTTTCAGTCCGATTGCTCGATAGAGAAACTGTTGAGGGGTTTCATGGTCATGCTGACGGGTGCTCATTAACTCTTGGAAGAGCTCCGTACTGTTTCTCTCACTCAGGTGAGACTGAATAAAACTTTTCAGCTCAGTCAGTGTCATTTTATCCATATTGATGAGCATGTCTTTGAATTGTCCGGGCTTGATGATACGGAAGATGCCTTGAATAATTTCACTTTCTGTGTGGTTACTCATTAGGCCCTCTTCAATCTGCTTACACAGACTGCTGTAGCTGATGTCGGATGCATGGTCACCTACCTGACCCCCATGGATTTTGAACTCCCTGCGCTGCAATAATGACTAGTCTCTTAAGGAGAACATAGCATCAGCCCTACTGTGTGCTGCACTAGCAGGTTGGTATGTGTGGGTGTGCTGTGTGGGTGTCATGTAACGCGGCTCTGTGGAGGACGGTTGATTATGTGTGGTAGAAGCAGGTGAAGTCTGACATGCTGCTAACTTCCTACCCAACTCTTCATAACCCGACCGTAACTTTTGATACTCGGTTTGTGTTTCAGCCCGTAACTCTGTACTAGTTGTGTCACTGTGTGTTACACCTGGGTGAGTACCGCTTAAAACAGAAGGCATTGACCTGTTAGTTTCAACCTGGGACTCTACAGGCAAGTTCTCAGCATCAGCAATAACATGTGAGTATTCAACATCATCATTCACAGACAACTTCTTTTTAGCAATTTCTTTAACAGCTCTGAGATCAAAAACCACATCTCTCAACTCTAGCAGCTGAACGAATCCCTCGTCTTCTTTGCCCAACAAGGTTTCACTTTGCATATATGAACAGATGTAGTTAAAACAACTTTCTTCATCACTTTCATTTACTGTAGATGAGTCAAGACCTGGTAACTCGATATGCCGTGTCAGTTCAAACAGTTCGCGTGCTGTTAAAGCGTGTAGCTCCTTCTTTATTTCCCATACGAGCTTCTTCCTCTCGACCGACATGTTGAGTGTTTCACCGTACCTTCACTTGTTGTTCCACTTGAAGAACCCTCAAAAACATACGGGGACTGCAGAGATCCCGCCGTCGTACCAATGAAGCATTCGCTGCAGCTGTAGGCTACTGGAACGGTTGCTGAGGCTGTAGACACAACCCCTCGTAGCACACTCGTCTCCTCCCTGTTCCTCACAGTTCACACGATTCCTCCTGGTTCCCACGGCTCCTCCGGTCTCACGCTGCTCCTCGTGGATCCTCACTGCTGGAACGTCTTCTCAGGGTTCCACGCCCACCGGCTGGCTGGTGGCGTCAATCCTGGGCTGGTGATTTTTCTTTTGGGATTGGCATCACTTGACTCTGAAGACACCAATCCCAGCGGGGCCTCCAAAATCTGTTACGGGTCCCGTGAACCGGGCCGCGTAGCAGGGTGTAAGTGGTGCTCTTTCAGTGTTGTACCGTCCTGAAATACATATAACAAACAGAGACATGGGCACATCACTTCCTTCCTCTCCGACAGCACGTGGAAAGAGTAGATTTATTGTACAGTTCACACTTGGAACACAATTTGAGATGATCTACTCAATCTTCATTAATCCACTATACATATTCTCATATATGCACTCTTCACATAACACGATATTATTTAGTATTTTCTTAGGTTTAAACCTTGCCACAAAACAGTTTACTAACTGTGTTTCCTCTTCCCTGCAAACCCGGAGCAAACAGACACACAAATCACAACTCTCAACAATACAACAATGATAAAAACATGAACTTCAACCAAATGTACAGGAAGCCACACATTCGCACTGACGCAACAAACACACACGCATTCGTACCGACGCGACAAACACACACTCGCATTCGGACACGGACGAGGACATGAGCACGCGCCGCTGCCGGCCACCACAGTTAGCAGCCAACGTCGGCACACACACAGGTCCCGACACGCACACACAAACTCTCTCAACACCAACACATCAACACACGAAACTCAAAAAACTCGATACCGACCTGAAATACATATAACAAACAGAGACATGGGCACATCACTTCCTTCCTCTCCGACAGCACGTGGAAAGAGGACGACCGCAACGGTTTCATCCTGTTTACAGTAGACTGCACATTTTTGGTACAAATACAGTATTCATTGTTACTGTAAAGTATTGTGTGTTGTTTTCTATTTGAGTGTTGTTTTCTTGCAAAAGCATGAAAGCAAAACATGCAAAAGCATAATACTGATGAACACATATAGTGTTTGCCATTCATACTATAGTGTTTTCCATTCTGCACACCAGTGTTCAATGGGTGCTTACAAATGTCTACTCCTATGATGTATGTGTTTGTCATTTGAAAAGAAAATACCATTTAGTGAAGAGTTACAGTTTTTCACAATTGCTTAAACACATTTCCTGATAGACTACCTCACTTTCTCAAAACCCTAAACACAAATTTCAAAACTCAACAAAATGCCAAATCCTACACTTCTCTTGCAAAAGCACACTTTGCCCTCAAAACAATGTTAACTCTTCACTAAATGGTATTTTCTTTTCAAATGACAAACACATACATCATATGAGTAGACATTTCTAATCACCCATTGAACACTGGTGTGCAGAATGGAAAACACTATAGTATGAATTAGGGGTGTAACAAAAACCGATTTGAATCGGAAAATCAATTTTGATTTAAAAGATGCAAATCTTCTGAATCGAACTGAATCGAATCGTTCCATTTAAAAAATTTATCGTTCCTGAATCGTATCGTACCCCATGTATCGAGATACACATCGAATCGTCTTTTATTGGAGAGATGCACACCCCTAACAAATACACTTCTTCTCTAGTCTTTGATAAATCTTTTTGAAGGAAATGCCACATTTACAAGTTAATTCATTTTGTGAAATGATTGTCTACTTTCAACAAGAAATCCATTGCATCATACCCTATCGAATTCAGCCGTACCACATCGAATCGAAATCCTTCTGAATCGAACTGAATCGAATCGTTCCATTTAAAAAATTTATCGTTCCTGAATCGTATCGTACCCCATGTATCGAGATACGCATCGAATCGTCTTTTATTGGAGAGATGCACACCCCTAGTATGAATGGAAAACATATATATGAATGCTTCATCAGTAGAATTATGCTTTTGCATGTTCAATGTTACACTGTCACCTGTTGGGTGTAAAATATTACCATCTAATGTTTTTAGGTACTCTCAAATTGAAAACAACACAATACTTTACAGTAACAACAAATATTGTATTTGTATCCAAAATGTGCAGTCTACTGTAAATCACAGCAAACAGGATGAAAACAGAATGAAATTAAAGAGCTAACAGAAAATAGGCAATACTGTAAACAAAACATCTGAATGAAGCTTCAGAAGCTTCATTCAGAAGAAGCTTCAGCTTACGTATATCAAGCCCCCCCTTCTCACATTTACAAACAAATGTCATACATACAGTGTGTTTGCATATACATGCTGTGGTGACTCGCAATCGCTGTGGCGTGGTTCAGGAATCAAGTATCGCACAACTGGGCAAGGTTTAGGCCGTACACGGCATTTATTGCAATGATCAGCAAATACAATATAATGCAGCACTTCTAGGGTCTCCGTGAGCCTCTAGTCCCTCTGGCCTGCTGATGTCTGTTCCTGGGCTCCCTTTTAAGATGGCCCCCAGGTACTTGTCTCTCCCTGACCAGGTGTCTCCAATCGCGCTGATTGGAGAGAGAGACGCTCTGCTCTCTGCTGCCGACAAGTGGGTGGCGGCGGTATACGCCGTCCACCACTACACCTTGGACCCGCCTGGGCTGAGGTGTAAGTGGCGGGATGCCACAATGCATACACTTACCTACATAAATACATACATACATACATACATACACGCCTACACATACCCATAAGGGTCAGTACTTATATCCAGTACATCTCCACTATACTTCTGTATGTGACACAGCTCCGAGTTGTAACTGAAGTCCGAGGTGTAAAGAGCAGAGGGGCCAGCACCGTGCCCTGGGGGGCTGCAGTGCTGCTGACCACAGTGTCAGACGTGGTGTCCTTCGGCCTGGCGTACTGTGGCCTGTCAGTGAGGCCATCTTTGATCCAGGGCACCAAAAACGGAAGAAAGAATGTCGCATTCCCTCGCAATCACGTGATGAAAGTTTCATGCGAAGAACTGTTATATAAATGCTTTGCTCCATCGTTAAACAGTCAAAGTGACGGCTTTGACATTGGAGGTAGGTACCCTGTTTTAGTGCTCAAATGTGAGGTCTCACTCTTTTCTGATTGAAAAACTCTTATCCCTACAGTATCCATCTCAGAGACGACAGCATCCATGGCCCTCTGGAAAACAGGTGAGTTACACACTGGAAGCTTCTGACTCGAGAAAAGACAAATATGACCTTACATGTGGCCGTTGGTCTGGTGTTAATCACGCAGAGTCTCTGGTTGTCATCCTCAAACCACAGTGACAGTCATTGTAGAACTTGTTGAACGCTTGGGGAACCCGGGCCGTCCACTCATCATTGGCGAAAGAACAAACCAAAACTCATTTAGTCTGAACCCCAATTTATAACACCAATTCTTTATTTTGGACTAAAAAATGTATTAAAATAATTACAATTTAATTAATATGATGTCAATATATTAATATATAATGTCAACAATATTTTGAGATCCTAAATGGTTAACAAATGGTTTTCTTGAACTTGAGATTTACACGGTTGCATCCCTAGCTCCCTGTGTCCACCAGTAGAAGACGGTTACTGAAGTGGGAAGCTCCCAGTGTGAATAGTTTACCATTTGATCGAGCTGGATTTATGTATGATATTTATACATTGCATTCATTATCCTTTTCAAGGCTCTGCTTTGATTGGCTGTGCTCAGGGTAGCTCCAGCCAATAGAAACTCTGAAGTGTTTGAATGTGCAGCAGTAGTTGTGGTGTTGCTGGCCGGTGTGTCCTGGCCACGGGCAGCCACGCAGGACCTCCGCAGCTTCAAGGAGCAGCTCGAGGACTGTCTGGTGGACAAGGACTACCCGGAGCTTCTGGACATCAGTGAGAACGGCCTTCCTCGTGCCACGACCCCTCGGCATGTGGTCATCGTGGGCGCCGGCATGGCCGGCCTGACCGCTGCCCGACTGCTGCAGGGCGCGGGACACCAGGTAAGCAGGTCTCAAGGCCCAAGGATCCACATGGGGTCCACACATCGGCTGCTGAACACGGTGGTTATGACAGAGTACAATATGGGCACTGATGTGTGGGCTGTTGTTTAATGATCCGACTCACAGGGAGAGGAGACACAATCATCTATTTTGGGGTGCATGGCTGTGGGAGGATGACGGGGTGGGGGGAACTGGGACAAAACAAATGTCCTTGTGGGCAGTCAGAGATCGGTTTTAAAAGTACATGTGTGTGTGTGTGTGTGTGTGTGTGTGTGTGTGTGTGTAGGTGACGCTGCTAGAGGCTAGTGGGAGGGTGGGGGGAAGGGTGGAGACCTACAGACACCCGACAGAGGGCTGGTATGCTGAACTGGGAGCCATGAGGATCCCCAGCTCCCACAAGTAAGTTAGGTGGTCCTACCCCAGCCCCTCTTGCTCTGGGTCTCTCTCGCTGGGTCTATCCTTCCGTCTCTCTTTGTCTCTTTGTCATTCTGTCTTTTTTTCTCTCTCTCTCTCTCTCTCTAGGATTGTGCGGTCCAACGCCAAGCGGCTGGGTGTGAGCTTGAGTAAGTTTGTGATGGATGACCCCCACACCTTCTTCCTGGTCAACGGGCAGCGTGTGAAGAACCACAAGGCACAGAAAAACCCCGCCCTCCTCAAATACAACACCCCCCAAAAGCTGTCGGCTGACCAGCTGCTGGATCAGGCCCTGCAGACGGTTTGTAGCTAAGGACCGCCCGCTCCTTAAAATGGCTGCGAAATCTATACAGATACCTTTTAGACATCATGTTGTGGTTACAAAGTGTGTCTGTCTGTCTGTCTGTCTGTCTGTCTGTCTGTCTGTCTGTCTGTCTGTCTGTCTGTCTGTGTGTGTGTGTGTGTGTGTGTGTGTGTGTGTGTGTGTGTGTGTGTGTGTGTAGGTAAAACACGAGGTGAAACATAAAGGATGTAAGGCTGCCTTTGAGAAATATGACAAGTATTCTGTCCAGGTAAATATGAAATATATATATATATTGCAGTTGCAGCATAAGTTACAGTCCGTTTTGTTCTTGTTCCCTATCATGGCCGTTATTGGACCGAAAATTTCAGTTTAAGTAATTTATAAAGTATAAATATCAAACATTTGTATCAGAAATTTTATATATAATATTTTATTCATGGCTCATTGAAAATTAAACTTTGTGTGTGTGTGTGTGTGTGTGTGTGTGTGTGTGTGTGTGTGTGTGTGTTTCAGGGTTATTTGGTAGAAGTGGCTAACCTGAGACCTGAGGAGGTGAGGATGATAGGAGACCTGCTGAATGAGAACAGCTTGATGTACACCGGCCTGACAGAGATGCTCTACGACCAATCAGATGTCAACGACCAAACTGAGTCAGTCTCTGCTCACTCAATCACCACTAAACAGTCTGCACCAAGTCATTCACAACAGCCAGTTTATAACAGTCTGCATTCACCCATTCATGTGTATCTATTGTCCTTCCAGTTATTTCGAGGTGGTGGATGGCTCAGATCGTCTCCCTCAAGCCTTGCACGGCGTCCTGGATAACCCCGCCCAGCTGAACTCCAAGGTCAAAAAAATCACCCAGTCAGCCACTGGCGTCAATGTATATTACCAGAAGGGTAAAGAATCAGACTGGACCGAGCTGTCTGCGGACGCAGTCCTCGTCACGACCACAGCCAAGGCGGCCCGCGTCATAGACTTTGTCCCACCTCTCACCACCAGTAAGAGGCACGCACTGAGCAGTGTTCACTACGACAGCTCCACCAAGATCATCCTCACCTTCAGCAAAAAGTTCTGGGAGGCTGATGACATCAAGGGAGGGAAGAGCATCACAGACCGCCCCTCTCGCTTCATCTACTACCCCAGCCACAGCTTCCCCAAGAACCCAGACATCGGCGTGCTGCTGGCCTCCTACACCTGGTCCGACGACTCTCTGCTCTTCCAGGGCCTGAGCGACGAGGAGCTGAAGGAGGTGGCCCTGAGGGACCTGGAGCTGATCCACGGGGAGCAGGTCTGGGACCTGTGCACGGATGTGGTGGTGAAGAAGTGGAGCTCCGACCCCTACAGCCTGGGAGCCTTCGCCCTCTTCACTCCCTACCAGCATACCGGGATCGCCTCTGAGCTCTTCCGGTCCCAGGGCAGGGTTCATTTCGCCGGGGAACACACCGGCTTCCCTCACGCCTGGATTGAAACATCCATGAAGACGGCCATCAGAGCTGCCAAGAACATCAACAACCAGCTTCAAGATCGCTACAAGTCCACCGCTAGAGGAGAGCTCTAACTCCAAGACCCCAGCAGTGATTTGTTATTAATCACATATTGAAACATGAGAAGATAGTATCTTCATGCTCGCAGTGCTAGCTCTTTATTTGCATGTGTTTGCATTTAACAAATCTCAAACTAAAATGGTGTCTGCTGTGAACTCTAAATGTATTGATAATCTACCAATCTGAGACTGCAATAGGCTAGCTATGCACATATTACATTATATATTATTGATCGCCTTTCCTGTTCCTGAACATAAGCAACAGCCAATGTGACAATATAAATACGCAACGCTTCAATTAAACATATTGATGATTATTAAACAAATGTCCTTTGTAATTGTCAAAATGACCAACGTTTTTTTATCAAAATGACCAAAACGGCTCCTGCCAAATTACTTTTCACATTCCAACAGATGATGTATAATTGAACCAGCCAGCTTCTTGTCCACGGTGAATACAATACTGACTCTGAACAGTCTCCATATTCAATACCAGTGACAGAGTACCAGTACTCTGAATTGACTCTAAACAGTCTCTATATTCAATACCAGTCTCCATATTTAACGCTTTTTAATCCAAGTGTTAAACAATATAGCGAATGGCAGTTGGTGGATGATGTTAAGTTGATGTGAATTCTTTAATACATGTTTTGGAGACATTGGAGTTTGAGTTGTTCTCCTGTTTGATAATGAATGAATGCGTCCTTCAGAAGGGGAATCCTGTGAACGGCCACTGCCCACAGAGAGCCCCGTGCTGTCAAAGTTTAAGGATGGAAAAGTCATTGAAAGGATTTTCTTTTAGTTGTGACCCTGCAACAAATAACACTTTGTAGCTTCACTCACAATAAGAAATTGCCCTGGTGCACACAGGCTTTAGGCCTTGCTCGATTCCTCCATCACCTTTAGATCTCATCAGCAACAATGACGACGTGACAAAGTGCCAATGTAGAATATGTACAGCTCTTTATTAAATAAAAACAGTTCTATATTGCACTTCAAGTGGGACACGGTCCAACAGTGTTGTCATCGTCCATACAAACCACACAACGGAAAGCCTACTCTCAGACGACGACCACAAACCCCTTGAAATGGTCGTTTCCACACACCAGTCCAGAGTGTGTGGGGGTACAATAAGGGGCACTGGAAGGTCCTGCCCCTGGACTTCCTGTCTGCAGTACCAGGCTCTTTGACTGTTGAATGTTCTGTAGAGACGAGCATGTGTAGTAGGCCTGCTCCGTCATGGGACATTTAGTCAATAGCTTGATATATTTCAGTGCCCCCTTTTGTAGCACACAGTAACCGCAAGCTCACTAAACCAATGAGAGACTCTTTAAATTATGTCATGTTCACACAGACTTTCACAGACTGACACACACACACACACACACACACACACACACACACACACACACACACACACACACACACACACACACACACACACACACACACACACACACACACACACACACACACACACACACACACACACACACACGATGAAGTAGTTGCATCATTGGGGACATTCCGTGGATTGTGAGGCACAAATGTAAAAGGCAGGTGTGCAAAAGGTTGGATGGACTGATGGTCGCTGGTGGGAAGGAGTGCAAAATAATAAAAACTAATTCTTTTTCTCTTGAGGTAAGATAGACAATACGTCCTAGTTGGTCGGCAGCATAAAACAAAAAAGGGTCACTCTTTAAAACGTGGAAACGGTTCTGTGTCGAGTTCGGCACGGCCAAATCCGTCACACAGTCGAGTAAAACACACAAACATTAACGGTTGTGTCCGCCAGTTTTGTGGTATGATAGGTAGCATTAATTTAAATTCTGTGCGCAAGTCAACGCAAATGGTGACTTGTTTAAACGGAAAGACGGAAACGTTGGTAACCGAGGATTCTCATTCCTTAAATAAAGAACCACATAATCGTTATATTTTAGTTTAGATGGATTCATTGTCTGGGGAATGTGGCGATTCATTTGACCCCTGGCTGATCTGCAGCAGCATGGACAAGAACACAACCTGTAAAATTGTAATCTTTAAAAAGTAATCCCATATCCTAACTGAACAAAAACACTAAGCCTAGGGTTGATTGTACGCAACACTCGTTAACACCACAAACACACCCTTTTTAAAAAATAGGTGAATGACGGGATCGGGTCGTTCAGACATACAGACGTATTATGAATGGTCTAGATTCTTAAAGGTCCAAGGCTTCTAGACCTTTCTAGAATCACCGTTTTTTTTGGAGCAAACCGCATCACAATGCCAGCGATTCCGTTCCCTAGTCTTAAGGCATTGCACGTTTCAAATCGACCCCACACAAACACACACCCGAGACTTACAGGACAGCTGAAATGTACCGTCCAAAGACAGAGGGGAGCAACACAGTCGCAATGGCTGCTGATCTGGATCTGGTTAATCCCATTAACGGTGGTTTGCTAAAACTTAAATACATCTTTTAAAAAGAAAACGGACATACTTGATTTTTTTGGTAAAAGAATGACGGAACACATGTTACTAAAATATTTAAATTACGAGCCGGGGGGGGGGATGGAGGGTGGATGTCAAGTTACAGCAAAGTACTTCGGTTGATCTACAGTCTTCTGTTGTGTTTTAACCCCATAAATACAGTTAGCAGCCTGCTGGTCCAAAAGACCAGCGCTTTAACTTCATGGAAAGGGATGCAGAAATTAATAAATAAAACAAAGAAGGACCCACAACAAAACAAGCCAAACACACAACAGTTCAACAGAACAGGGAAGACAGGGAGTCGGAAGCAATTTGAAGAAAAATACAGAATTAGGAAGGAGTGTGGAGAGAGAGAGAGAGGGCTCAAGAGAGAGACCAAGGTCGAGATAGAGGAAATCTTCATCTCCTCCCTCTCACCCGCGTGCAACACGCTCAGAGTCTGCAGAACTCCAACCACAAGTGCAATCGCACCGCCCTCCCTCATGTTATATTATCGACGAAACACAGAGAAAGACCAGGGCAGAGAGAGCGAGAGAGAGAGAAGAGAGAGAGACAGAATGATATGAAAGCAGAGGGGAGGGGGGGTGAATCAATGAGGAGGACCGCTGGAAGGGTTCAGCTTGAGTTCTGGGTCTCCGGGGGCTGAGGAGCGAGGTTCCTCCAGCAGGGACCTGGGAGAGTGCACGATACATTCAGGGCGCCGTTTTACACCCGGGTGAGGGCTGCACAGTCAGGTGCCTCCGCCACCAGACCTCGGCGCTCCCAGTGGGCCAGTGGGGGGGGGGGGTCATGTGGAAGACCAAGGGCAGTCGGGGCCGGCGGGATCCAGGTCACCCACCCTCCCTCACAACACCCCAGCCTCAAACCAATGGCTCAGCACCCCGTAGCTCCACCCCCAGCCTCACCCAGTCCGCTCTAGTCCAGTCCAGCTCTGGGCTCCGAGGGTCCCACTGGGGTGGGGGGGGTCCGGTCCCTTGTCCATCACGAGTCAGTGGGCGGGGCTGCCGGTCCGGGGGTCAGAGCAGGCGGTTCAGGTGCGCTTTAGAGAGTGCAGGAGCGGAGACAAAGTGAGCAGAGCGTGTGGGACCTGGAGGGAGGGGGGGGGGGGTCAGCGTCTCAGGACTGGGCTGGAGCGCTCCTGGTCCTTCTGGAGGGTCTGCAGGACCTGGGGGGGGGGGGGGGGGGGGGACAGGAGACCGGTGAGCCATGCAGGAACACTAACAAAGTCCAACATGTGTTATTTATTCACTGATTTATGTTCTACAGCTGCACTGTAAGGTCAGCTTGTAATTTCCTTGTTCTGTGTATTTTAAATGGGTTGATCTCGTCGGATTTAGTCGTCATGGTCACTTTATAGCAGGAACAACTACCAGGCTTCCGCTGAAAGACTGAACTCGGATCAGTCTTGGTTATCCGTCAAGTTTGCTCAAAAGCCAGTTTCATGATAGAGCACAGTGCAGCACACTGTGCTTGTTTCAACACCATGCAATATTTCAGCATTAAAAAGGTAGGCAACTCATTTTAGAAGCTTTTTTTTTTTTTCTTCATATTTGTCAAAGTTTTATTTCCATGACTGAAGCGAGCTGGTCAGTGTTTAGGGGGAGTGGCGTTGGAGGGAGGCCTGAGTTGGATACCATCAAAACAAAACCTAGCTTACTCTGGCTGGTGTCTCCAAATGGCCTACCCTAGGTTTAAGTTGCCAAACCAACATAAAAAAACACATACAAAAATGAAAAGACAGAAAGGCGTTCTCGAATACGTAACGCAAATTCTCAAAACACAAAACACAAAACAAAAGCGTGGGACCGCCATTCCCCCCCCCCGTCCGTCCGTCCGTCCGTCCCACTCCGTCCGTACCTGCGGCCACTTCCCGGCGCGGCTGGTCATGTGCACGGCGGCGATGTGCTGGAACAGCTGGTCCCCGGGCACCAGGTCTGGCAGCCGGGTCAGCAGCTGGGCCATCTGGATGAAGTCCATGCCCTGCAGCGCGTCCTGGTAGCGGTGCAGCAGCCCCAGCGCCGTGCGGAACAGGAACTCCTCGCCGTCCCGGCAGAACACGTCCCACACGCGGCACGCCAGGTCCAGGGGCAGGGACTTACTGTACAGGGTGAAGATCCTGGAGCAGCAGGAGGAGGTATATATATTATAGCAGCAGGAGGAGGAGGAGGTATATATATTATAGCAGGAGGAGGAGGAGGAGGTATATATATTATAGCAGGAGGAGGAGGAGGAGGTATATATATTATAGCAGGAGGAGGAGGAGGAGGTATATATATTATAGCAGGAGGAGGAGGAGGTATATATATTATAGCAGGAGGAGGAGGAGGTATATATATTATAGCAGGAGGAGGAGGAGGTATATATATTATAGCAGGAGGAGGAGGAGGTATATATATTATAGCAGGAGGAGGAGGAGGTATATATATTATAGCAGGAGGAGGAGGAGGTATATATGTTATAGCAGGAGGAGGAGGAGGTATATATGTTATAGCAGGAGGAGGAGGTATATATATTATAGCAGGAGGAGGAGGAGGTATATATATTATAGCAGGAGGAGGAGGAGGAGGAGGTATATATATTATAGCAGGAGGAGGAGGAGGAGGAGGTATATATATTATAGCAGGAGGAGGAGGAGGTATATATATTATAGCAGGAGGAGGAGGAGGAAGTATATATATTATAGCAGGAGGAGGAGGAGGAGGTATATATATTATAGCAGCAGGAGGAGGAGGTATATATATTATAGCAGGAGGAGGAATATATATTATAGCAGGAGGAGGAGGAGGAGGAGGTATATATATATATTATAGCAGGAGGAGGAGGAGGAGGTATATATATATATTATAGCAGGAGGAGGAGGAGGAGGTATATATATATATTATAGCAGGAGGAGGAGGAGGAGGAGGTATATATTATAGCAGGACAGTTCCAAAACGAACACCTGCCACAAGCCGATATTCTCGTACATTTGAGCAAACATTTTCTTTTTTATAGCTTTAGCGTTTTTAACAATGAACCACCAGACGGGTGACACGGGTCACGTGACCCATCCTTCAGCCCGGGCGGTAGGAGGGCGTAGCAGGGGGGGCTCAGAGCCCAGAATGCCTGCACTCACAGTAGGGCAATTCATTTTCAGATTCTAGCATTACTGTGAACCTCTTGGCACCTGGCCTAACGCACCCTAACCACTGGGACTTAGGCGGGGTTGGTGCGTTTACCCTTCAGCCAAAGGGTTCTGGGTTCCAAGCCCGATGTCTCGGTCTGACCTGGAGGCGCCCTAGAGCAAGATGCCCCCTGACCCCTACCTGCTCCCTAATGATACGTGTCCAAGAGAGACAAGACATTCACTGTAAGAATCCTTGGATGAAGGTGTCTGCAGAATGACCAGGCTTAATGAGAGTGACATCAATTTGGAATATATATATAATAGATATATAATACCCTTATAATATTCTTCTATAATTTACCAATATACTCAGTTCAGAAAGCTGTGTTAGAAAAACAACAGCCCGCCAGGTGCTTTTGAAAGGAAGTCAACATCTTGTAAACACCCCGACCGTCTGTAGACCACAAAACCACTCTGTACTCTTTGTTGCTGTATCACACACACACACACACACACACGCTTGCTTTCTCAGAAACCAACATCCCATTAGCCTTGGTGACAGCGGGGGGGGGCGGCGGGGGGGCGGTCGGAGAGGGGGCGGGGCGGCGGGTTTCTGTGACACTGTTCAGAGGTCGGTGATGAAACGTTTCCACAGGTGGTCGGGGTGCAGAATGACTCAGCCTGACTCGTTACATTCTCTTCCTCTTTAGGTTCTAGTCATGATGCTCCATAGTGGAAACATGTGTTGGCGCAGGACGCTATAATAGTACACGTTTACTTTCTAGTCAGTGGGCTGATGATTGTGTCCAAAGGGACTTGTATTGGGCATTGGATTCAAATAGAGGTCACTGAGGAGCAGGTAGGGGTCAGAGGGCATCTCGGGATGCTCTGGGATGCGGTGAGGCTGTGGACATTTGGGATCAAACCCGGAACCTTCCTTTTGAGAGTCCCCACACCACTACCCTCCCACCCGTAGACTATAGAGACCAAACTAAACAGGCCTACAAATTAAAAGCGCTACTACAGTTGGCTAAACCTGAAGCAAAGCGCTCCTTGTGTAGCTGTACTTGGCCATAGGCTGCGTACTCTGTCTAAGCATTAAATATAGATTGCAAAATTGGTTCCGGCCCTTTAATGGAGTACAACAGATGCTTAATTAAGGGGGGGGGGTACTTTAACTTTGAAGGATGAGAGAGGAGCGTGATGGCTTACCAGTCTATCAAGTAAATGTCGGGGGTTAGGCTGTTCTTCTTGAAATGTGCAAAGAGCTTTGGTAGGTTCTCTTCAAAGAACACCTCAAACGCCGCAAAGTAGGTCAGCATCTGAGGACAGAGGAGGGTCTGTTACTGAAACTTGTAGTAGACAGTAAACTGTTTTAAGAATCTTAAGCATCTTAAACTACAAGATTTTTTTAAGATTCTTAAAACTGTGTGTGTGTGTGTGTGTGTGTGTGTGTGTGTGTGTGTGTGTGTGTGTGTGTGTGTGTGTGTGTGTGTATATATCTTGTGTGTATATTGTGGCAACCCCGCTGTCTGGTGTGGACGAACCGCGCCAGCACCTGGAGCGGCTCCGTCCCCGCGGACAGGTAGTCCAGGGGGGGAGATACGTGCCGTTCAGCGCGGCGGCACTGGAGGGCTCAGCCAACGGGGTAAGGAACCAGGATCCACATAGCGCGCTAACTCTGGAACGTTTCGCCCACAATGCGGGGGGGGGGGGAGCGAGAGCCACGCCACCCTTCCCGATTCAGAGACGCCTCCCCTTTTTTGTCTGCCCCGCTGGGGAAGAACCTGAGTTGCTTTATGATTTTCCTTTTTTTTGTGAGTTGCACGTGATAAAAACCGCTGCACCGCAACCCTGTTTCAGCGTGTGATTTGAGAAACCCCACGCCGCCGACGTTCGGCGTTGCCACAATATGTTGTGTGTAAATATCTTGTGCGTGTGTGTGTACATGTGGTGTGTGTGTATGCAGGTTCCATGGAGGGCGTGCGGGTGGTGGTACCAGGCTGTGGTCCACCCTGAAGAAGGCCATCTGACAGGGCTTGTTGAGCAGGTTGGAGAAGGCGATGAAGGCATCGGCCGTCTCCAGGTTCAGGATCAGCACCGCCGCGATGAACGACATGCCCTGCACCTACACACACACACACACACACACACACACACACACACACACACACACACACACACACACACACACACACACACACACACACACACACACACACACACACACACACACACCTCAATGAAAATGTATGTCTTTTGTTGCTACTATTACACCCATGATAAATAAACAACAACAAGGTAAGAATGTCCCCATATTTGCCTACTTTGAAAGCATTTTTTAATCTATATCCATTTCTATAATATTTCCTTAAATAATTAGTATCTAAATATCTATCCCAGGTAGAGGTCTGAGTAGTCGCACCAATCTTTGGTCCAACCCATCAGTGAACTACTGAAAACCCTAAATATCACCGCATCAATGTTTAAAAGTTTATTCACCATACTCGAGAGTATGAGATGAAACACTGTTGTACAATGACGACGCTACTAAATATGTGTATTCAATCACCAACATTGCTGACACATAACAGACACTTGTGGTTAGTGACTGGAACACCATGTGGAACTTAATAACAAGTGAAACACAGAAAGGTCCAGGGTGCGCGTGAGTGTGTGCATGAGTGTGTGTGCATGTGGTCAGAGCAGGAAGTCATCTTTGTTGCACGGTTGCATCTTGTACACACCATTTTGTGAACCAAAAATAAACAAAAAGAGTTGTTTGTTGTTGGGCTAAATGGGCAGGATATTCTAGTGGCGAGTGCGTTCGACCTAAGCCCCTAATGTCCAGGATACCTGCAGAAATCCCTGAGAAAGAGGACTGCTAAACCCTACATGTACAGAAAGGTGTTATTAATATAATTATTACTATCCGTCTCTTTGGACAAAAGAAAATCAAAAATGTATGAAACATATAGATATGTGAAGAAATAAGGGCAGATCATTCCAGGGTGTACACAGACTAGGAGGATGAGGAGCAGCGTTCACGTCCCACAGCCCAGATATTCATCCCAGGGTGAGGGGGATTAGGCTGCAGTTCACCACGGCCTCCACTAGAGGTCGCTGGTGTTGAGGTGGTCAGCGGCCGCACAGCCGGTGATCACATGGTGACCAACATAACTAAGTGAAAGTCAAGGACCAGTCATGTGTGTTTGGGTGTCTCTCTGTGTGTGTGTGTGCATTGTGGGGACAGACGTACATAGCCCACGTCCGGCCGGTAACAGGTGTACGCTCCCAGGACGCTGTGGAGCACATCGTGGTACGGCCCACCCTGAAGAAAAATAAGACACGACATAAATGGAAGAATATCAATTCTCTCGCTCTTGCTCTCTATCTCTTTTGCTCACGCTCTCTCTCTCACTGCTCTCACCACACACACACACACACACACACACACACACACACACACACACACACACACACACACACACACACACACACACACACACACACACACACACACACACACACACACACACACACACACACACGTGTTCGGTCACCACCTCACAACGTCTGTGCTCCGGGTCTCCAGCTCACCTTCACTCACTCTTTCATCCTCTCATGCCCTCTTTCAATCACAAATGATCTCAGACTCACCGAGCGCCCTCATCACTCTTTTACCCTCTCCCTCCCTCCCCCCCTCCCCCCCCCTCCTAGGGGCTGGGGGCACCACTCACCTGCTGGAAGATGCAGAGGTGAGGGAAGGTTCTGGAGATGTCCAGCTTGATCAGCTCCAGGCTGGACTCCCGGTCCAACGAGCCCACGTCTGGAGCGGGGGAGGAGGGGAGGGGAGGGGAGGGGAGGGGAGGGGAGGGGAGGGGAGGGGGGGCAGCGGAGAAGGGCGGCGTTTAGCGGGAGGCATGAAACAGAGGTTTGAACCAACCGCCCTGTGCACCGATGCTGCATGAATAATTAATGTTCAGAAGGGTCGGAAAACTAGAGCGGATGCTTTAATGGCCGGGAAACAACACGGAGGCACCAAACACTCAAGGCCATATCCACAATATATCTGTCTGTCTTTCAATGGCTCCATGCCTCTCTCCCAGCTCTCTTCCATCTCTCTCCCTCCCCTCTCCTCCCTCCCTTCCTTCCTTCCCTCCCTCCCTCCCTCTCACCTTCAGGCTCTGTGTGAGAGGTGGGTGTGGGCAGGGACTTCCACTTTTCCTTGGCCCGGGCCAGGCAGATGTTGTACAGCTCTGGGGGGGGGGGGACAGAGAGAGAGAGAGAGAGGGGCGGGGTTTAAACCAGTGCTGGGTGGAACCCGTAGTGTTCCAAAGACACATTCATAATCCCACCAATCAGCTTCAAGCTAGAGTATCAACCATAAGAATAATTGCATTTAAAATGTCCTACAATATATATACATTTTTTATATTTGTATATATATATATATTTTTATAATTTCATTGGTACACCCTTGCCAGCAGTACCCTAGCGTACCAGCATAGGTTGAACATTGCAGTGAGACAATTGGATTGAATGCATTTACAGCAGTGAACGTCAAACCGTGCCCTGCACTGCCCTCTAGTGGTGACACAGGGGACATACACAACATACACCCAGCAGGCCGTGACCTTGGGACGACAGGCAGACTACTTGATTGATCTTGTCTGGAGACCGGTGACTGGGTGCTTTGGAGGATGACTTACAGGCTTACAGGGAGGCTGGATGTGGCAACAACCATCACTTTGCAGCAGAAGAAGCCAAACCAGCTTGATTTAATACTAATATTAACCCTTCTCACCGCGCTGCCTCTCTCGCCAACGTCTCATAACCCTCCTGTCACTCAACCAACCACGATCTTCCCCCCCACCCTCTTCCCTGTTCATTCTCATCTTCTCTTCCGCCCTCGTTCCTTCCTCCCAATCGGCCACAAAATCAGGCACAAAATCTAGGAAAAATAAATAAATAAAAAAATCGGGCTAATCATCCTGTAGCGTGTACCCAGCGTTAACGGGGTAGCTCAACCCGCGGGGCTAACCTGTTACCCCAAACTACACCTAGACAACAACACAACAGACAACAGGGCATTCCCCTGCCCCCCCTAAAGCCTGTGACACCTCTGACCCGGACACCCGGCCCCCCCCCCTCTCAGCAGTCAGGACGGTCACGGAGGGCTTTCCCGCGGGTACCGTGGGTGATGTTGAGCTCGTTGCCCACGGCGAGGCTCCACACCTTGCCCCGTACGCTGGGGGGCACGCCCTGCCACCACAGCTCCCTCACCCGCCGGCTCGTACACCTGCAGGTGGGAGGGGGGGGGAGAGGGAGGGGGGGTGAGAGAGAGGGAGGGGGTGAGTGAGTGTTTGCATTTGGGAGGCTGGGGAGTGAGGCATCACAGCCCTTGCGGCTGCGTCGCCTCAACGGAGAGGTTAGATTTTTCGGGAGGCGCACGGTTTCGGGAGGCCCTTGCGGTGGTGGTCCGCAGGGACGTTAAGGGGTCCGTAACCCCCCTTGCGTTGCGTGAACGTGGGACCATGATCAGCCCTTAAGGGTCTTCACTTGATGCTAACCTCATGAAGTAATCCATTGACACGCAATACGATCCCATGTTTCTGTTTCTATTGAGCCCACACACTCAATTCAATGGGAGGGCTTTGAACCAAATGACACCGGATCAATATATGTGTTGATGTGTACATGTAAGTTAGCCCCCTATATCAGGGTCACTGGGTCACTGTGGGGGGTGGGGGTGGGGGGTCACTATGGAGATTCACCAGGGGGGATTCAGGGGGGTGGGGGGGGTACCCACGTGGTGGTCCAGTTGGGCAGGATGTCCTGGTTCCAGGTCTGCACCGCCGTCCCGATGCTCTCCTCCAGCTTACAGCGCTGCTCCTGCTGCTTCCTCCTCTTCTGCGCCTCCTTCAGCTCTGTGGGGGGGGGAGAGGAGGAGGAGGAGGAGGGAGAGAGAGCCATGAGTGGTAATGCTGCTAATGTCCATTACAGAGTACACAGGGAAAAAAAAAACGATTTCAGATTCCAATTGAGCCGAGCTACGACCAATTAAGGTGTTTGCGCCCGAGTTAATGACTCCGACCCCCTGGCGACACTCCCTGAAGCACCCTGACACTGTATTAAAAAACTGTCCGCTGGGAAATCACCACGCAAAAGGTTATTGGAGTACAGCCGCTCCTTTGAAACCGGTGTCCCTCGTGAACCGCCATTATCAAGTGAAATCTAAAGCAAAAGTTTAGCACTGCAGTGGCACCGAGTGGGTCCACCAGACACCGCAGTTATAAGGATCCCTGCGTCCCGTCTCACTACCAGTTGGATCTTTAGTTGTGATTGACCGATATTATCGGCTGAAATTTGTGTTGTTAACGTGTATCCGCATCGGCCTATTTTTTCTCATTTTTTATATATAGATTTTTATTTATTTATATTTCCCGGCATGATTTACAGACAGTTCAATAAATATTGAACATTTGCTGTCAACATTGGGTAATTTTTGTTATGTAAATTGAGGGAGCAAAAGCAGCATCGGCTCCAAATATCAGCTCAAGAAAATCGGTATCGCCGTATCGGTTATCGGCTAAGGCTGATGGAAAAAAAAAAAATCGGTATCGTATCGGCCCCAAAAAACCCATATGGGTCGATCCCTAATCTTTAGGGTTCGATTTGCTTCAGTCAACTAGCTTCCTTAGGGGTGGAGGTGACCCGCAGGAAGGGGGCTTTTACTCTGAGAGACAAGGCCACGAGCTGGGCTCAAAAGTTAAGGTGCTTTTATTCTGAAAGTCCTGCATTGAGAATTTGTGAGGTGCGCAGGCGATTGTGGAGGAGGCTTTTATTCTGAAAATCCTCCACCGAGTAAAAAAAAAAAAGATGCTATGGGGAAGGTGGAGGAGGCTTTTACTCTGAAAGGTATGAGATCTTACCCCTCTTCTTGGCCTGAGCCACCATCTCCTCATACTGCTGCCGGTGCTTCAGGGCCTCCTCAGCTGGCTTGGCAGGCAGGTTACTGTGCGACACACACACACACACACACACACACACACACACACACACACACACACACACACACACACACACACACACACACACACACACACACACACACACACACACACACACACACACGTATTATTAATCGTGACTCCACACACATTGGTTCAGTGGGGAAAATAAGTGGGCACAGAACCACAAACCATGTGACGAAGGGATTCTAAATTCTAGATCAGGTGGGATAGATCGAAGGCATGACCACAGAATATTTCAATCCAACGGTTGAACTCTGGAAGTGATAAAACGAGTTCATCGTTTAGAATTGAAGAGCCAGTGAACTCAAAAATGTTTTTTAGGTTTGTTTTAAACGTGGTTATACATCTTAGAAGATTGTCAACATCGTAATCAATGTCATTTTGTCACAGTTACTGAAATAACATCCCAATATATATTTAAAAAAAAGGGGGTAAAATCCTACATTTTTGCCTTTTTTTTTCGCCCAAAAACACTGAACGTTCCACTCCGCTGCGGAGGCAGGTGGCGTTCTACTTGTGACGCCTGAGGGCCTCTACCGAGGCACTCCAACGCCAGGAACAAGGAGCACCGGTGGCTTGGTGTGTGTGGACGTGTGGAGCTCTGTCTGGGCAGCGTTTGACTACCGGCGTCCGAGAGAAAGTTTAGCTTTTCGGGCACGTCTAGTATAATGCCACGGTGTGTGTGTGGACGGTGAAGCTCCGTCTGAGTGTCGGGTTTATTTTATGTCCACGTCGGAGTGAGGGTTAGGCTTCCCGGACACCTACAGTATAACGCTACGGTGTAGTGCATTTCATATAGATCCTCGCTCATTGTAATGCTCATACACAACAACGGTACTAAAGAAGTATCAAAAAGTTGGTGTAGGTCGTAACCACGGGGATAAAACGCCCCCCCCCCCCCCCCCCCCCTTTCCTAAATCTCTCAGCCCAAAACACTTTATTTTAATCGCATAGTGTTCGACTTCCAGCTGAAACAGTGGGTTCACTTGCTCTATAAGACACTGTGTGTATATGTAAAGGAATAAAGGGATGTGTCAAGATTAAAGCTAGGGTAGGCATTTTGCAGAAACCAGCCAGAGTAAGCTAGAATCTGAAGTATCCAACTGAAAAAAAAAAAAGATTCCCACCCCTGCCTTCAGGCTTCCCTCCAAAGCTACTCCACCCACATCAGGTGACCAGCTCGCTAGCTCAGCACTAGACCTCTGAAGAATATAAGTCCCACCTCCGAGGCTCCGGTTCCCTCGGTCACATGTCTATGGGGGAATAACACAGGGTTTATGAATGATCGTACATAACAAAAGGTCTGTAGGTGGCAAAGAAGTAAAAGTTTCGACTAGGTTTTTTGGATTTTTGGTGCCGTTAAAGTAGCATTAATAAATCGTTTACTACTTTAACGGCGCAAAAAAAAAAAAATCCAAAAACCTACTCAGACCTAGTCGTACTAGATGTACGATCATTCAAATAGCCCATGTTATTTCCCATGGACATTTCACAGAGGGAACCGGGAGCCTCGGAGGCGGGACTCATTCTTCAGAGGTCTATAGGGCTGCCCAGCCTTGTGGAAGACTCCGGTCCTGCGCAGTGAGTGCACGGGCAGAGTGCATGCGCAGGAAGACGGACAGGTCAGCTGTCCACAATCATTTCACTCGGGCCGAATGAAATGATTGGACGGCGATTATCACACAGGCCTGAGACAAGCCACAGACATTTTTTCATGTTTTGTCAGAGCAGCCGATTCATTTGCTCGCCGTTGAGACGCTGGGATCGTTTCAACACGTACGACGCCTCTAAAACAAATCCCCTACTCAAGCTTTAACTGGACATTTGAGAGACGGAGAGAGGAGAGTTTAAACCACGTGAAGGCCGCATGAAGACACGTGTGTGTGTGTGTGTGTGTGTGTGTGTGTGTGTGTGTGTGTGTGTGTGTGTGTGTGTGTGTGTGTGTGTGTGTGTGTGTGTGTTTGTTTATGTTCCTCAATATTTTTGGTGCTTCAGCTGCATTCATAACCATGGTGATGGATTGTGTGTGTGTTTGCGTACATGTCAATGTTTTGGGTTCTTAGGCTGTTGTGTTGCTGGTGTGCGTGTGTGTGCGTACGGGGGTCTGTCCTCCAGGATCAGGGCGGTGGTGGACTGCGGCTCGAAGGCCAGGCTCTTGCGGACGTTCTGCCGGGGGGACGGCGGGCTGACGGGTCCTCCTCTGCTGCTGCTCTCCGTTTCACATTCCTACCCCACACACACACACACACACACACACACACACACACTTTTATAAGCGAGGAAGACAACAAACGATTATACTGGAGAGGTTTTGTTAAATGAAACGCATCGTTGCAATACAATAACAAATGTAAACACAGTGCTTTGCTGCACTGCGCCCTCACAGATTTGTGAATAGCCCGCCCCCCCCCCCCCCCCGACCCCCACCCGTTTGCCAGCCCATGTCTAATGAGTGTGTGAGGGGCGAGAGAGCATGTGACACAGCGAGGGGCGAGGGAGAGGGAGGGCCTTACAGACTGACACATGGGCGGCCGTCAGCTGACCCACCCAGGGGTCTCTGGAACACGTGTGTACGTGTGTGTGTACGTGTGTGCGTGCGTGCGTGCGTGTGTGCGTTGAAAAGCGTGGTCTAAATTCCACGCTCACGTCAGGAGAATGAGGAGAGAGGAACTTGTGTGTGTGGGGGGGGGGGGGGGGGAGGGGGTCCTAAAGTCCTGAAGGTAGACCCGCAGAGAGACAGAGAGGTGAAACGGAGAACGCGAGACCTTGTGATGCACTGCAGATAAACAGCAGAGAGAGCAAAACAGACTTGGGATCATGTGCACGTCACATTGATTAGTAAGCAGCCAGCTAATTAAGCTGATCAGTTGGCAAGCTGGCTGACCCAACTGAAGAACCTCAGCACATGTCTGGTGGTTCTTTCTCCCAAATCAGCCCGACTGGTATAGATGTGCGTTAAATCTTACCCACACGCGTGTTACACGTCACTGTCCCGACACAGACCCCCCGGCACAACCCTCAGATTCACGTTTCTTCTTTTGAGCCAAAGCCAATAATATAACCGACAACCTCTTCATTCGTTGGCTAGATGGGTGAGTGTTTCTCCGAGCCGGGTGGAATGTAGATGTGGGCCACAACCTCGACCATTAAGGGACGCCACAGCAGGAGAGCGGTGGTGGGTGGGGGGGGGGGTTAAGTCATGGTTTATTACTGCACGAGGGTTAACAACCAGACACACACACACACACAATTCGTGCTGCATAAAACCCTTTTGACTCATAGAACGAGTGGATGACTTAGAGAGAGAGAGAGCTAAAGAGCTGTATGTGGTCTGATAGGAGCTGCTGATAGGGAGAAGAGAAACCAGAAGGCAGAAACAGTAAGTGATAGAGAAGTCTCTTAAGAGAAGAGAGAGAGGGGGGGGGGGGGGGGGAGGGAGAACCAAGAGGGTGACTCAGCCCAGTGAGGAGATGGAGAAAGAGGGAGGACAGGAGACAAGGGGGGGGGGGGATCTCTACTCCCAAATCCAATCCCTTATTATCTTTCTTTTCTTTTGACTATCTCTCCCTCTCTCTCCCCATCCATCCATCCACCAAGGTCTCTCTCCCTCTCTCCCCATCCATCCAGCAACCAAGGTCTCTCCCTCCCTCCCTCCCTCCCTCCCGGTCTTAACGTCCAGTAGCAGTGTGCGTGGACCCCATGCCCTGTGGGGCTGCAGCCCCCCCGTCTCAAGCCCTCAGCCTTGCAGAGCAAGCGAGGTCGCGTCCCTCCCCAGCGCTATATTTAGCCTGCCGTACTCCGTCCTCTATAATTCATCGAGGGAGCCGGAGAAAGGGAATATAAAGCTGCCGTCTCCTTTGCTTGTCTTTCTCCACTGACGAGCACAAAACATATAGAGGGGACGCAGCTGTTCCACGCCATTTAAATACATTTTGTTACGGCCTGGCTCGGGCCTTTATGGCTCGGGAGGCGGGAGACGGACAGGGA
>NC_140293.1:2304089-2329207 GCF_964030765.1 Micromesistius poutassou | reverse complement strand
GAGGAGAGAGAGAGAGAGAGAGAGAGAGAGAGAGAGAGAGAGAAGAGAGAGAGAGAGAGAGAGAGAGGAGAGAGAGAGAAGAGAGAGAGAGAGAGAGAGAGAGAGAGAGAGAGAGAGAGAGACGAGAGTGAGAGAGAGAGAGAGAGAGATAGATAGATAGATAGATAGATAGATAGATAGATAGATAGATAGATAGATAGATAGATAGATAGATAGATAGATAGATAGATAGATAGATAGATAGATAGATAGATAGATAGATAGATAGATAGATAGATAGATAGATAGATAGATAGATGTGTGTGTGTGTGTGTGTGTGTGTGTGTGTGTGTCCCCCTTACAGGCGGGCAGGGAGGCAGAGTTGCGTCGGTGGGAATGTGTACAAGTAGTGGAGGGAGGACACACACACACACACACACACACACACACACACACACACACACACACACACAACACACACACACACACACACACACACACACACACACACACACACACACACACACACACACACACACACACACACACACAGTGGGCGGAGCTCCGTGGCGGTACACACTACGGCCTTAAACGACCAGCCTTGCCATCGGGGGGGGGGGGGGGGCGGTGGCCAGGGTCACACTAGGCGTGTGGGAACATGTGGGGGTAAAGACATGAACACTCTACAGTCCAATTATCCACACCGTCACTGAAAACACGCCAAAAACTCATAGGAAAGGCGTCCACTCATGTAGACTGGAATGAGGTCTGAATTTGTACAATAGCTGCCGGATTTATAGACACCCACGTTTTTACATGTTAGACAAAAAGGGAGGAGAATCGTGGATTTATGTCTGATTGACAACATTTTAATACAGATGTCGGAATCCTCTGTTGAGTGGAACAGGCCGTTTCTTTCCTCCCCATTGGCTGTTGCTACCGTCATCTCCGGTTTGAGTCCCAGTCCCCCCTACATCACGTGAGTTGGGCCTGATAATATCAAACTGGTTTGAAACATCTTGGCTGACTCTAGGGGCTGTGGCAAATGTCTGGACCCCATCCTCCTCAAGGAAAGCTTTGTTAACCGTGAGCCTATTTCATACTTGTCATTTTTGTTCTAAGGGACTAATGCAGACTAAAATGTCTTAAATCGGCCTAAAGAAATGGTCTTTGATGTAATCATTTGGGGCAATAGTTGATTTATGTCCAATAAAAGTGCTTGTTTTCGCCGCTGTCTGACTCAGATTATATTCTAACATTGTGGAAAGGATTCATACAGAGATACAACTTGTTTCTTTACCTTTTGCATGATAACTCAGTCAGTCTTTTTTTATTGGGTCCAACCAAGTCTCCCTCAACAGGAACATCAGAAAAAAGAGTGCAGGTTGAAGAATCATGAAGTTTGCTTTGAGAAGGCTTGTGTCACATTGTGAGCATGGGGTCACATTATGCGCTTGAGTGACATTGTGCTTAACCATGTCAAGAGGATTTGACATGCTTTGCCTTGTACTTAAGCTAGGGTGGGCACTGTGGAGGAATCAGCCAGAGTAAACTTGATTTTCTATTCTAATAAAATCCCACCTTCCCTTCATGCCGGCCTCCAAAGCAACGCCCCCAAAACACTACCTCACTAGCTTTAGCAACAGGTCTGTCTAGCCTTACGGAAGACTCTGGTGAGGAGAGTCCACGGGCAGAAAGCACCTAGGCAGCTGAGTAGGTAGCTAGGTTGGCCATCCATTTAATTTGAGCCAAATGAATTGATTGGACGTGCTAATTACTGGCCTTTGACCGCCACAGATACAATTTATTTTATTTTTTCGTAGAAATTAATATTTTGATTATTGTCGGGATGACAAGAGAATTTTAACCAATATGAAAACAAATTCTTCTGAATATATTGCCTAACCTAGCTCTAACCTATACGAGTTATGTCTGCTACATTACATGTATGTCTGCTACATTACATTGTCTGTCGGCAACAGATCTGTCGCCAAATTTCAAGAAGCAGTTTGACAGAATTACAGACCACTGCCAAGACATTAATAGTCCTTTATAGCTGGCAGAGAGAGGCAGGGCTCAAACTCAAAGCGAGGAGGCAGGCTCACCCTCAGACCCACCCACCTAGTCACATTCCATTCATATGCATCCTATCCTACACTTCTCTGAGAGACGTCTCCAAGCACATCTTGTGAATATCGTTGGTTTGTATCGTTGGTCGTGTTTGGCCGCGGTTTTCTTGAGTCATGGCCTGATCCGAACACAAGGAATCAGCAAAAGAAAAATCCATAGAAAAGGCCCAGAAAGTGAGTCACCATAATGAAAGCACCTGGAATACCACCTCCTCCAGAAGATGCAATGGACACCAAGATATAAAGTCACATCCAGGTCGCATTTTAGCATTGCTATGCAGCATCATGGTAGGTGAGGGGTAGGCTAGTGTAGCGGTCTACCTCTGTCGCTGTCCCGGAGCAAGAAGCCCTGCGTGGTGCTGTCTGTGCAAGAGGTGCTTGTACCCAGAACACCAACATTAACGGAAGGGTGTTGCCCAATAGGGTGTTGCAGCAACATTGAGCAACGGATCAGTGACGGACGACATAAGCCCAGTTAAAGCTAAACCAAGCAAGGCAATGGGGTTCCCCCCCAAATTATGTAATAGTGGCGCTGCTCCATCGTGAAACCTTTTTAAAATAAGGCTCGACGAACACATTTCATTTCCGAAGCGGACCATTTGCTTAAAATATGTTTTATTGGAATAACGCTTAAAAAAAAAAGCAAAGCTGCTATATCACGTAAGTGCTTTGTGGAGGAGGTGAGTGGCTTTCGATCCACTCCCGGTGTGAGTACGAGTCGGTTACAGCAGCAGAGCTTTAATGTGAAGCGGGCTGCTCCACAGACGAGCCACGGAGCACCGCGTCGCGCAGCGCCGATTAGGTCTTGTTCGATGTTTAACGTTATGAGTGGTGGTGAACGTCGCTGTGACGCGTGCCGGTAGTTATAGGGCGGCTGTGTGGTGGCGCCGGTGTGAAAGCGCTCAATGGAAACACGACCCACTTGGGGTCGGATGAAGACGCGCTGCTGTGAACGCATGGGGGGGGTACTTCAAATGATCCAAAAACTGAAAAAGGGGGTTTGAACACAAAGTTTATATTAAAATTGCACTGAACAGAACTAGTGCTATTCAAGAGCATGTGAAGAAATGCACTATTGTAGATGATGGAAAAATACAATCCTAACTGGAGTATATCACTAATTAGCGTCGTGTTATTAGAAGGTAGAGCTTTTGGATATACTGTAGGAGGAGTACGAAGGGTTGGTTCGTGAGGAAGGAGACGTTGAGGCGCTGGCGGTAGAAAAATAAAAAAGGCCACCTTTATGCAATAAAAACATTGAACAATTTATTTCAAGTTAATGAATCTTTTAAAATGACAGACAGACAGACAGACACACAGCATCCTTACCTGGCAAAGAAGTTGGCTAGCGGGGCGAGTCGGGTCTGCCTGGGTTCTCCCAGCGTGAACCCTGACCCCGGGCTGGGGCTCCAGCCGTCCCTGGGCGAGTCACCCAGGGAGGACAGCGACACCTCCGAGAACTGACTGCTGCTGCCGCCCGCACCGCCGCCGCCGCCCATCCCGTCGTCGTGGCGAATGCCGCAGCTCTCGTCCGTCTCCAGGGCGACGATGACGCTGGAGTCGGAGGCGACCACAAAGTCCAGCGCGTCGTCGTTGGAGACGGAGCGCTCCGTGCTCATGCTGGACGCGCTGCACACCGACACGCCGTCGCTGGGCGGCCCGCCCACGCGCCCCGCCCGCGACGCCGCCACCGCCGCGTTGTCGTAGCAACCACGGGGGAACGTGGACGACTTGCGCACCACGCCGTTGGAGGGCGGGTGGAGGGGCAGCGTGGCGGGGGAGTCGTCGGCGGCGGTGGCGGGGAAGGGGAAGGGGGGGAGCGGGCCGCCGGGCCACGCGTGGGCCTCCGGGTGGCTGACCTCCAGGGTGGGCAGCCCCGAGTCCTGGGAGGCCAGGCTGTGGCGGTCCCCGCCGGGGTCCGGGTCGGCCAGGCTCTGGCGCCGCGGGCTGCTGTAGTAGACGGGGGTAGGGGAGGGAGGCACGGAGGAGGGGGAGGGCTGGTAGCTGGGCAGGGAGCGGCTGCTGCTGCAGGGGCTGGCGTCCGTCCCAGGGGGGCACGGGTGGTGGTGGTGGTGGTTGTGGTGGCGCTGGGGGTCGTCATGGTGACGGTCCTTAAGCGCAGAGCCGTTCTCCATGATGGTGGCACCGGAAACACCTGAGACGAGGAGCAAGAGGCTAATGAGTAAATTGATAAACAACTTTGTTGTACAGGTCACATTGCTGTGAGCACGTGGGTTTGCTTGGTGAGACATTAACTACGATTACAATGGCTTCTCCAAAAGCGATATCCTTTTTCAGTAATGACAGAAAAACCTAAAATCCCAAATCCTAACTATGAATACGGCAAAAACTACAAAAGAGAAAAGGTTCTGGGTGGAATATGCACAGAAGTGAAATAAAAACACCAAAAATGTTTCTTTAAACACAACGAGTAGTATGAACACTCAGTGTTAATATTAGAATTACCCACAGGTTGCAGAAAACACTTAATGAATGAGTCACACGTCTCTGTTGATGGATCCCTCATATTAGCGTCAGAGAGAGCAGAGCCGGTCTGGCTCACAGAATTTTAGGAATTCTAAGCAGTATTACAGGGCTGCCCTCCCCCACCCCCAGACATAATGAAGGATTTCCCAGTGTACTAGTAAGACTGCTTGGTTCGAGCGCTTTGCATTCCTCCCACTCTTATTTTCTCTCTTGATGAGGCGACCGTACGCTACGGCCCTGGTGTATTTCAAACTGTCACTCATCCACGGGACCTAGCAAACAGAAAGGACGCTCTACCTGTTAGCAGGTAGTTACGAGAGAAGAAGAAATGCAAATATTAAATTATAATTGTATCCGATATGCACAATATCCAATGTGGTTCCTTGACTTTGCACAAATTGTTGATTAACGTTTTTTGAGAATTTCCGATGTTAAAAAGGGCTGCCATCTGCTGATTAGCCATTCGATTAGCTGATGCACAAATTGACCCTTTCCTAAATGAGAGCGTCGACCCTGATGTATGGACGAAATATCTGGCTGGGCTAACCCTAACCCTAACCCTTAAATATAAAGTACCATTTGTTTTTGTAGGAATTCCCCTCTATCATCAAACACAAACACACAAACACCTACACTCAAACACACACATCAACTCCCAAGTGTGCTGACTAGGCCTGGGCAATAAAACAATAAATTATCATATTGTGATGGACTTTTGATCAATATCAACATAAAACATGTTCAATATATATCGATAAGAGACTGGACCACCAAATCTAGCAGCTGGGTTTGTTACACAAACACAATTCCATACATATTTACAAAATTTGAGTGGTTTTCATTATTGTATCGACATTGGAGTATTTATCAATGAAGAACAGTGGAAGGTCATATTAAGTGTTAAACAGAAGTATTTCAATCCAGCATGGTAATTTTTAAAGTCTTTTTTAGGTCATTAAAAGTATCAATAGTTGATTGATATCGATCAATATGATCTTAGTTAGTTAGTAAGTTATATCGTGATAGGTCTTTCAGCCATATTGCCTAGGCCTGACACACCTGCACTCAAACACACACACACATCAACTCCCAAGTGTGCTGACCCTTGCTGGTGACATCCGACCGATGTGCGTTTACCCCCTAGGCGGACAGACATTGTTGTTTTTTTCCAGTGTAAGACAATCTCCCAGCATCAGTGGAGGGGACGGGGGTGGGAGGGGGAGCAGGGTGTAACCGGAACCCTGACGAGCGAGGCATCAGATTCAGATGGCAGAGCCACATGACGGTGCCCTGGATCCAAACAAAACACAGCGGCTGGAGGTGGACGTCTTAGAGCGCCGCGGTGGGTAAAACTGTTAAGAGACTCAATCTATTAACTAGTAGGTCATGTAGAGCTGAAATGCTTTTATCTAAAGGAGACTTGGGCCCTGTCCCAATTCTCCCCCTTCCCCTAGATTTTAGCCCTAACCCTAGATTTTGCACATTCCCGCGAAGGGGTAGGGGGTCCCAATACTTAAGGGAGCAAGGGGGAGTGCTGTTTTTCTCTTAAAAAAAGAAAAGAAAAAAAAGAAAGAAAAATCAAGCCTTGAACGCTAGCCAGCTCGGGAGCTGACTTGCAGCTAAGGGCACTCAAAGCAAGTGTTCTTGTTAAGGGGAGAGAACCGGGACTGGCCAGAGTAGACGACAACACAACCAGGAGCAGCTCATTAGGTAAAGACAGCTGATGCCTTGCTTATGAGCAGGTCATGTGGTTTTGCGGCCATGAGCTCTGGATATCCACAAGCCCCTCACCCCTGTCTGTCTCAACAGCCGGACCCTGGCCCAGCCACAGACGAGTTTGACACTCAAATGATTATTTTATTTAAATCAGAGACGTCCTCGCAAGCACTCGACTTGTTATGATTTGGGAATTGAACCGCTTTCAGTAGTCCTGGCAACTGGACACAGCAACTGACAAGTTGGACAGAGAGTGTATGTGTGTGCTCAGCCCGGCTTTGCATAAAAAGGTCTGCTTAATGACTAGATGAGGTAATGTAACATAAAAACCCCTGCAGTGCTGTTGCCTCAGGAGACAAAGCCACACATATAACCTGTTTCAATATTTATCATTACGCTATTTCATCAACAGGTAGACTTAGGTATAGGGGTTGAAAATCATTAACTCATAGATACGCAACATAAAGTATATTCGCACACACAGACACACACACACGCACGCACGCACGATGGAACAGGAAGCGCGCACACGCACAATCGAGCCCATCTTACCATAAACAAACAGTGACGGAACAGGAAGCATTTAAACACACTTTAAAATGTGCAGTTCCTCTATGTACAGTAACAGTTTTTTGAAATGGCACAGATGAAGTCGATTTGGTGTCTAAGCATCAGCATTTTTAGTATTCATATAAAAATGCAACCCATTAGCAAAAGTAAATGTTCGCCGAATCAAGTACCAAGTCCATGTTTCAAGTCCATGTTCTAAACAGCGAGCTCTCATTGGTCTTCTCGTTCGCTTTGGATAAAACCAAAAACGCCTGTAACAACTGTTTAAAATCATTGTGTATGGTCTATATCGTATTGTCGCTACAACGGGAGTGTCATCATGTCCTACCACTCGGGCTCTCCTGCGGGTCCTTGGTACCCTCCGTCGTGTGCGCCATGCCGGGGGTGCTACAGGTGGGCTGCCGCTGACGCGCCGGGTCGGCTCATGACGACGCGCCGCCGATCAGTCCGCCTTCACCGCTGCTGCTCCCGTGGCGCCTTATCGCGGCAGCTGTACCACGTAGTGGATGTGTGTGTGTGTGTGTGTGTGTGTGTGTGTGTGTGTGTGTGAAGAAGGAGAAGGCGTGACGCTCCACCACATGAGGTAAAAAAAAACACAACAATATCAGGCTTCAAACAAGCCAGGCATGATTGCTGATGTGAAACGCCGCCAGCTGTGGCTACACTTGTCCGCCGACCGCTTCCTCAAGTGGAGACAAACAGTGAATCATTCGGTCGTTTAGAGTCTCACTTTTGCGTACCGCCGCCGTTCCGCGCGTTATGCCGTTGCGGCTACGACTCCTAGACCCGGTTGAGCTTCGGTGTTGGTTATTAAACGTCACTTGTTGTCGTGAGTTGAATTGTGTGTTGTCCATCCCCACCAGACCCTACCTGTCTCGGTGCTCCAGCCGCCGCCATTTTAAAACAAAGTTAGGGAGGGAGTGCAGCGTGACGAGCCGAGGGCGGCAACGCAGGCGACGGATACACCTGTCGGTCCCTCTATGGTTCTGGTTATTATCCGCAGGTAGTGTTGCCAGATTGGGCGGGAAATCTGGCCCAATCTGGCAACGCTGCCCGCAGGTAGAAATAATCGAGTATTCCGCCTCGTCATTTCAGCTACACCCGTTGATTCAAGATTGTGTGAATTTGGTGTGACGAGGGTTTTTATTGCTACAGTGATGGCTGTGGCTTTCACCATACTGGGTCATTTGTATGGCCCCATATTTAATTTCGCAAGAAAAGAAAGATGCTTGGTAAAAGATTAGTACCTAGGCTATTTTACACACAGAAATTAATGAGTATCAGTAATTATTAAGGATTATCACATTGCACCTGCCGTTGGACAGGTTTGGGTCAAAACTGCGAAATATTTTCATAAAAATGTCTAGAACAAAGCAAATGTGTATATATCACATATGACGAATATGTAATAGAGAAGGTATTACTGCAATAAATAAAATATGAATTCTAACAGTGGAAATAATACAAGGTGTATATATTCATATAAGGTGACACCACCCTGCCCTCTAGTGCCGTAACGAGAGTGGTCGCAATGTCTCATTTCCTCAAAGCATATTTAAGAGGATACCATATAATAAAAAAACACCTTCAAAATAGGCTGGTTTATTTGTTTATTTAGATGTAAAAGACACTCCACAATGAAACCAAATCATTTTTACTTGGTATGATCATGAAATCCGAACAACACATCTACTTTGGGACTGATGAGGTTGGGGGAGAATATGGAAGAGTGTAGTAGAAGTTGAAGGGCATGAATGTTTGGGAATGAAAATAAAGATGTTGTAAGCGCTGGATTTGTTCCAGCCCCACAGTGCAATCATACCCACGTTGTTCCGAATGCATTCTCCAATCAAACATGTTTCGTTTATTTGTTTTGAAGCAACCCAGCAATGGAATAATATAATTAATAAAGGATGCACTGATTTCCAATGCCCAAGGTAAGTGCTTTTTTGTGACTTAACTTTTTCTACAGACAAATAAACACACACCCACGCGCACACACACACACACACACTCACTCTCATGGACAGTCATGTTTTTAATTGCTTTTCAATTTTTTTCTTCTAAAAACCTAAATCCAACATAAATAGATGGGAGTGTAATGTTGCATGCTGCTTTTATTTGTTTTTTTTTAAGACAAAATGCGCAGTCATTTCAGCCGTCCCTCACTCAAAAAAGTAATTTACATGCAAAATTAAGTGATACGAATTCTCCATATCCTAAATGTTAAAGTTTACATGCGCAAAGGTATTGCATAGGACTGAGGGTCCTGGGAATACCCCCCACATTGCTTACCTAACCTACGGTGGCTTGGTTGCCCCTAAAAACCTAGCATTGAAGCATTACCTTTTTGACAGTCAACTAGTTGGAAGTATCACTAATCCGCTCTAAAATCCTTTTGTTTCCTCTTACACACTCGCTGACGTGAGTGCAATTTGTGTTGTTTGCCTTTTTGAAACAATTTCCTGAGTTTAATGACTGTCAAGAGAATCAAAATAAAGCAATCCCCTGAATTCAGAGTCCTTGCCACTAGACGTCTACGGTCAACCCAACAGTGAACAAAAATAAAATACATGTTGCTGGGGGCATGTATTCATTCGATGAATGCATGACTCTGCATTGAACTCAAGATGACCTATCAGAGAAGCCGTATGTAAAGCCACGCCCACAGCGGTGTGGACCTTGACCTGCATCAGTTCATTACACAGGTCACACAGAAGGTATATGGTCGCACGGTTCGGCCACTACAAACAATGCAATGATGGTTTGGGTTTTCTCGTAATCTGTGCTTCAAATAGGTAGAGTGCAGCGCGAGAGTTTCTCCCAAATCCCTTCAACAATTAAACAGGGAGAGCAGAAACTGTAATCCACCGCAGAGCCTAAAACACATGCACAAAATAAAAATAATAAAAGCAAATATTTGCAGGTGCATTAACTCAATTTAATTTCCAATGCACAGGCCACAAAAAGTATCAATCCAACCACCCATTTTAGGGCTTTTATGAAATACATGTGGTGAACTAATTGGGGAAAACAAATTATTTGCATTTTGAAAAATGTATGTTTTGCATACACTCTGTTCTCTGAGATAAAGTCTGAGCACACCATCTAGTGTTATAAGCTCAATGCAAACGTACAGACACACGCGCACACACAGTGACACTGCTGGATATTTGAACAATATTATGAACCAAAAATAAAATTGAGGAAAAAAAAACACTTCAATAAAGAATAAAGCATTTGTATCTAGTATCTTTCTGTATTGTCTTTTTTTCTTTGTTTCTACCATTCAAAATTGTATATATATACTTTTTTTTTAGCTGGAGTTTTACTGACAAGGGAAAACGCTAAACTTTGTTAAATGTGTTAAACTTTGCACAAGGGAAGCTTCTTCACACGCCTGTGTTTCAGTATCGGTTACAGACCTGGCGAGGAAGCGAGGTTAAAAGTAATCTTGAAACAGAAAAAAAACAAAAAAAAAAAAACATTGTAAAGCAATTCAAAGAACAGCCAAAAATGTGTTGTTTTTTTCCCCCCCTTCATAAAACTATCGATACCGATATTAAAGCATTCTGTCTGGACTGCGCAAAATCTGGCTATACCATCTCATCAAGATATATATCTATATCTAGATATATAGATATAGAACAAGATATAGGTATATAAATTATTATATCTATATTGATATAGATATCTATATATCTATAGATATCAATATATATATATATATCCAGACTTTTCTTTATAATCCCGGAAAGGAAAGGAAACTAACTGACTGACTCCCTGTGGTGTTGTGGACAGTCGCATTACAAAAAAAGAACTGACTTGACATTGCAGAACAATTTTGCACGCTTGGGGGGGGGGGGGGGGGGCATTCAGATAAAAAAAAAAAGTAAAACAAAACTCCCACACACTACTTCATTCAGAAAGGCATCCAAGCTATTTATTTCTCAAAGAACTCAAAAACTACCCCCCCCCCCCCATCCCCCAACATCCATCTTTGATGTAGACTTTCTGAACAGAGGCTGGGGTTACAAAATTAAATGATGCATTAGCACTCGTTTTTAATGGGGGTGTGGGGGGGCTGTTTACACGTTGTTAAACCGCCATCGGTTAGGTCCCTATAGGTCACGTTTAGAAACAAGGAGTGAGACTATTTGAGACAAACACATGCACATCCAGCCGGACACCACCGAAGCAGTATCCTAAGCTCAAAAGCAACAAAATAAATAAAAAAAAAAAAAAAGGTGAAGAAGTGACCAGGGCAGAACGGCATGTTTGCTTTCGTACCCCCCTCCCCCCTTATACCTAAATGTAAGTCTTGGGACCAAAGTACAATGAGAAATAAGATTCAACTAAAACATTTCGCCATGACTGCACATGGCGCAAAGACATGAACACTTGTTTTTTTTTTTTTTTTCCCATTTTTGTTCGCTTTTTGTATGTATATATATATTTTTGTCGATCTGATTGTTGATTACACAAGGTTTAACATAAAAAGTAAATCAGCAGGATTAGGTTGGTGTGTGAAGTGGGGAGGGGGGCGGTCTCTTTAGAACATGAGCCTTCAGTGAGGCGTTCAAATGAGTCCCCCCCTCCCCACGTCTCTGGCTGGTGGAGGTCCAGTCACCAGCGAGGAAGACCCTTCCTCTCTTACAACAGGCGTCCCCTGTAAAACCGGAGTATTCAAATGTTGCTGCTCCCTGTTGAATGAGCAAAGAGCACAGTCTTATAACCGCAAAGGAATTTAAACCAATGTACCAATGTGTCTGTTAAATGGGTTTAGACTGTAGCAAACAGTCCAAGAAGACCAATATAATCTCATTATGGAGGGATAAATGGCACTCCAGAAATCCTAAATTGGACGAGCATTGTATACATCGACAATCCGTTTTTTGTGATATCAAGTTTGAATTAAGAAATGTAACAGAACGTTAAGTGAATACACATGTCATGTGTCAGTACCTGTACATTGAGATCCAGGGAAAAGAGGGGAGCAGAGCGTGTTTTGCCACCAGCAGTCATCCTGCTGGGTGCTTGTTCCTCCCTGTCCACTTATGTTCAACAGGGGGAACTAAAAGGACCCCGAGAAATACAGAGTTAGCCAAATGTTCACAGCACTTTGAATGCGGAAATAAGATCATAAAAGCAGTGAGCACTGGTCATTCAAATGTGTATGGTAACCCTTTTTAGAAGTCTTAAATATAAAAATAAAAATGTGTTACTCTGATTGTCTGAGGCTTCTTACCTCTGCTTTATCTTTGACGAGGTCGTAGGCCATCCCATGCACTTGATCTGCCAATGCACATAAGCAGGAATCTTTTTCCCCACAAGGAGCCTCCTTGTGGGGGCTGAGTGGGACGAGTGGGACGTCGACACTTTCACTCGCGATCGACGAAGCTGCCGCCTTCTTGCAGTCGAGGCAGACTTCTTGCTCGGCGATGGGCAGGAGGGTGCCGGAGCCCTCCTGAGAATCCAGAGAGGTCTGGGCACTCTTCTCCATGCCCGATTTCTTTAATCTGGGCAGGAACTTCCCAGATTCCAGTTCCGACTTTCCATAGAAAGGGCCCTCACACTCTGCGTCCTCTTCCAGAGGTTTGAGGTCCGCCTGGGGGTCTTCGAAGACATCCACCGGTGGTGGGTCAGGAAAGCTTATCTCTTCTTTTTCGGACTCTGCCTCCGAGTCGCTACCCCCGGCGGGAGACAGGTCCGAGGCAGATATCGGCCGGAAGTGGGTCCTCGGGGATATGCGGATGGCCCTGTACTGCGTCCGGTTGATGCCGTATATCCGCGGTTGTAGGGCTTCGCTCTCAGAATCTGAGCAGAGTATCGACTTGGGTTTGAACCCCGGGCTAAAAGAAGCCATGTCCTCAGGCTCGAAGGAACACTCGACATGAAGGACCTGGGAGAAGGGATTGGTCAGGCTGATGGATGCAAACGGGTATTCTAGGTCTTGCTCCTTGCTGCTGAAGCCTCCATACGACCCAAGTAAATCTTCATGGAAGATGAAAGAAAACCCCTTGTTCAATCCCTCTTCGCCTCCTCCCCTGATGGCCTGGTGGTCACCCTGCCCAAATGACACCAGGGGCCTCCACAGGGGCCTGTGCCCAGGCGCAAAGCGGCTGCTGGCATTCATGAACACGTCTGCGCCAGATACAGTCACCATGTCCGAGCCGGAGGCCGAAGCTGCTGCCGCAGCACACTGCAGCAGGCTGCCCTGGGCTTCACCAGGCGGTACCACCGCCCAGTTCTTGTCTCCGCTCAACGTTTTCAGCTCTCCGTACACACCTCCTAGAATGAACGACGTGCTCTCCTTGTCAGAGGTCATGTCCCAGGGCTTGGACGGAGTCATGTAGTCCCCGGCACCATCGGCCTTAGGAAGCTTATTCTTGACCAGGCAGACCTGCTCTTCATTTTTGCCCTCCCACAGGTGATACTCAGATCGCTGCACCGCCTTCTCCGCTGGGCCCTGAATTGGACTCACTTTTGCCTGGACCTCGAGACAGCTGCCGCAGTAACCGCTCGGGCTGTCCAAAAGCATGCCTTGGGTTGGCTTCTCTACTCCTTGCTGAGACGCCAAAGGATCGCCTTCTCCAATAGCTGTCCAAATGTCCTTAATTATCCCTGAGCTGTAATCATCACTCTGTTGGTTTGTGCTGTCAGAATATATGCCACTGTTGTACTGCCTGCTATCGTCCTCCTCCAAAGCTATGCCACATATTGACTCCAATTTAGATTTCTTGGTGAATGTTTGACTCAACGGTGTGCTAATGTTGCTCTCCTCACACTTTCGACCGGTATCCTCCTGCAAAAACTCTAGGATTTCCTCCTCTAGGTAGGTACCAGAAATTGGGGCGATAATACAGTTAATTTCTTCGTTGCCAATCTGAGCGGGATCCTCCATTTGTAAGTTCCCTTGCTCGTTGTCCGAACGCGTCTCCTCAGAGTGCGACCATGGACTACACGTTCGCGTCGAAAGGTTGGAACAGTTCTGTTCCGTTTCGTCAAAGGCACTATTTTTGGTCCATATTAGCAAACGAGACTGTTTATTAGAATGTGGGTCGAGACAGCTACTTGAATCTGTGTTGTTTTCGTGACCGACGGCGAGTGAGTCGCAGGGGAAGGGGACGGTGGGGCTATCGTACTGCAGCTCAAAGAGCGAGAAACAGGAGGAGTTGGGTGCAGGTGGCTCCCCGGGGGCTTCAGGAAGACGGGGCATCTCTGGGTTCAGCATGCTCAGGGTGAAGGACACGCTGTCCAGCAGGGGCGACAGCAGGATGGGAGTATCTACAAAGCTCTCCCCCTCTACATCCTCGGAACTGGAAGGAGAGTAGCTCCCCCAGATTTGAGCCATGTGGTCGAGATCCTGCATTAGGAATCCGACAGACTCTGATTCCTTCTGCGATTCTGCCCTTATTGCACTTTCCCCTCTCAGCTCAAGGCCATCTAATACTAAACAACATTCTGCCTCAATGTCTCTTTGCTCTTTGCTTTTTTGTCGAATCATGTTGAGGATCCGACTCTCTTGTATGGAGTCTGAGGCACTCGTATCCAATATGGATTGGTATATGTCAACTTCATAGAAGTCAGTAAATTCGGACAGATGCTTGTCATCTAAATCTCCACCGTCCTCTGGCTGAGGGCAGCAAGAGTTTCCGGCGAGGTCGTCTGCTTCGTCTTCCACTCCGTCCGGCCCCTCCACAAAGTGGCCGTCTACGAAGGAGCCCGCCGCCAAGTAGGCCCGCTGGTAGCTCTCATTGGCGATGCAGATTCCCTGGCTGCCCTCAGCGAGCCTCTCCCTGTCAGTGGACAGGGCAAAGCTTTCCATGGATTCAGCTTTGCTTCGGTACTTTGTCTCCAGCTTGCTGTGTTTGCTGCTGAGAGGTACAAAATACTCTGTGATGGGCTCGGTGTACCAAAGGGGCTCCTCCATATACTCTTTTTTGTTGCCGGCCTCGAGGGCAAACTCTTTCGCCTCCGCCCAGCTTGGATCTTTGCGGTTCTCCTTCATCGCCCTCTTCCCCTTTCTGTAAAGCTGTGGTTGTTTGACTGGCCCACCTCCGACACTGCCTCCGACGCTGCCTCCTGCATTCCTTCGTTCCCCTCTTTCGTTGACCTTTGTGGTCAACTTTAGCTGTCCGCTGTTGCGCCCTCTCTTAGCCTTCCCCGCCTCTCTGGACTTGTGCCTGGTTCTGACTGCTTTGTTGCTGGATGATTTGGAGTCACCTTGGTTCCCACTGGAGCTTGAGCCTGCCTCGCTAGAGCCAGAGGACCAGGAGCGGGGACGATGCTTCCCCTCTGCTCGGTGCCTCATGGGCCTCTTCGTGTGAACGGCAGGTCTTTCCTCGGCCGCTGTGCTCCCGTGGTATCGGTTTTCCTTCTCCTTGTTTTGACGCTGCTGCGCTTTCTCGATGGTGATGGTGGTAGCACCCGGCTCCAGGCTCCTCTCTTTAGCAACCTCTCCCTCGCTGTTACAATCTTTTGGAGAAGAGGTGTCCGTGCTGGTCTGTGGGGCTGCAGAGGAGGAAGAACTCAAGTAGGCGCAGGCCTTAGCCTTGTTCCACACCGTCATGATCTCTTGCAGACAAACAGGTTTCTCAGACAAAGGAGGGAAGGCTTCATAATACCTGATGCCACAACAAAGAAATAAAGACATTATTAAAAAAAGGAAGGTATTGGAAAAAGCATGGATATTTTAGAGATACACAGTGAACATCCAGCAGCTTACATTTCCACCTGGTCCTTTGAAGAGGGGGACTCTGCTCGTTCAGGAGACTGGGAACCATCCGATTTCTTTCTGATCTGTTTTGCTTCTGTGAAGACATTTATGTTCAAGTTGCATTCAAGAGGAATTACACTTTCACTCACTGCTGCTATTCAAGAATGGAGATGAAATGAATGCAAATAAGATTTAACCAAACCTTTCTGTTGGTTCTGGATGTCCTTAAGCTTGGAGCAAAGCTCTTCAACCAGGCTCTCAATTCCAGAATTCTGTGAATAACAACAACAACCATGAAATAGTGTTAATTTGGTCAATGTCAAATGGAGGTTGATTTTGAATAATAAGCAAATTCATTATTTAAAGCCAAGCAATCACCAACAGCTGGCATCCAAACTCCAGTGTAGATTATAACAAATCAACTAATAAAAAATAAAAAATAATAGTATTTGTAAGACCCCAAACCTTTCCTTAAAGTCTTATGATGAAGTGAAAGTGAAAATTGTGTGCATGAATACTGCCCTGCAGGTCCTCAACCTAAACATGCAGAACACAGAACCACTCCTATGTAGACCATTCTCAAAATACATTATTGATCATATTCCATAGGATGATGTTTTCCATTTCACAGATCAGTTATTTTTAAAACATATTCCACAAGGCTACTTTGTTAGGGAAACAATGACAGCACATCATAAAGCTGAGGTGATTTAGTGCTTATCGTGCTGCAAACTGCAAATGTAACGGTGGCCAATGGACTGACAAATGTCACAAAGCGCTGGTCCTGTTGCTCAGGTTAGCTAAACGTATTGTTCCGATTTACCAAACATGTGTCCTGAATCTGACCTTATGCCAAGGCATTCTTGTGTTAAGTAACATTCCGGAATAAACACTGGGAAAGCATGCATGCCCCAGGGTCTGTTTACTTCCTGTTGCCTCGCTCCTGCTAAACAAACCTGTTTCAGGTAAAGGTTGAGGAGGAGACTTTCTGCTTCAATGACGGGACCCTTGTTTTGATGCTGCTTTTTTGTGTCCCAAGTTAGACATAATGTACACACATCTTATGGTAGTTTAGCTTCAGTGTGCTTAAAGAAATGTATTTATATGAAGATCCAATAGTTATACCAATATTCCAATTGTAACAACAATAAATAGCGACACATTTACTCCATCGACATAGACGATGACAAATCAAAACAGCCCTCCTTGGCATCATAAGAAAATGCAACTCACCACTCACTATGAATTACAAACAATATTGAGCTCAGGCAGGATGTTTCCGCGATAGCTTCTTTAATGCTTTTATAAATGATTGAATCACTTTACTTTACTTAGTCAACAACACATGAAACGCTTGCTTAGTCAAGTCAGGCCTGCTCAGTTGTGAAACATTAAGCAATTTCCAATCTGTCACTTTGTCAAATTCAGCTATTAGAACCAGTCTAAAACCTAAGCATAATGGGACATCTTCATAAACATATGTGCATCCATAAGTACCAAGTACTCTCTTTAACAAACGTAAGCGGAACACAATCTTTCCACGTAAACTAAACTTGGTTACCAGGAACTAAGGCAGACACATGCTCAGCTCTCTGTCAGAGCCCATAGTTTTGAGTCAAAACCAGAACCACCACTGGAACTAATGCTGCCACAACTTCCCAGCACAAGCATTTCCCGTTCACCATTCGGGGGTCCGTTGCTTACCATGTCACCGGGCTAACGGAACAGAGGGAAAGTTCTCTGCCCTGTGCTGCTGCTGCTGCGCTCCCTCCTGTAACATTGTGCTAATGCCGATCAGCTGACGCCAAGCGGCTCTGCTGCTCTCTGCTGCTGCAATCCCGTGCAGCGCGTGCTGGTTAAAAAATAGACCGCAGAGTACCGTAGAGAGGAGCGCTCACTCTGTCCCACTGCCTCTCAGACCCTCCCCCCCCACCCGCTTCCTCTACACACACACACACACGCACACACACACACACACACACACCATGTCGTCTCTCTCTCTCTCCTTGCTACTGACCGTCCTCAGAGTAGCATGTAGGGAAATCCCCTGTGTTGACTTGTTTTTAATATGGGGGACAGGGCCATTGGACACAATAATTAGACAATGACTACCTGGTTTGACTCCTGGTTGCACCTGCTTACAGTTTGATTACATAGAATACAAGGTGGTGGACTACAGTGATTTTTCTTTTCCGTTCCTTGTTGGATTCATACAAAGTATACTTTTGACCTTAGCATAACCTTGTCAGTATGGAGGGAAAAACTTTACAAATGCCATCAGAACCAGTGCATAGGGTTATGTGTCTGTGACTGCATACAAACAAAAAAGAAGCCCAGTGCAATACCAAAACCAATGCAATCAACATGATAATCATGTATCAAGTAGATAGATAAAAATAGATTATTTAAAATAAGAGTAATACTAAGATGTGTCCATCTACTGCAGAAAGCCACAGGACTAGCTTCAGCCTTTTGTTTAACATTGTATAAATTCCATACAAAGCAAAGACTGTATCACAGTTATATAATGCAATGGACAATGATACTTGCAAAGTTGACCATTAAAAAAAGTTAGCTTAGAAAAAAAGTGTTTGACCTTTTTTCTCTTTACAGTAACCGATGGGAGCGGCCATGTGATGCCTTGAAAATCAATGAATATTGAATCCATATCTAATCAATAAATAGCTTGGGGGCTGACCTCATCAGAGGCAGAACGCAGACACTGTACGGCGGCTTGCTTCTTGATCTCCTCCAGACTCAGGTCCGTCCCTCCCTTCCTCTTGCTCTTGCCCCACTTCTTGCCGGCGCCCTTCTCCCAGCCCAGGAAGATGTCGTTCTCCTGGTGGGGAGAGGGAACACACTGAGCCAGACAACAACATTCAGATCATTCAATACGTCTGCTTCGTATTGTGTTGAGTTTGTAGTACCCTTACAAATAAATAGTGTACAGAAACTGTACAAAAAGTCACTGGGAAACAGACAACTGTGAATAACTGTAAACCTAAAGGTCCCATGATGGTCCCATGGTGGTGGACACGCCCACCTGTGATGTCATAACAGACAGATTTTCAAAACGGCTTGTAATGGCTAATCACACCACACCCGGTGGCATGTCATGGGACCTTTAACAAATCTGCTTTGATGACGAGTAAGGGGCTGAACACCATGTTTAATGACTACGAATAGGTCAAAGGGTTAGATTCTTACGACACGGCAAAGGTCATCGAGTTAAGAAATATAGAAGTGATAAATAAAAAGAAAGTGGCGAATATATGGCAGCTGCTGTAACAAATGAGGGTTTACTACCATGTGAAACTACTTGAATTAAGTCAGGTGTTGTTTTATCAAATGGACAGTACTGTAAAACCCGGTCACCTTGTATGAGGAAATTCTTACATCAGGCCAAAGGTCCTATACATAGTAAAATAACTAACTTGTGACGATGAGTCGACGACCAGGTTAAACTTCTTAGGATGAATCATATTCTATTCATAAGGATTAAGAACAAACAAACGGCGTGACGCCTGGTGCGTACCTGGTCCTGCAGGTCATAGTCGTAGCTGTCGTGCAGGAGGAGGCTGAGGACGTAGCGGGTGTAGATGACGGCGTCGATGCCACACTTCTCCAGCTCCTGGCCCAGCCAGCTCTGGACCGGCCCCAGCGACTGGCGCAGGGACATGTCGGAGCCGGGCAGCGGGGGGCCCACCGGAGGGAAGGGACGGGGGCGTGAGAGGCCTTGGGGGGGAGCGGGACCGTCGGAATCGGTGCTAACGGGACGCATGGAGATCTCAGGTGTTGGTCATCCTCAGCTGGAGTGGCATGGCGACGGCTGGGTACTGCGGAGTGGTGGCGGGGTGGAGGGGTTGGGAGGAAGGGCTGGGTGAGTGTGCAGGGGAGGAGGGGGAGGGGGGGGGGGGTCACTTCGGCAGGACGCACCAGAGGGGGACTACATGGGGTGACATGTAGGATGTTGTGGTTTTTTTCTTGTTGTACTTCCTTTCTTTGAGTTGTTGTTTTTTTATTGCTTTGAGCAAACCGGAGACTTTACTCGTCAGGCATGGCTTGTGCTGATTGGAGGCATCAGCTGCTGTGCAGAACACAACGGTGTGTTTGCCTCTCAGTCGCAAGGATCCATCTTAGAGCCAAGTCTTACTTCACGGGCACAACTGGAAGTGAAGGAATTAAAAGGAGGCGTTAGTTTTATTAAAAACATAAATAAAAAGTCTCCTAACCAGGTTATCAAGACAGAGGCCTCATTCAAAACGTTGTCAAAAAAGTGGTGCTGGTCTTTCATATTTCCAGGTATTACGATTAGAAATATAAATCCAGAGGTAAAAGAAAAACATCTTATGAATGTTTTTATCTTGCGTTAGTGTATAAAACACACACTTACACTTGTATGTGTGTAAGTGTGTATTTGCTTTCAGACCGCAATGGCCTCAGCGTAGAGGCACTTCCAACTGTTCAGTGATGATAATAACATGAAAATATAAAACAAATGTAGGCTTGTGTCATCATGCATTATAAGCAGACAGACACAGTAGGGCTCTGTTTCATAGTAGCTCATTGGTACAGAATGATGGCCAACCGGCAGCCAATTCCAACTCAGAACTACAGTACATGCAGTACATGCAACAAGAATGTTATCAAACTGCTGTCTGCTTACACTTCAATGTAGATTGAATGTAGATGAGGAGGTCGCCACAAGTAAAAGTACTTAAACATTTAACCAGCAAGGCTTTTTCATTGGCCTTTGGGTAGTCCATTCAAGTTAAGACATATCAATGTAAACTCTTGCATTCGAAGACCAAGGTTTCGACCGTGCTCATGTCTGTGTACAGTATTGGAGACCTCGAGTGAGTTAAACTACTGACTAAGCAATAGGCAGTCAAACAGACGCTTGCTGTCAAATGCATGCGTTTCATTTGCCAGCAGCGGATTATAGAAACGGGGTGAGGAGCAAATGGAGGCTGGGCCGATATGATTGGCTGGCCCGTCCGTCACTCAACGGTCGCATTCTATGCACTGCCCGATATAGTCGTCTAAAAGCTAAGGTACCGCTGTGCTTAAAGAGACCTGAGCTAGGCCTACCCGGCCAGTTGACACGATAAACGGTGTACACAAAAAGAGTTGTCTAACCCAAACCAGATTACATAAATAACGAGATAATGTCTGCTAGACATGGCTGACTATAGCCGGGTTGAATCAGCTGCTTTGCCCGTCATTGGCAATGACAAGAAGGCATAGATACAGAGATCACCGGTCGGTCTGACAGCTACTTCGAGCTCACGTCCAGTCAGCTGCTCGTCCACGACGTATCGCGAGACTTTGCACCCCAACGCATTTCCCAAGCACCGTGTTACGACGGTTGGGATTAGCGGTCTGCCATTAGCCGCTAATGCTACGTCAACTTATAACCGGTAATGTGCAGACCGATAACCCTATGAATAACCCTATGAATAAGAAACGTGGACGCGGGTGAATCCATCCCGAGCCGTCATCCACGTCGGGGTGGAGTGGGGGTGGGGGCAGTAGGTTTTGGGGGGCGGGGAGGGGGTAGCAAGGGTTAGCCGGATAGCCAACCTTTGGCTAACCAGTGTGCTAACGTCAAGTTGGCCAACTTCTCCCAGAGCGTAGCCGTCCACACGCTGCTACTCTGTGACAGTTGGCCTTCCTTAGCTACGGTCGGCTAGGGTTACGAACCGCCAAAAAAAACCCACGAGGGACCACTCCGACCGTGGACACCAACTCGTACCACCGGGGGTTTCTTTTTTAAACTACAATGCTCGTCCGCGGTGGCGTAGATAGTGCGCGAGAGCAGGTGAAGCTTTCGCTATTGAGGGGGGGGGGGGGGGGGGCGGCGGCGCACACACACACACACACACACACACACACACACACACACACACACACACACACACACACACACACACACACACACACACACACACACACACACACACACTTCCCCTTTAAACTGTGGCGAGATATCGCGAACGTGTAACTTAACATTTCAACTACGGACGGAGACACCACCACCACCGCGGTATTAAAGCAAGGGGGAAAGGCCCGGCGGCTGGCTCAACGAGGAGCCGCTCGTTGATCCACTCCGTCGGCCAGCAGCAGCAGTTGTTGTTGTGACTAACCGGGGAGGAGGAGGAGGAGGAGCGGCTGCCCGGGCGAACTACCGCCGGGGACTGTCATTCCTCCCCCCCCCCCCCCCACCCCACACCCCCTTCAACACTGTGGCGCCGTACCGTCCACAAAACAACCCGATCCCCCACCACACACTCGATCGCCGAACGAGGCCGCAAAACGTGACATTTAAACGACACACATCGGTTGCCGGTTGCCGGTTGCCGGTTCGTCCCCCGCCCCCCACCACCACCACCACCTACCTACCGTGCCGTCGGTTGAAGTAAACGCGGAGCAGGGGGAGCGGTTACTTCTCTCCCGCTGCCGTTCCGAGCTCGAGCTCCGGAATCCGCTGCAGTAACATCACGTATCATGGACGCCGACACGAATGGCGCTGTTTTCATTCGACGCCGTCGAGGAAACTGACCGCCATTCCGGCTCCGGTCGGAAGAGTTACTCCGTGTGCGCCGTAGCAGCGGCCTGGGCCAACATGTCGTCCGGTTGACTTCGGTTTCACTCGCTCCGAAAGGGGGTTTATCTTAGCGCGCCTCCCACCTCGTCCGTATCCAGGCAACAAGGCAAACCTCTGCCGTCCTGCCTCCAGTTGGTTTTATATTCTTCCGCTAGCTATTGCATCAGAAGCGTAAATAGTACTTATTGGCCATTCGGGGTCACCTTTAAATAAAATCTTAATGTAGGAGAGTCGGGCCGGATTTAACATTATGTCATGTGCCATCCAAGCAAAGTCAATCCAATTCAATCCAATCAATTATTTCTACAGTAGTTTGTAGTCAGTAATAAAAAATGTGCACTGCATTCTGTGGGCAGCCTGCAGAACGAGTGTCCTGAAAAACAATATTTACGTTTAAAGTGAATTAAAATTAGATCTAACACTATTTCATATAATCATATCATGGCACACACACACACACACACACACACACACACACACACACACACACACACAAACATAATAAAATGAGAACAAACTGGGCCATTATCGACTGTCGTCGAATCAACTGTAGGCTAGTCATTTATTAATGTATTTATTAACTAATTTAGATTAAATAATTTCCCCTTTCTTCTCCACAAAGCCATCACCTTCACTGTCTATATCACACTTTCTTTCATATTTATCCCGCCAGTAGAGAACACACATTATGTTAACGTGGTGGTGGGCGGGGTGGTGGTGGTTGGGGGTAGGTCGACCCTTTTTGTCTTTTTATTTAGCAGGAGCACCTGGCCCCTGAGAACCCGACCCCCCCCCCCCCCCCCCCCCCCCCTCCCACACACACACACACACACACACACAAACAAACCCAGCCCCCTCCCCACTCGTGGTGTGGCACACTTCATTTGTCCTGTGGGCCTCAAGGGGTCATGACCTCTGAGAATAAGTCGAGTCAAGAGCTATTGTCCATCTGGTCGCGAGCACCCACACCCCCTCATCCCCTCATCTCCATGCTGTTGTACTGCCGCAGCTAATTATGTGCGTGTGTGTTTGTGTTTGTGTGCGGGATAGGGAGAAACTCATTTCTTTCGTCATTTTTTTCCCTTTCCCATTCAAACAACCCACATTGGGCTTGTCACCTCACACAACCCGCCCGTCGTCATTGACGAGGGTCTGTGGGATCTATAAAAAAAAAGAGAAATCCCCGGCCGGCGTCACCGCCGCCTCCCCCTCCTCCTCCCCCTCCTCCCCCTCCTCCTCCTCCCCCTCCTCCTCCTCCTCGTGTATATCTGCCCAGCAGATGATCACTGGCATTAAAATGAAAGTCAGTCTGAGAGCAGATGGTCGTGTTAGAGGAGATCTCTTTGTAATCCTCTCTCCCTGGACTACCTCACTCGCTGCCCGGCGCTTGATCCCCAAGCGTTGGGCGAGAGCGGAGTAGATTCACAGCAGTGCCACTTTTCTACTGCCGATGTGCATTCTATTGCATACAAATTCTAACAGTATTAACCAGCAATAAACCGATTTACTGCTTTTTTTTACCAAACAGGGTCAACACAACGTTAGTTAGTTTGGATTACTGCTAAAGCACATGTGGTGATATATCATACTTATATTACTATTTATCCATTACAGACTTTAACAATCTTCTATCTTTTCTATAAAAAGAGACTTCAACAAAGCACAAACAGTGAATTTGTCTGATATGATGTTTGTGGTTGTGGATGTTTCCTCCATGCTGATAGGATACTGATACTTTAGCTAAGTTTGTGTTTGATATCTGATACGTGGATCTGTGTTGTTGTATTTTTGTGATGACTGTATTGATTCATCCACCCTAACTACTTCTATCCTGTCTACTATACTATTGAAATATAGTATATCAGCTAGCCATGCAAAGAATGTATGCACTTGTGCTATGGCTCTTTGTATTAAAGCCTCCATTATATTTACAGATCAGGTGAGACGGTGGGAAGTAAAGCTTTAAGGTGATTCAAATGATACATAAACCTGAGCAGGAGTATTTGGAAATAATAATTTTATTTACTTGCCACTCTGTGTCCTCACTTCAAACTGTACGTGGCTGACGTCTGAGCAAATGATTGGACATCGAGTCCATACCACAGGAAGTAGAGAAGACATGAAGTAGGGAGAAGAAAGGGGAAGTTCTTTCCTCCTCTCTCAGAGACACTACTGCACTACTAGGAAGCACGTCTCGCGTTTTTCCTTAATTATCTGCAGCTGGTGGTTTTTCAGCATGGATGTGTAAACAGATATCTGGAAACACCGTCTAGACCAACCACCAAATTCCTGGCGTGCTGGAGTTTCACAACATGTTTACCGCCCCTTGTGGTTTGTATCGACTTGTGTGCTTGATCACATGCATGCATGTGTGTGTGGAAGTGCACGTGCACATGCATTCATGTAGTAGATAGGGCAGGCAATCAATAGCAGTGTGTGTGTGTGTGTGTGTGTGTGTGTGTGTGTGTGTGTGTGTGTTGTCCCCCTCTGGGCTGGGCGATAATTTCACATGATCGTTTCTCATACAGAACCACTTCTCTAATGTATCATCTTTAAGTGGTAATGGTATTTAGTCCTTCAATATGTTTACGACTCATTTTAACACCCAGTTCACAAGACTTGATTAGTTCAGGATATGGTGTGCCCTTAAAATGAAACATAGGTGAGAATACTAAATAATACTGTACATGATTTGAAACAACAAAATAAAGGAAAAAAGTAGTCGATGCTGGAGGTGTGAGTCGTGAGACTGTTGGGACTGTCTATAAAAGCCTTTCTTTTCATAATCATATCCTGATGAAGAGAGTAAAAATCATCATGATAACACGTTTTTCTTTTTTGCCCAGTCATTGTTCTAAGACACATTCATGTCCCCAGATGACCCCCACAAAATGGCACACCAAACCTAACC
>NC_140293.1:2239089-2301589 GCF_964030765.1 Micromesistius poutassou | reverse complement strand
GATACCGGCACCCTTCTCAGCTGTTTTGGGAAGCAAAACAATGTCAGGATAGATGCCAAGGCCCTTCAGGGGAGAAAAATGTCATGACTCACACACACTCGTAATGCCTTCTTCGTGAGGACTTTGCACCATGAGGAGGGGGCCCTCCATGCGTAGTCTAAGGCTACAGCGCTGTCCTTTTTACATCGTTTTCTGTGTTTTCTTTCTTTCTTCTTTTCTTTCTTCTTCAAATGCTAAAGGCGCCACGACCGACGCCGGAGGTGTGGCGTTGTAGCTTGACAGAGTTTGCGCGGCACAGACCTGCGGCTAACATGTTTATCTCCAAATCAGCAGAACGATGTGTCGTGGTTATGACAAATACCATATCTGTCACGTTTAAAAGCCTACGGTCTGTTCCACAGAGGAAGATTCCCTTTTCAGAGAGAGAGAGAAATCCACAGGGTGGTGGGAGTTCAAGTCGGGTCAAGAGTGCCGATACGCTTTAGCGTTTCATCACATTGATAGAGTCACGTGACACTGGTGTGGAAGATGCATGACGAATCAGCTTGCTGCATGATAGCCACATTTATTCTTCCTGTTATTTTTTTACTGCCAGTTTATAACACAATAAACGTGTCATAAACAAATGTGTTTTTATTGGTGTGCGTGCATACGTGCAAAAGGGTTGTTTTGCATACATAGATAGATGGACGGATGGATCATAACTTTGTCGAGTTACAAAGGGAGAGTGTGTGTGTGTGTCTGTGTGTGTGTGTGTGTATGTGTGAGTGTGTGTAGGCAGGTGTGTGTGGGAATGTATGTCTCTGTGTGCATGCATGATGTGTGTGTGCGTTTGGCACACATTCCTTAAATCTAGGTGTTAATGCACTTGGCACACACCCTTACATAAGACCAATCCGATCCAGGCTAGTGATCCACAGCCAGGACTTCCTTCCTCCCAGGCTGGATCCTCACTAACGTCCTCAAAGGACCTCAATATGGAGCCAGGAACCATCGTCCGTATTTCTTTATTTGGAAAATCAATTCACTTTATTCCACGTTATCCTCATAATTGATGTTCTGTTTTATACACTTACTATCTTACTATTAGTTTATTTTGTAACTTAAATAAACACCACTACTCTTATCATTGTTGTGTTGTTATGTGTGTACGTGTGTGCAATGGAAAGCCGAAGACAAATTTCCACCAAGGTGGACAATAAAGTAATTATTCTTATTCTTATTCTGTTTTACTTTCACTTTTGTTCTTGCTGCGGAGACGACCCTTGCCCTGTCAGCTTCAATGAACTGCACATCTGATAGTAATAAAACGCGAGCCATCGTTCACAAGTTAAGCATCTGAAGGAAGGAAGTCAATAGTTCACTTCAGACAGACTATCGCCTGCAACACTATTTAGTGTTCCCCTTTATTGCGGTCATGTGTGAGATTATATGAATGGGGACTATGTGCATAGGGGATTGTGTGTGTGTTTGCTTGTGTTGGTTTGCTTAGTGTGTGTGTGTGTGTGTGGGGGGGGGGGGGGGGGGGGTGTATGTATGTGTGTGTGTGGGTGTTTTTCTGTTGGACTCTATTTGTGTGGTGTTGGGCGTGCGAGCAGAATGAATAAAGGGGAGTGTTGGAGAGAGAGAGAGGGTGTGGGGAGGATATTGTGCCACCACCTGCTCTGCCTCTCCTCCCACCACCCCCTCCTCCATTACCTCAATGTGACCAGACACATTATCATGTTGTACGGGCGTCCCCCTACTCCACTAGTGCCTTTCATTCAGACCCAGTTAACTGCAAACACACACCGACCCTTAACCAATACATAAGCTCCAATTATTGTTTTCTTCTTTTATATAAGGTCCCACATTTGACTTTTTATATTGAGTTCTTAATATTGTAATACCTGATGATATATATATATATATATATACATGTGTGTGTGTGTGTGTGTGTGTGTGTGTGTGTGTGTGTGTTGTATTTAACATTTTGACTTCTTCATTGTTCACCTGCTTTGGCAATGTAAATGTTTATTTCTCATGCCAATAAAGCCTTTTTGAATTAGAATTTGAGAGAGCGAGAGACAGAGAGAGAGAGAGAAAGAGAGAGAAAGAGAGAGAAAGAAAGAAAGAGAGTGCGAGAGAGAGAGAGAGACAGAGAGAGAGAGAGAGAGAGAGCTGTCAGACTGGGAGTGCATTTGTCCACCACACGGGGGCAGTAGAGATTGTGTGTCTCCCCGAACCATTTTATGCTTTGAGTTTACATCTCCAAATTAGTCTCGTTAATTGTTTATAGTAATAATAGTTAATAGTATTTCCCTATAACTGTTGTGCTTTTCTTCCTAGACACTTAGGATAAAGGGCGATATGAGACGGTAGCTTGTTAAATATGTTCAATAATTGATTTCACCCATTAAACAAATACGAAAATACAAATACGAATACAAATACGAAAAGATAATCACTTCCCCTAATGTTTGTCAGTTAAGAAATACTAAACAGGCCATTCAGGTTTTAGGTTTTAACGTATAGTTGAAATAAAAAAATAAAAAAAGTGTAACCTCAAGTGACCGATGAACCCTTTGGCTCACACAAAAGTTATCCTCTGATTAAAAGTCTGTTTGCTTAATAAAGGCAAATCTTCCTTTATTATAACCACTTATAACCACTCCTTTATTGGCAAAGCCGAGTTGAACATGGAAGATGTTCAACTGTATGACCTCATTAGAGATAACAACCACCTATCAAGCAATTATGGATCACAGTGAAACAAAATACAGAATATCTTTAGTTAGTTTACCTTTTATTTATTTGTGTGTGCGTGTGCATGTGTGTGTGTGTGTGTGTGTGTGTTCCCTACCTAAAATGTTATATTTAGAGTAACTCTCAATTTGTGGGATATAGGCCTAAGGCTTTCCAGAAAAAGAAAAAAAAAACACTCGCAAAGACAATTGCCAAACAAATTGTATTGAAACTATTTTAACATAAAAAGAACAATGGTGCCGTGGAGGACTTTTCAGCAACGAGATGTTTTCCCCCTTCTCAGTGGCGCCCGGAGGCATTGACCACAGCCGTGATCAGGACCACAAACTCGTCGAAGTCCACCTCGGAGTCGTTGTTGTGGTCCAGCGCCTTCATCAGCTTGTCCAGCCCTTCTGGGTCCTTGGGATTCTGGGGAGGAGTAGTTCAACGACACTTCAAAGTCAAAACTTCCAACTTCCCTCTCTTTTTCCCACTACCTTTTTTATTTTCTTCCATCCCTCACGTGTAAAATGCCTGGGGATTATTGTAAAGGTGCTATATAGTATATACATTGAAGGCAGGATCTTTTTTTATTATTATTCATACGAATCGTCGTCTCCAGCACTGTAGCGCAGAACAACGTAGTAAGTAGGCTAATGGAACGCAGTTGGCTTCAGGTAGAAAATCCACAGTTTGTACATTTAACACTTATTTTATTATAAATTACATTTTTCTCAATTAATAATATTGTTGTGCTGTTGGAGACACATTAAATCGACATATAGTAACAAACGTTATTTTGTCAGTTTCGATTGCGTAATTTTCGGTTCGATTAGTCGCAAACCAAAAATATCGTCATCCCAGCCAGCCCTCGCGCACGGTTCAAACGGCGACTTTAAAATACTTAAAAAATATCTTAAAAAATATAGAGAAACAAGTAGGGTAGAGGGTAAAGATGGGAAAATACAAAGACATATGCCTACCTCAAGCAGTCCCGGTAACAACTCGTGCAGCAAGGCCTTCAGCTCTGCCTTGTTCATGCTGTCCTTTTTGCCACCTTTGCCGGCATGCTTAAGGAACAGCGCCTTGAGGCTATTGGCGGTTAAGTCGAAGTTGGATGAGCTCATGATGGACGACAGGTACGTGGACGAAGAGACTCGGAGAAACAGAGCAGAGGACGACGTCCGTGGCGGTGAGACAAAGTCGGCCGACCTCCCGCCTTTTATATCAACGGCTTCCCGCTCTCCAAAAAAAAACAGGTTGGTAAACCAGTTGGGTTTTTTGTATAAGGCTGCGATTGTTCCCCAGATGTGGTGAAAGCCCAGGTCCGTGGGTCTGGTGATGCCCGGGAAGGGTGTTTGTTTTGTGGGAGGCTCGGACCATGCCTAATGTACACACCGATATCAATTATGCCTTTTAAGATTGTTTTGTTGTGTTGGTGTTTGCTCAAGAGCGGCGCTCCAGGGTGTGTAGCCACAGACACACAGTCTTGTGGTAGCTCAGATGAATGCAACATCTCTCACCGATTTAAGGTTTTTAATGTTTTAATACTACATAATGCTATAATTATTGTTTTGTCCTTGTTTGTTCTGAGGTAACAGAAATATGAATCATTCTTTTTCTTCTGCTTCCTCTTCACACACTACCCTTATCTTATCAACTCTTTAGTCATTTAGCAGATTGCTTTGTCCAAAGTGACTTATGATGAATTTAGATGCGGATCATGAAGTAGCAGGTAGGGGTTAGGGGGCATCTTGCTTGAGATAGCGTACATGTTAGGCTGCAGACATTCGGGCCTCGAACACACAACCTATCGGCCGGGCGTCAAGCACCCTAGCCACTTGTCAGCGAACTGAACTGAACTGAACCGAAGTGTACTATCATTTATAAACTATGACATCATCATCTGGCTGATTTCCCACAACATTAAGCCTAAAGTTCAACTGCCAATAATAGCTGTTGTCGTGTGAGTCCGGGTCTTTTGAATCTTCTGATGTGTTTTTCTAAAATCACGGTTTTAAACCCACACTGAAACATTTCCATTTCAGTTTCAGTCCTTTTCTTCACTGCATTTTGTACCTCAAAATAAAGTTAGCGGAAATCCACTTATATCTTACAATATTGAATCAGGTAGGGGGAAACGCTGTTGATCCAGCCGTGGGTGGTTTTTATCCTTAAACAGTCATACTTATTAATTTAATGGAACAAACACGTTTGTTAGCTGTCTGTGAGAAACAACTCAACCAACTCCTGAACCACAGGTTACACTAAAAACAGCAAGGTGTGAAAGCACACACACATACACACACACACACACACACACACACACACCTACGTCAGAACTTTTTCTCACAATTTTTTAAGAGCTTTCTTATCGTAGAACCGACTTAACGTCGGTTGATGTTTACACATTTAAAGCCGAAAAATCGGAATAAAAAATGAACAAGTCTATGCATTGAAAGTCAACAAATGTATAGGTTAAAAGTCCCAAGTATACATTAAAAGTCAAACATTTTACACATAATTGCCGACAAATACATACATACATGAAAGTCAGAGTCTATATATTTGGAAAGTCACAAGTCTATAGGTTGAGTCATGAGTCTTGCTGTGTATATTTTAATTAATTCATATTTGCATTATTGCGAAACACGTTTGGATTAAGCGGTGGGTTCAATTTAACCTTGTACATGACCAATCCTCTCTTCACAGCTCAAGACGTGTTGCATGGATGCATGTGCAAATTCTTTGAACTACTGCTGTTTTAAAAGAAAAGCCAGTCGACCACCAAAGGAAGTCTAGAGGCTGACATTCGATGATAACGGCCGTCACGGACGAGTTCTTCACTTCCTGTCCCTGACCATACAGCCTCTTCTTCACCACACAGAGAAACACACTCACGCTCCTCAACAGTTTACCCTTAGCGACGGCCATAGTGAAACCTGCCTCATGTTTAGGTTTTAGCTTTATCTAATCAACCAATCAACACCATGTTGTTTTTTTTCACACTTTCACACGTTCCCACACTGCGCTTCCGTCAGAGAAACGTTGTTTGCACATTGCCAACCATAGAAAAAAACTTGCATGCACAAAATATCTACACACACACACACACACACACACACATCTGTGTGAGAACATTGTGAACTTTCCGATCGCATACTAAGGAAGGACCGACATAATGACAGTTGACACATCGACAAACAACAAATCGGCATTGAAAGTCAACGAGCGTACACGTAAACGCCAACAAATATATACATTCAAAGTCAACACGTCTATAAACATTTAAAGTCACAAGTCTAAACGCTGAAAGTCACAAGGCTTGGTTAAACCCAGTTGGAATAAGCAAGCAGGACTGACCACCAAAGATAGCCTAGATGTGGGGCATAGTGAACCTGAATCATGTTTAGGTTTTAGCTCTGTCAAATCAACCAATCAACACCCTGTATCGTTAAGAGGAAGGCGACCTTTTCCTTTTCACATTTTTATCACGCTGCGCTTCCTCAGATAAAGATAGTTGGCACATTGACAACCACAGACTAAATGCATACACAAAATATGACACACACAGGCCTTGTTGAAATAAGGGCAGACCACAATGAGATCTAACTGTTCCATAGCTAAAGTAACAGAGAACATAGGTTACAATCATTTTCAATTACACCTAACAAGGCTTCATTGCTATATCACAGTTAATGTATGGCTTTCAATTAGCTTATTTAAAAACAACATGGATGGAGGCAGAAGATGACAGAACGTATCAGAGATATGTACAAAACCAACAAGGGAACAGATTGAGACTCCTTCATCCACTGCCCTTGCGTTCCACCCCATGCTGAAAGTAGTCGAAGGACTCATACACGGGTACCTGACACTGTGAGAGGGAAAGAGAGACAGAGCATGTCAAAACAATTATATTATCATATTAATGATACACAAAGTATATGATCAAGTATGTATTGTTTCACTGGGGATTTATACATGGAGTTGACGTAGAGTTGGACGATGGACGTATTTTTATCCAGAATCCGACCGATGTAGAACACAAATCCCGCTCCAATGATGTCAATGTTCCAACTCCTCAGGTTATTGTTTTCCGTTGCGTACGAGGCAGAACTGTTATATTAGTAAATAGCGAGCGTTGTGATGCCTACAGGTTAGACTGGGGACATTGGGGGATCAAACCCGGTACTTTCTGGCTGGGAGTGGAACCCCCTAGCCCTCCGACAGACTCACCCACTGGGAGGACCCTTTGGACGAGCTGGTGCTGGTTCCGTCCACCTCAGAGTCTCTGTGGGGAACCTCATAGATCACCCTTGCTGCTCGGTCCAACTCTAACACACACACACACACACACACACACACACACACACACACACACACACACACACACACACACACACACACACACACACACACACACACACACACACACACACACACACACGTGTGCACACACACACACACACACACACACACACACGTACATAAAGACACACACAGAAAATAATCCGCACACACTCTCACATACAGTACCACACACACACACACACACACACACACACACACACACACACACACACACACACACACACACACACACACACACACACATATAAACACAAACAGAGAAACAGACCCATTAGGAAAGCTAACACATTCAAAGCAAACAAATACACAAAATACACAGACTAACACAAGTGCAATGAAAAATGTGTCCATGCAGACAAAAATGAGTATAAAATGTTCAGAATTCATGCTAATAAGCTGAAATCTGTTGACCACCTAGCATTTCTTTTAATTAGTTTTCAGACGTTTCCTTATGTGTTCATCAGGGTTAGTATAAACAGTTGTGGGTTCATGCTAACACGCTGGAAGCTACTTCATAGCATGTTATAAAATGTCCGCTCTTTCGATTGGAACATTTTGTACCTTTTACATTTACATTTAGGGCATTTAGCAGACGCTTTTATCCAAAGCGACTTACAAAAAGTACATTTGTCATAAGAAGTGAAACAATAAAACCTTGTACCTTGTCTCTTCCGCAGCTTCCTCAGACATATCAGAGTGATGAGGAACACGGCGGCCATTACTACTGCCAGCGAAATGACGACGGGGACCACAATGTTAGTCGATTCTTTGGTCAGACAAAGGGAAGGCAGAGGGATTGAAAATATTAGCATTCAATACATAATCATTACATAACACAAGCTTTTATCCAATTACAGTGAATTCAGATACATGCCATTAAGGAGCAGGATGGGGTGAGGGGGCATCTTGCTCAAGGATACCAACAGGTTAGGCTACGGACATTGAGGATCGAACCCAGTACCTTTCGGCTGGGAGTTGAACACCCTGAACCCTGAGCCTATCCTGTCTGATATTAGAATAGACCACTAAACTCTGGTACCTAAGTCAACAAAATATACTTTTGGTTTGGAAGATAAAAAAGACCAGTCTTTGAGGTAAAGAAAACATACCTTCTTGTGTTGTGCCGTTGGTGGGGCTCGGCTTAGGGGAACCGGTACGATGATCACTGTCACGGAACGCCGTGACAGTGATCATCGTGCCGTTTCCCATAAAGTGTTTAAGTACGGGTCTCTCCCTGATCACCTGGCAGACGTAGCGTCCAGTGTGGTTGCGGGTGACGTTGTTAAGGGTCAGGGTGGCACAGCCGCAGGTACCGTGGTTCACAGGTGACAGGGCCGAACCACAGCCCTCTCCGTCATACCTCACTGCTGTTGGTTGGTGAAGTAATTTAACCTCAGTTTTGTTCCAGTTCACTCTATACAGTGAGTGGTTGATGGCTCTCCAGTAACAATGGAGTGTGGCGCTGTCTCCCTTGACGACCTCCAAATCTGCCGTCTGATACACCTTTATATCCTCCTCTGTAACGGTTGCTGGAACAAGACAGAAGCGGAAGCAAAAAGGCAGCAATAGTATAATTATTAGTAAAATTGATTTCACTATTTACTTCTTCACAGCCATTCTGGGATCGAACCCGGTACATTTTGTCCAAAATTCAAATAGTTATCCTCTACACTATAAGTGTAGAGGATAACTATTTACTCAGGAACATTATATTATTGGAGGATATTTTAGGATATTAAATATATTATTTTACTATGTTGAAATGTGTACTTGAATGATTGTTTCCCAACCTTTCCTGTTTTTACGTACCCCCATATCCTTATCAGCAAGATTCTGCATCATTTGAACACATTTCAACATGTATTGTAAATGAAAAATGAAAAATGATTATATTATTTTTTACCAATTTTACAAAACTGATTTGTGGGTGTAATAAAGGAATATCTAAATCTTTCCAAGTACCCCCTGGAACTGATAACGTACCCCCCGAGTTACCCCTATTACCTCGGATGGGAATCCCTTTGCTTAAGCTCTTATAGCAGCGGGAGGAAGATGAGTTCTGAGTGGTACTCACCCCGAGACAGCAGCGGCCCCAGAGAGAGAAGCAGCATCGTCCTCAGGGGAAGCTCCATCCTCCACTGATGTACAACTCAGCACTTGTGATCGTTTTCTTACAGACGTCGCACCTCCCACTTCCACCAGACACACACACACACACACACACACACACACACACACACACACACACACAGAGACACACACACAAACTCTTACTCTATCTAACCACAACCAAACTGTAGCAACCTGGATCCGGCCCAGCGCCCCTGGCAGCAGTCTATCCCCAGATGGCGCTATTGAGGGCATTGGAGCCAGGGCCAATTAACTAGATGCAGAGCACCTGAGGAACACTCATTCAGGGCTCTTCCAGCCATGTGGCACACATGTGGAGAGACCGGTCCCCCCGGGTGACGGGGTCTCCGCCCGGAGGAACAGGACCGTCCATTCCTCCCAGGTTTTTGGTTATTTTGTGAAAGACTTTGTTTGGAATAAACGTTCCTTTTTGGATTTTTCCCCAGCTAAATCGTGTCCTGTTTGGGGAGGAGGCGGTTCACTCAAGAAGGTGGGTTGCCACAATACGTAAATGTACAGGAAAATGTCAACAAATATATACATTCAAAGCCAACACTTCTGTGTACGTTTAATAGCATGAGTCTATTTGTTTAAAGTCATCTTGCTTAAACCACGTTTGGAAGAAGGCATGTGAGTAAAATGTAACCTCTTCTTATCACGTCTTGGACGTGTTGCAAAGGATGCAAGCACAAATCCTTTGAACTTATCAACTTTTCAAAGAACATCCAGTCGACCATCAAAGATAACCTAGATGTTGGCATTCAATAAGAACGGCCGTCGCCTTCTTGACTTCCTGTCCATGACCTACTTACTGCATAGAGCCTCCTTTTCACCACACAGAGAAACACACACTCAACAGTTCAACCCCCTCGACCGTTAGCGACGGGCATAGAGAAACCTGTGTCATGTTTAGGTTTTAGCTTTGTCTCATCAATCAATCAACACCCTGTATCGTTAGGAAGTTTTTTTCCACACTTGAGCATTGCACTTCCATCAGATAAAGATGGTTTGCTCATTGTCAACCACAGGCAAAAACATGCATCCACAAAAGATCTACACACACACACACACACACACACACACACACACACACACACACACACACACACACACACACACACACACACACACACACACACACACACACACACACACACAGGCCTTGTGGAAATAAAGGGCAGACCACAATGAGGTCTACTGTTCCATAGCTGAAGTAACAGAACATTAGTTACTATATTAAAATACTTTATTCAGAATTACATAAAATAATTTTCCATTGCACAGAACAAGGCTTTATTGCTATTTCAAAGTTAATGTATGACTTTCAATTAGCTTGTTTAAAAACAACATGGATGGAGGCAGAAGATGACAGAAAGTAGAGATATTTACAAAACCAACAAGGGAAACAACAGATTGAGACTCCTTCATCCACTGTCCTTGCTTTCCACCACACGCTCAAAGTAGTCGAAGGACTCATACACGGGTACCTGACACTGAGAGAGACAAAGAGAGACAGAGACAGAGACAAAGAGAGGCAGAGACAGAGACAAAGAGAGGCAGAGACAGAGAGAGACAGGTTATGTCAAACACTTTTACATGAATTTATGTAAATAAAACACAGTTTATGATCAACTATGTATCGTTTCCCTGGGGATTTAAACAAACATAACATCTATCCGTATTATGTTTTTTTTTTTTGATTGATTTGATTGACATTTTTACAATCGATTTTACACTTTTCTTTAATAGGAAGTCACCACCAAGCAACATGTGGTCAAAATAAATTTTCCCATTGCACAAAAAACTGGCACCATGATACTCAATGGGTCAGGTTTTGTCCAACATGAGTTATGCATGGAGTGTGGGAGAGTACTTCTTCGTAATGCATGTTTTGTAAAGAGCGCAGTTCTCAACATCAACTCCCTTTCCTCTAAAAACGTGAGTTGGACGATGTACGTATTTCTATCAAGAATCGGACACAAATCCCGCTCCAATGATGTCAATGTTCAAACTCCTCAGATTATTGTTTTTGTTGATTATGAGGCAGTACTGTTATATTAGTAAATAGCGAGCGTTGTGGTTCCTCTATGAGGAGCAGGGTGGGGTGATGATCTTCTTGCTGAATGATGCCTACAGGTTAGACTGGGGACATTGGGGGATCAAACCCGGTACTTTCTGGCTGGGAGTGGAACCCCCTAGCCCTCCGACAGACTCACCCACTGGGAGGACCCTTTGGACGAGCTGGTGCTGGTTCCGTCCACCTCAGAGTCTTCGTGGGGAACCTCATAGATCACCCTTGCTGCTCGGTCCAACTCTAACACACACACACACACACACACACACACACACACACACACACACACACACACACACACACACACACACATATAAACACAAACAGAGAAACAGACCCATTAGGAAAGCTAACACATTCAAAGAAAACAAATACACAAAATACACAGACTAACACAAGTGCAATGAAAAATGTGTCCATGCACACAAAAATGAGTATAAAATGTTCGGAATTCATGCTAATAAGCTGAAATCTGTTGACCACCTAGCATTTCTTTTAATTAGTTTTCAGACGTTTCCTTATGTGTTCATCAGGGTTAGTATAAACAGTTGTGGGTTCATGCTAACACGCTGAAAGCTACTTCATAGCATGTTATAAAATGTCCGCTCTTTCGATTGGAACATTTTGTACCTTTTACATTTACATTTAGGGCATTTAGCAGACGCTTTTATCCAAAGCGACTTACAAAAAGTACATTTGTCATAAGAAGTGAAACAATAAAACCTTGTACCTTGTCTCTTCCGCAGCTTCCTCAGACATATCAGAGTGACGAGGAACACGGCGGCCATTACTACTGCCAGCGAAATGACGACGGGGACCACAGTGTTAGTCGAGTCTTTGGTCAAGTCTTTGGTCAGACAAAGGGAAGGCAAAGGGATTGAAAATATTAGCATTCAATACATAATCATTACATAACACAAGCTTTTATCTAATTACAGTGAATTCAGATACATGCCATTAAGGAGCAGGAAGGGGTGAGGGGGCATCTTGCTCAAGGATACAGACATATGGGATCGAACCCAGTACCTTTCAGCTGGGAGTTGAACAACCTGAACCCCTAGCCTATCCTGTCTGGTATTAGAATAGACCGCTAAACTCTGGTACCTCAACAAAATATACTTTTGGTTTGGAAGATAAACAAGACCAGTCTTTAAGGTAAAGAAAACATACTTTCTTGTGTTGTTCCTTTGGTGGGTCTCAGTCGTTCCGTGACAGTGATCATCGTGCCGTTTCCCCATGACTTAATAAGTATGGGCCTATCCCTGGTCACCTTGCAGACGTAGTGTCCAGCGTGGTTGCGGGTGACGTTGTTAAGGGTCAGGGTGGAACAGCCGGTACCGTTACCGTAACAGGTACCGTTGTTCACAGGTGACAGGGCTGAACCACAGCCCTCTCTGTCATACCTTATGTCTGTCGGTTGGAGAAGAAATTGAACCTCAGTTTTGGTCCAGTTCGCTCTATACAGTGTGTGGTTGATGGCTCTCCAGCAACAATGGAGTATGACGCTGTCTCCTTCGACGACCTCCAAATCTGCCGTCTGATACACCTTTATATCCTCCTCTGTAACGGTTTCTGCAACAAGACCGAAGCGGAAGCAAAAGAGCGGCAATAGTTTAGAGTAAAATTGATTTCACTATTTACTTCTTTCACAGCCATTCTGGGATCAAACCCTGTATCTTTATAAAAGTCAAACAGCCTAGCCACTAAACTACACATAATCCTCATTGGGATTTACTCTGGAACATTATATTATTGGAAGATATTTTAGGATTATTAGGATATTATTTTACTATGTTGAAATGTGTACTTGAATGATTGTTTCCCAACCTTTCCTGTTTTTACGTACCCCCATAGCCTTATCAGCAAGATTCTGCATCATTTGAACACATTTCAACATGTATTGTATTTAAAATGATTATATTATTTTTTACTAATTTTACAAAACTGATTTGTGGGTGTAATAAAGTAATATCTAAATCTTTCCAGGTACCCCCTGGAACTGCTAACGTACCCCCCGAGTGTAGGGGTACCCCGGTTGGGAATCCCTTTGCTTAAGCTCTTATAGCAGCAGGAGGAAGATGAGTTCTGAGTGGTACTCACCCCGAGACAGCAGCGGCCCCAGAGAGAGAAGCAGCATCGTCCTCAGGGGAAACTCCATCCTCCACTGATGCACAACTCAGCACTTGTGATCGTTTTCTTACAGACGTCGCACCTCCCACTTCCACCAGACACACACACACACACACACACACACACACACACACACACACACACACACACACACACACACACACACACACACACACACACACACACACACACACACACACACACACACACACACACACACACACACACACACACACACACACACACAACTCTTACTCTATCTAACCACAACCAAACTGTAGCAACCTGGATCCGGCCCAGCGCCCCTGGCAGCAGTCTATCCCCAGATGGCGCTATTGAGGGCGTTGGAGCCAGGGCCAATTAACTAGATGCAGAGCACCTGAGGAACACTCATTCAGGGCTCTTCCAGCCATGTGGCACACATGTGGAGAGACCGGTCCCCCCGGGTGACGGGGTCTCCGCCCGGAGGAACAGGACCGTCCATTCCTCCCAGGTTTTTGGTTATTTTGTGAAAGACTTTGTTTGGAATAAACGTTCCTTTTTGGATTTTTCCCCAGCTAAATCGTGTCCTGTTTGGGGAGGAGGCGGTTCACTCAAGAAGGTGGGTTGCCACAATACGTAAATGTACAGGAAAATGTCAACAAATATATACATTCAAAGCCAACACTTCTGTGTACGTTTAATAGCATGAGTCTATTTGTTTAAAGTCATCTTGCTTAAACCACGTTTGGAAGAAGGCATGTGAGTAAAATGTAACCTCTTCTTATCACGTCTTGGACGTGTTGCAAAGGATGCAAGCACAAATCCTTTGAACTTATCAACTTTTCAAAGAACATCCAGTCGACCATCAAAGATAACCTAGATGTTGACATTCAATAAGAACGGCCGTCGCCTTCTTGACTTCCTGTCCATGACCTACTTACTGCATAGAGCCTCCTTTTCACCACACAGAGAAACACACACTCAACAGTTCAACCCCCTCGACCGTTAGCGACGGGCATAGAGAAACCTGTGTCATGTTTAGGTTTTAGCTTTGTCTCATCAATCAATCAACACCCTGTATCGTTAGGAAGTTTTTTTCCACACTTGAGCATTGCACTTCCATCAGATAAAGATGGTTTGCTCATTGTCAACCACAGGCAAAAACATGCATCCACAAAAGATCTACACACACACACACACACACACACACACACACACACACACACACACACACACACACACACACACACACACACACACACACAGGCCTTGTGGAAATAAAGGGCAGACCACAATGAGGTCTACTGTTCCATAGCTGAAGTAACAGAACATTAGTTACTATATTAAAATACTTTATTCAGAATTACATAAAATAATTTTCCATTGCACAGAACAAGGCTTTATTGCTATTTCAAAGTTAATGTATGACTTTCAATTAGCTTGTTTAAAAACAACATGGATGGAGGCAGAAGATGACAGAAAGTAGAGATATTTACAAAACCAACAAGGGAAACAACAGATTGAGACTCCTTCATCCACTGTCCTTGCTTTCCACCACACGCTCAAAGTAGTCGAAGGACTCCACGGGTACCTGACACTGAGAGAGACAAAGAGAGACAGAGACAGAGACAAAGAGAGGCAGAGACAGAGACAAAGAGAGGCAGAGACAGAGAGAGACAGGTTATGTCAAACACTTTTACATGAATTTATGTAAATAAAACACAGTTTATGATCAACTATGTATCGTTTCCCTGGGGATTTAAACAAACATAACATCTATCCGTATTATGTTTTTTTTTTTTGATTGATTTGATTGACATTTTTACAATCGATTTTACACTTTTCTTTAATAGGAAGTCACCACCAAGCAACATGTGGTCAAAATAAATTTTCCCATTGCACAAAAAACTGGCACCATGATACTCAATGGGTCAGGTTTTGTCCAACATGAGTTATGCATGGAGTGTGGGAGAGTACTTCTTCGTAATGCATGTTTTGTAAAGAGCGCAGTTCTCAACATCAACTCCCTTTCCTCTAAAAACGTGAGTTGGACGATGTACGTATTTCTATCAAGAATCGGACACAAATCCCGCTCCAATGATGTCAATGTTCAAACTCCTCAGATTATTGTTTTTGTTGATTATGAGGCAGTACTGTTATATTAGTAAATAGCGAGCGTTGTGGTTCCTCTATGAGGAGCAGGGTGGGGTGATGATCTTCTTGCTGAATGATGCCTACAGGTTAGACTGGGGACGTTGGGGGATCAAACCCGGTACTTTCTGGCTGGGAGTGGAACCCCCTAGCCCTCCGACAGACTCACCCACTGGGAGGACCCTTTGGACGAGCTGGTGCTGGTTCCGTCCACCTCAGAGTCTTCGTGGGGAACCTCATAGATCACCCTTGCTGCTCGGTCGAACCCTAACACACACACAGAGACAAAGACACATACACAGACACCAACACACACACATTCAGGCACACACACACACACACACACACACACATACCGCACAAACAGAAATGGACCCGTTGGAAATGCCACACGCACTCACACAAGTGCAAAGAAAAATAAAAAATACTATAGAAGGTTTTCTGATTTAGGCTAATAAGCTGAAATCTGATTGCCTGTTTTAAAATGTTAGCATTAGCATGTTTTAAAATGTGTTTTCCAACATTTCCCTATGCGTTTACCAGGGTGAGTAAATAAAGATGTTGGTTCATGGGAACAGGCTGAAAGCTACAGGATTCATAGCGTGTTATAAAAATGTCTGCTCTTTCGATTGGAACATTTTGTACCTTGTCTCTTCCACTTCCACAGACATATCAGAGCGATGAAGAACACGGCGGCCATTACTATTGCCAACGAAACGACGACGGGGAACGGCAGTGTGGTGTCTTCAGCCGAGTCTTTGGTCAGACAGGGGTAGAAAAGGGATTAAGAATATTAGCATTTAGTACATAGTCATCAAAGCATCAAGCTTTTATCCAGCGACCATTACAGTAGATTTAGATACATTCCATTACGGAGCAGAAAGGGGTTAGTGGGCATCTTGTTCAAGGATACCAACAGGTTAGGCTACGGACATTGGGGATTGAACCCAGTATCTTTCGGCCGGGAGTTGAACACCCTGAACCCCGAGCCTATCCTGTCTGATATTAGAATAGACCGCTAAACTCCTCTACCTAACTAAACTAAACGTATTTAATTTGGAAGAGAATCAAAAGCAGACTTAAAAAACATACTTTTTTGTGTTGTTCCATTAGTGGGGCTTGGTCGTTCCGTGACATTGATCATCGTGCCGTTTCCCCATGACTGAATTAACATGGGTCTCTCCATGGTCACCTGGCAGAGGTAGCGTCCAGCGTGGTTGCGGGTGACGTTGGGAAGGGTCAGGGTGGCACAGCCGCAGGTACCGTGGTTCACAGGTGACAGGGCCGAACCACAGCCCTCTCTGTCATACCTCACGGCTGTCGGTTGGTGAAGAATTTTAACCTCATTTTTCCACCAGTTCACACTAAACTTTGAGTGGTTGATGGCTCTCCAGTAACAATGGAGTGTGGCGCTGTCTCCCTCGACGACCTCCAAATCTGCCGTCTGATACACCTTTATATCGTCCTCTGTAACAATTTCTGGAACAAGACAAAAGCAGAAGCAAAAGAGCAGCGCTAGCTTAGAGTACAATTTATTTCACTATTTACTTATTAAACAGGCATTCTGGGATCGAACCCGGTATCTTTTGTCCAAAAGTCGAACAGCCTAGCCTCTACACTACACATAATCCTCGTCGAGATTTACTCTGGAACATTGCAATATTTTATGATATTTTGAGGATATAAAATTAAAAATGTTGTTACGTTGAAATGTGTACTAAACTAGTGTTTCCCAACAGTCTTATGTACCCCCATATCCTGATCAGTACGGCTCAGGTACCCCGTCATCGACACCAAACCACAAATGGTATCCTTGAGAAGATCTCATACTCTTGTAATTTATCATTATTGTTCATAATTAAGACGCCTCCAGTGGCACAGAGGAATCTAAAACAGAAGAAGCAGCGGCGTACTTCTATTTCTGGTCTTCGCTTTCATGATCAGCAACATTGGGCCTCATATTGACATTTTAACATTTTAACTAGGGCTGGGCAAGTTAACTTAATTACTACTTATTAATTAAGTAGTACTACTTATTAACTTATTACTAACTTAATTACGCGTTAACGCAATCTTATTTTAACACGATTAATACAAATTGATGCATTAACACACATTCTCTTTTTTTTTTCTTTTTTTTAATTTACATTGATTTTGAAAGGTTTTGCCCACAGAACAACATTCAACATTCATATCAGAAATCATTTTTGTTTTTAGTTCCACTTACTTTACATTCAATTACAATTGCAGTAAGTGACTGCCTGTTTACAATTCCCAAATCTGTGGTGTTCCGTAAGTTTCATATTCAACCCACAGTCAATAAAACTCCCTCAAGATCACTTGGTCTAGTTTTGCTTATTAAGTACATTTGGTATGAATGATAATCTGTCATTCCATTTGATAATCTAATTTAACTTCTATTGGAGTGGATTTAAAATATAGTTTTAAAAGTGCTATTGATCGCGAGTTAACTCACCAATACTATGCGATAAACGTGATTAAAATTCTTAATCATTGCCCAGCCCTAATTTTAACATATACTTTATTTTACATTATTATATATATATATTTTTACAATTTTTCCAACCAATTATTTGTGGGTGTAATAGAGTAATATCTAAATCTTTCCAGGTACCCCCTGGAACTGCTAACGTACCCCCCGAGTGTAGGGGTACCCTGGTTGGGAATCCCTTTGCTTAAGCTCTTATAGCAGCAGGAGGAAGATGAGTTCTGAGTGGTACTCACCCCGAGACAGCAGCGGCCCCAGAGAGAGAAGCAGCATCGTCCTCAGGGGAAGCTCCATCCTCCACTGATGCACAACTCAGCACTTGTGATCGTTTTCTTACAGACGTCGCACCTCCCACTTCTGTCAGACCCACACTCAGAAACACACGCACGCGCACGCACGCACGCACGCACACACACACACACACACACACACACACACACACACACACACACACACACACACACACACACACACACACACACACAAACTCTCTTTCTCTATCTAACCACAACCATACCTAAACGTACAGGTAGACGTCAACAAATATATACATACAAAGCCAACACTTCTTTATAAAACGGGTGGCTTAAATCAAGCGATCTGATTGGTTCCTAACTGTTGTATAATGAGCGTATACATAACAGCTGTGATGTCCAATCAGTTTGCAGAGTTCCGTGCCTAACTTGAACTGTTGTTTATTTATATATAAAAGCAATAGTATAGTTCACTGAAGCCTAAAAATATGTTGATTGATGGAGAGGGTGGAAATGTTGTAAAGCAATAGGCACACAGTGAGTGAACTGCTCGATAGAAGGCTAAATTGCCGGCGAACCAAGCTACCGTCTTTAGCCTTCTCTCTGAAGGACGCTACAGTGTGTTGCATAGCAAACGCCACTCACTTTAAGAAGACATAATAAAAGCAAGTGATCTATTGCTTTTATAAAACGGTTACATAAATATTTCAAAATGAAAGTCATAGACACCCTCAATTTTGAAAAAGTACAAAAGTACAAAAAAGTAGTCCCTCCTGGCTGCATAGACTTTTGACTTTAAATATACATTTAAAGTCAAAAGTCTATATGTTGAAAGTTTGGAATAAGCAAGCAGGCATGTGAGTTAAATGGAACCTCTTCTTATCACGTCTTGGACGCGTTGCAAAGGATGCAAGCACAAATCTTTTGAACTTCTGAACTTTTAAAAGACAATCTGGTCGACCACCAAAGGTAGCCTAGACGTAGAAATTTGATGAGGACAGACGTCACAGACGCCTTCTTCACTTCCTGTCCATGAGCTACAGCATAGAGCCTCTTCTTAACCACACAGAGAACACACACACACTCCTCTACATTTACCATTAGCGACAAGCATAGTGAAACCTGCGTCATGCTTAAATTTGTCTAATCATTTCTTTTTTCCCACGTTTCGTATTCTCACCCTGCGCTTCCATCAGATAAATATAGTTTGCTCATTGCCATCCACGGACAAAAACATGCATACACAAGAGATCTACACACACACACACACACACACACACACACACACACACACACACACACACACACATGCACACACACACACACACACACACACACACACACACACACACACACACACACACACACACACACACACACAGGCCTTGTGGAAATAAAGGGCAGACCACAATGAGGTCTACTGTTCCATAGCAGAAGTAACAGAGAACATTAGCTACAATATTAAAATACTTTATTCAGAATTACATACAATCATTTTCAATTACACCTAACAAGGCTTCATTGCTATTTCACAGTTAATGTATGACTTTCAATTAGCTTGTTTAAAAACAACATGGATGGAGGCAGAAGTTGACAGAATGTATCAGAGATATTTATAAAACCAACAAGGGAAACAGAACAGATTGAGACTCCTTCATCCACTGCCGTCGAAGGACTCATACACTGGTACCTGACACTGTCAGAGACAAAGAGAGGCAGAGACAGAGAGAAAGAGAGACGGGTTATGGCAAACATTTTTACATTAATTCATGTAAATAAAACACAAAGTTTATGATCAACTATGTATTGTTTCCCTGGGGATTTAAACAAACATATAACATCTATCCATATTATGCTTTATGCTTTTGATTTAAAATACATATTTACAATTTGTTTTCTTTGAATGGGAATTCACCCACAAGCAACACGTGGTCAAAGTAATTTTCCCATTGTGCAAAACACTGGCTGCATGATACGCGAGGATAGGTTTCGTCTAGCATAAGTTGTGCATGGGGTGTGGGAGAGTAGTGCTTCATAACGCGTGTTTTGTGAAGAGTGCAGTCAGCAACATCAACTCCCCTCCACTAAAAACTTGAGTTGGACGATGGACGTATTTTTATCCAGAATCTGACCGATGGAGAACACAAATCCTGCTCCAGATTATTGTTCTTCGTTGCGTACGAGGCAGAATTGTTATATTAGTAAATAGCGAGCGTTGTGGTTCCTCTATGAGGAGCAGGGTGGGGTGATGATCTTCTTGCTGAATGATGCCTACAGGTTAGACTGGGGACATTGGGGGATCAAACCCGGTACTTTCTGTCTGGGAGTGGAACCCCCTAGCCCTCCGACAGACTCACCCACTGGGAGGACCCTTTGGACGAGCTGGTGCTGGTTCCGTCCACCTCAGAGTCTCCGAACACACACTACAAACACAGACACACACAAAACACATAAACACATACACACAAAATCATAAACACGAGCGCACACTCTTACACACACACACACACACACACACACACACACACACACACACACACACACACATACCCCACAAACAGAGAAATGGACCCGTTAGAAATGCCATCACATCAGAGAATGTCTAATATGAAGAGAACTGGCACTCTCTGGTGACTTCCGGTTTCTGAACTGGTTGCGGTAACACATCTCTGTCCATGCGAGGGCGCTCGCCGGTGACTGCAGAATGAATGGGAGTCAACGGGTTTCACCCTCAAATTCCACTTTTCTCAGGGTGTCATTCTTTGTCAAGTAATTTGAAAGTCACATTCAAGGGGCTAAGATAATACACTCAGCTGAATATTGCTATTTTTAAGTTCACTTATCTGTTCTAAAAATCTGTTCAAAAAGATGATGACGTCACTGCCAGAGGTCCTGCTTTATGGCGAGTTCTGAGTCACTTTGGCACTTCTGCATATATAATATATACTGTATATAATATATATATATATATATACATATAATATATAACAATTAACTTAAACGGAAAGTTAAGTTACTATTGGACATTACTATTGCCAGCGAAACGATGGCGATGAGAATATGAGCTTTTAGTACATTAAACTCATTAATAAAAGTCATTAAACAGAAGCATTTATCCAACGACCATTACAGTGAATTCAGATACATGCCATTAAGGAGCAGGATGGGGTGAGGGGGCATCTTGCTCAAGGATACCAACAGGTTAGACTACAGACATTGAGGATTGAACCCAATACCTTTCGGCTGGGAGTTGAACAACCTGAACCCCTAGCCTATCCTGTCTGGTATTAGAATAGATTATTATAGGAATAATAATAATAACTAAGTCAACAAAATATACTTTTGGTTTGGAAGATAAACAAGACCAGTCTGAGGTAAAGAAAACATACTTTCTTGTGTTGTTCCTTTGGTGGGTCTCAGTCGTTCCGTGACAGTGATCATCGTGCCGTTTCCCCATGAATGAATAAGTACGGGCCTATCCCTGGTCACCTGACAGACGTAGCGTCCAGCGTGGTTGCGGGTGACGTTGGGAAAGGTCAGGGTGGCACAGACACAGGTACCGTGGTTCACAGGTGACAGGGCAGAACCACAGCCCTCTCTCTCATACCTTATGTCTGTCGGTTGGTGAAGAATTTGAACCTTAGTTTTGTTCCAGTTCGCTCTATACAGTGAGTGGTTGGCAGCTCTCCAGCAACAATGGAGTGTGGCGCTGTCTCCCTCGACGACCTCCAAATCTGCCGTCTGATACACCTTTATATCCTCCTCTGTAACGGTTGCTGGAACATGACAGAAGCGGAAGCAAAAGAGAAGTGATAGTTTGAAGAAGAAGTGATAGCCTATCCTGTCTGATATTAGAATAGACCGCTAAACTCCTCTACCTAACTAAACTAAACGTATTTAATTTGGAAGAGAATCAAAAGCAGACATACCTTTTTGTGTTGTTCCATTAGTGGGGCTCGGTCGTTCCGTGACATTGATCATCGTGCCGTTTCCCCATGACTGAATAAACTTGGGTCTCTCCCTGGTCACCTGGCAGAGGTAGCGTCCAGCGTGGTTGCGGGTGACGTTGGGAAGGGTCAGGGTGGCACGGCCACAGGTACCGTGGTTCACAGGTGACAGGGCCGAACCACAGCCCTCTCTGTCATACCTCACGGCTGTCGGTTGGTGAAGAATTTTAACCTCATTTTTCCACCAGTTCACACTAAACTTTGAGTGGTTGATGGCTCTCCAGTAACAATGGAGTGTGGTGCTGTCTCCCTCGACGATCTCCAAATCTGCCGTCTGATACACCTTTATATCGTCCTCTGTAACAATTTCTGGAACAAGACAAAAGCAGAAGCAAAAGAGCAGCGCTAGCTTAGAGTACAATTTATTTCACTATTTACTTATTAAACAGGCATTCTGGGATCGAACCCGGTATCTTTTGTCCAAAAGTCGAACAGCCTAGCCTCTACACTACACATAATCCTCGTCGGGATTTACTCTGGAACATTGCAATATTTTATGATATTTTGAGGATATAAAATTAAAAAAATTGTTACGTTGAAATGTGTACTAAACTAGTGTTTCCCAACAGTCTTATATGTACCCCCATATCCTGATCAGTACGGCTCAGGTACCCCGTCATCGACACCAAACCACAAATGTTATCCTTGAGAAGATCTCATACTCTTGTAATTTATCATTATTGTTCATAATTAAGACGCCTCCAGTGGCCCAGAGGAATCTAAAACAGAAGAAGCAGCGGCGTACTTCTATTTCTGGTCTTCACTTTCATGATCAGCAACAACATTTTAACATTTTAACTAGGGCTGGGCAAGTTAACTTAATTACTACTTATTAATTAAGTAGTACTACTTATTAACTTATTACTAACTTAATTACGCGTTAACACAATCTTATTTTAATACGATTAATACAAATTGATGCATTAACACACATTCTCTTTTTTTTTTCTTTTTTTAAATTTACATTGATTTTGAAAGGTTTTGCCCACAGAACAACATTCAACATTCATATCAGAAATCATTTTTGTTTTTAGTTCCACTTACTTTACATTCAATTACAATTGTACTAATTAACTGCCTGTTTACAATTCCCAAATCTGTGGTGTTCCGTAAGTTTCATATTCAACCCACAGTCAATAAAACTCCCTCAAGATCACTTGGTCTAGTTTTGCTTATTAAGTACATTTGGTATGAATGATAATCTGTCATTCCATTTGATAATCTAATTTAACTTCTATTGGAGTGGATTTAAAATATAATTTTAAAAGTGCTATTGATCGCGAGTTAACTCACCAATACTATGCGATAAACGTGATTAAAACTCTTAATCATTGCCCAGCCCTAATTTTAACATATACTTTATTTTACATTATTATATTATTTTTTTTTTTACCATTTTTCCAACCAATTATTTGTGGGTGTAATAGAGTAATATCTAAATCTTTCCAGGTACCCCCTGGAACTGCTAACGTACCCCCCGAGTGTAGGGGTACCCCGGTTGGGAATCCCTTTGCTTAAGCTCTTATAGCAGCAGGAGGAAGATGAGTTCTGAGTGGTACTCACCCCGAGACAGCAGCGGCCCCAGAGAGAGAAGCAGCATCGTCCTCAGGGGAAGCTCCATCCTCCACTGATGCACAACTCAGCACTTGTGATCGTTTTCTTACAGACGTCGCACCTCCCACTTCTGTCAGACCCACACTCAGAAACACACACACACGCACGCGCACACACGCACACGCACACACACACACACACACACACACACACACACACAAAATTTCTTTCTCTATCGAACCACAACCATATATAAACATACAGGTAAATGTCAACAAATATATACATTCAAAGTCAACACTTCTGTATACATTGAAAGTCACAAGTCTATACGTTGAAAGTCTTGCTTAAAACACGTTTGGAATAAGCAAGCAGGCATGTTAAATGGAACCTCTTTTTATCAAGTCACCGATGCCTTCTTCACTTCCTGTCCATGACATACTGCATAGAGCCTCTTCTTCACCACAGAGAGAAACACACACACACTCCTCAACAGTTTACCGTTAGCGACGGGCATAGTGAAACCTGTGTCATGTTTAGGTTTTAGCTTTATCTAATCATCATCAGGAGGTAGATTACTTTTTTCGACACTTGAGCATTCTCACCCTGCGCTTCCATCAGATAAATATAGTTTGCTCATTGCCATCCACAGACAAAAACATGCTAATGACAATAAACTGCAAATGATCCACACACACACACACACACACACACACACACACACACAAATACACAGGCATTGCGGAAATAAAGGGCAGACCACAATGAGGTCTACTGTTCCATAGCTGAAGTAACAGAGAACATTAGCTACAATATTAAAATACTTTATTCAGAATTATATACAATCATTTTCAATTACACCTAACAAGGCTTTATTGCTATTCCAAAGTTAATGTATGACTTTCAATTAGCTTGTTTAAAAACAACATTGATGGAGGCAGAAGTTGACAGAACGTATCAGAGATATTTACAAAACCAACAAGGGAAACAACAGATTGAGACTCCTTCATCCACTGTCCTTGCTTTCCACCACACACTCAAAGTAGTCGAAGGACTCATACACGGGTACCTGACACTGAGAGAGACAAAGAGAGGCAGAGACAGAGAGAAAGAGAGGCAGAGACAGAGAGAAAGAGAGGCAGAGACAGAGACAAAGAGAAGCAGAGACAGAGACAAAGAGAGGCAGAGACAGAGACAAAGAGAGGCAGAGACAGAGACAAAGAGAGACGGGTTATGGCAAACATTTTACATTAATTCATATAAATAAAACAAAAAGTTTACGATTAACTATGTATCATTTCTCTGGTGATTTAAACAAACATATAAAATCTATCCGTATTATGTTTAACTTTGTTGATCGATAATACATTTTACAATTTATTTTACTGATTTCGTGAATTGGAATTCACCTACAAGCAACACGTGGTCAAAAGTAATTTACCCATTGTGCAAAACACTGGCGGCATGATACTCTGAACGTTTTGTCCAACTTAAGTTGTGCATGGGGTGTGGGAGAGTAGTGCTTCATAACGCGTGTTTTGTGAAGAGTGCAGTCAGCAACATCACCTCCCCTCCACTAAAAACTTGAGTTGGACGATGGACGTATTTTTATCCAGAATCTGACCGATGGAGAACACAAATCCTGCTCCAGATTATTGTTCTTCGTTGCGTACGAGGCAGAATTGTTATATTAGTAAATAGCGAGCGTTGTGGTTCCTCTATGAGGAGCAGGGTGGGGTGATGATCTTCTTGCTGAATGATGCCTACAGGTTAGACTGGGGACGTTGGGGGATCAAACCCGGTACTTTCTGGCTGGGAGTGGAACCCCCTAGCCCTCCGACAGACTCACCCACTGGGAGGACCCTTTGGACGAGCTGGTGCTGGTTCCGTCCACCTCAGAGTCTTCGTGGGGAACCTCATAGATCACCCTTGCTGCTCGGTCCAACTCTAACACACATACACACACACACACACACACAAACATCCAGTAACACAAACACACATACCGCACAAACAGAAATGGACTTGTTAGAAATGCCAACACATCCAAAAGGGAACAAATATACAAAATACACAGACACACAAAATATTTCCTTATGTGTTTATCAGGGTTGGTCAAAAAATATGTTGGTTCATGGGAACAGGCTGAAAGCTACAGGACTCGATCTGAACATTTTGTTTTGTACCTTGTCTCTTCTGCAGCTTCCACAGACATATCAGAGTGATGAAGAACACGGCGGCCATTACTATTGCCAGCGAAACGACGACGGGGGACGGCAGTGTGGTGTCTTCAGCCGAGTATTTGGTCAGACAAAGGGGTTGAAAAGGGATTGACAATATTAGCATTTAGTACATAATTCATTAAACAGAAGCTTTTATCCAGTGACCAGGAGCAGGAAGGGGTGAGGGGGCATCTTGTTCAAGGATACCAACAGGTTAGGCTACGGACATTGGGGATCGAACCCAGTACCTTTCAGCCGGGAGTTGAACAACCCGAACCCCTAGCCTATCCTGTCTGATATTAGAATGGACATTAAAGTCTGCTACCTAACTAAACTAAATGTATTTTTGGTTTGGAAGATAAACAAAGCCAGACTTTGAGATAAAACACACATACTTTCTTGTGTTGTTCCTTTGGTGGGTCTCAGTCGTTCCGTGACATTGATCATCGTGCCGTTTCCCCATGACTGAATAAACATGGGTCTCTGCATGGTCACCTGGCAGAGGTAGCGTCCAGCGTGGTTGTGGGTGACGTTGGGAAGGGTCAGGGTGGCACAGCTGCAGGTACCGTGGTTCACAGGTGACAGGGCCGAACCACAGCCCTCTCTCTCATACCTTATGTCTGTCGGTTGGGGAAGAATTTTAACCTTATTTTTCCACCAGTTCACACTAAACTTTGAGTGGTTGGCAGCTCTCCAGCAACAATGGAGTGTGGCGCTGTCTCCCTCGACGACCTCCAAATCTGCCATCTGATACACCTTTATATCCTCCTCTGTAAAGGTTGCTGGAGCAAGACAAAAGCAGAAGCAAAAGAGCAGCGATAGTTTAGAGTACAATTTATTTCACTATTTACTTCTTTCACAGCCATTCTGGGATCGAACCCGGTATCTTTATAAAAGTCAAACATCCTATCCTATTTTAGGTTATTAACCTTTTCTGTCTGATATTAACCCCCATATCCTGATCAGTACGGCTCAACTAGTTTGACACCAAACCTGAAATATTTTCCTTGAGAAGATGTCATACTCTTATATTATTTAGCATTATGGTTCATATTTAAGACGCCTCTAGTGGCCCAGAATCCCTTTGCTTAAGCTCTTATAGCAGCGGGAGGAAGATGAGTTCTGAGTGGTACTCACCCCGAGACAGCAGCGGCCCCAGAGAGAGAAGCAGCATCGTCCTCAGGGGAAACTCCATCCTCCACTGATGCACAACTCAGTACTTGTGATCGTTTTCTTACAGACGTCGCACCTCCCACTTCTGTCAGACCCACACTCAGACATACACACACACACACACACACACACACACACACACACACACACACACAATATTCCATATCCAACCACAACCAGGAACCAACACCGGTCTCTCGCACGCTACCAATATGTCTCTCTCTCTCTCTCTCTCTCTCTCTCTCTCTCTCTCTCTCTCTCTCTCTCTCTCTCTCTCTCTCTCTCTCTCTCTCTCTCTCTCTCTCTCTCTCTCTCTCTCTCTCTCTCTCTCTCTCTCTCTCTCTCTCTCTCGCGGCCATCTTGATTCTAAAAGTGAGTGATGGAACTGAAAGGCAAAGTGATGCAACCTAATCCGGAAATTGGCCGCCCCCGGACAGAAGGGCAATGACCCACCCTCCTCCCCCTCTCTGAGAAGATATCTTCCAGGATTTTTTGTGGCATTCTATGTTGGGAATGTGGCGTCCCCCAATAGTGGAAAGTAAAAACAAGTAAATACAGGTCTTTTAAAAAGGACCTAGAAGGTCTTGGCCACCTCGTGCAGCTCTCTTCTCAGTTAGCCAGCTTTTTTACAGCAGGCCTGCACGGCCACCCAGGCTGCTAAAGCAGAGCGATCCCAGGCATTGGAGAGTGCAGCAATACAGAGCGCAAAAGTGACCGCCCTCTTTTTTAACAGCTCTGGTTCCGGAAATAAATTTCCCATGCATTCACACCGTCCACTTTTCGTAAAATCCTTTTTTTACGAGTTTTGAGGAAGAAAGAAATGGAAGAAAAGGCAAAGGTACAAGACTGTGTACGTTATTTTTGTGAACGAGTGATCTCATCCCATGAACCATTGCGAACCTTTTCGCAAAGGTCCCAACCCAATAGTTTAGCGCATTTCTTACATCTCATAAGCTTTGTCATTATTATATTGTTCATATTGTTAATAGAAGTTGTGTCATATATTCTATGTGTGTGTGTTAGTGTGTATGTGTGTGTGTATGTTAGTGTTATTATAGTTATTATATTGTTATAGCGTATAGCGTTGTCATCGACATTTTTACTACATGTGAATTCAGTCTCTGATTCCTGTTATGTTATTCATTCAACATTATGTATTCCTTTGCTTTTATACTACCCAAATTACTAAAAAGCACTGCTGGTGCCATATCATATATTTGTACTTCTATTTTTATCAAATGTTCTAACATATTCAACCGTTACAGCTCATTTCCTCTGCAGCTCTAACCACAACTCTAACTTTCCATTAGCCTAATATAAATCATGGTTGCTGTGGTAAGCGCCAGTCATTCACTTTCGCGGGTGCAGTAAACATTTCCTGGAAATGGCGTGCTCCACCAATCAGAGACGTCGTGTCACACTTATGGGTAGGGTAGTGGTTTCAATGGCATCGCAAATAAAACGTGTTTTTCTAAAAGACGAGCTCTTGCCCCGATTAATGTGTGGCTTCTACAGGAGTAAAAACCATCGATTCACGATATAACGGCACGTGGTACATATCGTTTGGATGGTTACGACATTAAGGCTTTTAATCAAAATCTCGATGGGGAAAATGAATGGGATTTTTACTTCCAGAACCACTGCTCTCTGACGTCCCCCTAAACGAATGATGGATTAGGTTAGGTCTGATCGGTGGTACTGACTGGTAGATTCATCTATCCAACATACATCTGGCAGGACACTCCCACTTGAGATGTCAGTAAGTCAAAGGCCAGGCAGATTTTGAAATAAATAATAACATTGGGGCCCTTTAAATTACAACCTGTTCATATATTGGCGATTTTAAGTGTTTTATGCAATTAAAATGATCCTACATGAACCCCTCTAAGCTGTGGCTTAGTTAGTAGTATAACTTTTATAACCCTTTTTTATCATAACTTGAATATTATAAAATATACATAATATACAATACTCCACTATACTGAAATATGACATTTTGACATTTTGCAGATGTAATATATTCACAATGCATCTCCCTTATCACCTGAAATGTTACACTAAATCCAAGTGTTATTTTAATTTGTATATTCAGTATGTTAGTATCCTGTATGACTCTGCCCGCCCTGCTGGTCTTCTGTGGCATTGAATGATTTTGTTTGCATTTGCCATGTGCTTTTTGTTTTTGTCCTGAACCCCGCAGCGGGGTTGCTCGTTATCCTGATTGAGTTTTCCCTGTCCCTTGTTTTCTGCCTGTCAATTTTGTTCTGTCTGTTTCTGCTCTGCCAGAAGACTTTGGATTCTCTGTCTTGTGATTTTCTGTTTTGAATTTTTTTTTCTTTTTGTGTTGGAACTTTGCCTTGATCTTTTGTGCGTTACATTTTTGACTCCTTTGACTTTTGACCAGTCTGCACTTTGTTTTTAAGTCCTGAAGAAAAGGAATAAACATTTTTTTTTCCAATTATATCCGGTCTGCACCTGGGTCCTTTTCTGCAATCCCTAACACAGTATGTACGAGTGCAGTGCCGGCTCATCTCTGTCTGTCTGTCTGTCTGTCTGTCTATCCATGCTGCACTACGCTGATCAGGCTTGAAATACTTACCATTAACAGCAGATGGCAGCCGTGCATCAGCAACAATAAGCATCAGCTAGACGAAGAATCAGGCTGGTTGGTCTGCCTGGAAAGAAATGTGAAAAAAGTGTTTTGTTTTTTTCCAGGCCTATTATCCACGGCAGGTGAAGCCCTTATTTTCTCATTTTAATTTGGGAATCCATTATTCCCGATGCTTTAAGTAAGCCAATGAGAAGAGACAGAGAGAGGGGGAGGGGCTTGGGGTAGTGGCAGCATCTGCGCTACGCGATGGATTACGTTGACGTCGCGGATTAAAATGAGGAGTATATCACCACATCACCGCCCGCGCCACGTGCGACGCGCGAAGAACACCCTTCGCTATCCGAATTGGTTAACAAACGCGTCCCCGGTTCGTCCGATTCTGTTGATGTTATTGTAGCCCGATATCGTTGTTGTTTTTTCTTCGAGGTTAACCTGGAGGTGTACACCGCGCCATGACAACACAGTGACCGACACCCCCCCCCCCCCGGATCCTCTCAAAGGTTGGTGCTATTATCGAATATGTACGTGCCAATGCTCTTCATTGACCGGGAAACACCGGGTAAAGCCTCGACGAGTGGGCTGGTGGGACTTCTTGGTATGTTGGACCACCCCATTTCAATAGTGAACCCCTGTAAGTCGAGACCCCCCAATGTCTCGGAGCATTGGACGGTATCACCGATACCAGCAGGTGCTATTAGGGTGTCTCTCTCTCTCTCTCTTTAAACTGACAGGACCGCAACCTGCCTCATTGGTTATGACCGACGCCACCCAAACCGTAATCCACTGCAATAAAATGATTTAAAAGATAGTGCGTTGGTGTACTTTCACAGCCCCATGTTTAACCCACAGCCACGCGTGTGTTGCAGTGGGGTATAAAGGGTAGGCCGCCTCCATCAAGGCCTATAAATGCGACATCAGTTTATTATGGGTTGAGATTCAACATGGCATCTGTGGTGGAGAGCACATGGCTGGCATGGAGTTGTGTCAATAGCTGCAGACGTGTTGCTTGTTTTGCATGCTGCAGTCTAGACATGCTGCTTGTTTTGCATGCTGCAGTCTAGACATGCTGCTTGTTTTACTGCATAATCATGGTTCACCACCACTGTTAAATTCATTAGGATCTCTTTTTATTTCGACTGTCCACTACTGATTCATGTTTTGAAACCTTGGCTTGATCAATGCAATTCCAAGACTGGCCATAACATTTCCCCCATTATGATGATTATGATTATAATAATATTAGCATTTTAAAATATGAATATTAATACTTTTTTGAAAATCACTTTTTAAACATACTTCTTGTTTTGCATGATCAAATAAAAAGTAGATTTAATATAGTCAGACATACAGGCCTAGATATAAAATAATGTGTTCTAAATGGTGTCCATCCAACTCTTATTTATTCTCACTCTGGCCTTTATGAATAACTAATCTTTACAATAAATTGACAGGTCTGATTTGACAGGTTCCCATATAAAACAAACATAGACACACAAATTCCATTATCCTTCTGCTTGATTCGATCAGTTGAAGAAGTTAGTTCAAATCAAGGGGCCTTCCGTGGTAACACCACTTCTCTGGGTATTCTTCCATTACGCTTCCATGCTTCAGGTCCCATGCTTGTTCCCATGATTCTTCCCAAGATGAATGTGCCAAATTCATCTCAAAACACAGTATAATAAAGCCCATAACAAGGGCAGGTTTTTTTGGATTCCTATTGGGTTACCGTTATCCAAATGAAGCTAATCACAAACCGCCGACACCTTTCTCTAGGCTAAAGATATGGGGGAGTGTGATACCTGGGCAAGATGGACCACGACTTGTTCCGAGGGGGATTCATTAAATCAACTTAAAGTGTGTCGTGGCAATTCCCCTTTAACAGAGATTGCGTCTAGGCCAGATGAGATTCCCACTGCAATAAAGCACACAATACATTGGAAAGCAAATGTCCTAAGTTTGAATGCATGCATACATTAGACTCCTCTCTAGCAGAGTGAGTCCTGATTACAAGTTGACATGGTTTCTTATACAGTTTCAGACCCTCCCCACACAAAAGGTTCATGAAATAGGAAATGAGCAAATTCTTCTCTTTACGGCCCTTCTGTCCAAACACAGAGGAATATATAGATTGGGGTTCCCGACAAACAAATGCAAATTCCAGATGCTTATCTTTGTGGCGTTATCACCTAAAGACAAGGGTCACTAGACAGCTGGGAGGCAAATGGGCAGGACAATTAGGGTTGAAACTGAGGACACTACATGTTATACAAGAACAGACAAACTTATCAACCAACAATTCAAATAAGAGGATTTTTCCATCACAAGTGGGGTCAGAAACAGGGATCTGTTGTTGGGCTGTGAGACAAAATAAAGGGCATTTGATCTTAATACCAATCCCTCAGTTGATCAATTCCTGAAGAACATAAGGTGGTTACTAGAGACATGAGGTGGATGAGAACAGGGTGAAGGCATACGCACAATAGTTTGACTAACTCAGTTGTAGTGGAGGGCTGAGAGACCGGTGTCTGGCACGGAGGAGGATATAATGAATTAAAAGTGGGTCAGAGAACGGATCCTGCAGGGAGGGGGAAAACGGCGTGAGGCAAAACCATATCAAACGGTCTAATTAATCCAATCCTGAACACCAGATATACAGTAATGTGGTGCTCTAATTGTGTCCATCCAACTCTTATTTATTCTCACTCTGGCCTTTTATGAATAACTAACAATAAATGACCACATATTTCCATATCAAACTGAAACATAAACACACAAACCAGTTATGCCTCTGCTTGATTAGATCAGTTCTTTCCACACCAAGGTTATTGTCATGATGAATGTCACCTTTACACAAGTCAACACCGCCCTGACGTGTCAGCGAGTGAACTGTTGACAGGTGGGAGGGACAAAGTAGCCAGCGTTCAACAACACATCCTCCTTACCGGCTTGTGGTTGGTCTTTAATGTGATGACATACGGCAAATAATGGCAAAGACGATGGCACACTGGCTGATTAGGTCTAGGAGCTCCTGGTGACTCAAGGGGCAGCAGGGTTGTGGATGAGTTGTCGCCCACTCTGGGCTCTGACAGGGGAGCATTGCACCGCGAAAAACAGTCACGCCTTTAGCAATATGTGTAAGATCAATAAAGCCAGTAGAAGCATTGTTACCAAGCATGTTTTTGATTTGGGATTTTTAATTCCTCTCCCAGGTAGTCTGTATGTTCGTGAGATGCGAGTTAGAAGATGCAATTTTACAGTTCATCACCTGTTCATTTTAATTTCCTATTCCAGGACATCGGGTGGGGGTGGGGTGGGGTTATTGCGCAATACAACTGTTTGTCTTTCCCTATATCGTCCAAGCTTGTGATATGCCTTGTATCATTTGAAGGACCTTGTTCAGGTTCACAGAATGCTGACACACACCCCTCACACACTTATTGTATGTCGTACGTCCTTGCACTTAAGAACAGTACTTAGTATTAAGAATTGTTAGTGCTCGGCACTCGGTTATATGAACATCCTTACTTTACCGACAGCGATATGCTGTTTCTTTCTTCTGACAAATGTACTTATTGTAAATTACTTTGGATAAAATCTTCTGCTAAATGCAAATGTAAACGCTTTGAACCCCGTTCTGTGAATTCCAACTTGAACCTGTATTGTAACTTTGTTATCGTAATATCAAAATATGAATACATGTTTGCTTACCATTTGTGGTAACATTTGAAGGAAGACTTTTTAGAAGTCTTTTCTTTGGGCAGTTGGGTTATTAATCCACTTTACCGTGATTAAACTTGTTTGAAATGAATTCAATAAATTCTGGAATTAAATGAATCCATATTTTGAGAACGAGAATCTTCATGAGTTATTTTGGTGGTCTTTAGCTAGCATCAAAGCGTAGTTCAGGTACCTACAGTTTACATTTGATCTTTGATTGTGCTCACTCAAACAACTTTTAATATAGAGATGAGTCTGTGGTTGTGGGCATGTTCAAATAGTTTGATAATTATGGAAAAAAAACATACATGCCCAGGGCATTCTTAAGGCTTGTTTGTCACAATGAATAATTCAGTTTATTTTGTTAGTAAACACACACAAGTTCTCAGTGTAGAGTGAGCTCACATTATTTGAAAATGTCTATAGACACATTATATATATTATGTGCAAACAACTCAACGCGCTCATTAGTTCTCCCCAACTGCTAAAAACCACAATGAGTTACCTACAGTGGGAAAACCATGTATGTTCAACCCATTAAAATGGACCTCTAGTTTGTTTGTTGCTGCCTCCGTGAAAGTGGCCTCTTTCCAACTTCTCTTGTGAAACGCATGTAAACCCCGACGGACGAGCAAGGGTTATGGTTGAGTCCCAACAGATGAGCTACTGCCAAACTGAAGGGATATTTTGGAACCCATGTTGGATTGTTGTAGCCAATAATCTCTTTTTATATCCCATAATCCCAAGCATGCCACAGTGACACCCATCAGTAGCTGTATTTGTGGGAGGTTATATTCTATATGATATTATTATTTAGTAGCTTACATGTTTATGCTTTTATCCAAATTGCTGTGATTCCTATTTGAAAGATCAGGTAGGGGTGAGGGGTGCTCATCTTGTTCCAGGATGCCTAGTAGAGTAAATATGTCTACTTTAATTGTCAATTAATCTATCTTTGGTTAATGGCGTTAATAATGAAATACTGTTAAGCATTAACTCCCTGATCTCTAGCCCCTGGGCCCTGGAAACCGTGTGTGTGTGGGTGGGTGGGTGTGTGGGGGGTGTGGTCTATTCATAGCCAATGTGGGAGTCGGCTGTCCGTGAACTGGTATACTATCAGGGTCAATGGAGTTGGGATTCAGTGTGTGTGTGTGTGTGTGTCTGTGGACTGCATGGATTGACCTAGTACGGATAGTTGTGTCAATAGCATCCAGTAAAAGGATTACTTTTTTCCACAGGCCATCATCAAGTCACCGAGGTGCGTTTACTCCTGCAGAGAGTGTGTGAGTCATTTCCGGGACGGATGATTAATAATGGAGTGGTACTTGGGTGTCCGGGTGGCGTGAGGACAGCTGTGTGTTGTGTGGCGAGGCAGGCCGGTGAGGTGGACGTTGTGTTTGTGGTGTGAGAATGTGTTTTGTATAGGTTATAATAGGCCTGGGCAGTAAAACAATATCGTATTGTGATAGACTTTTGATCAATATCAATATAAAACATGTTCAATGTACTGTATATCGATAAGAGACTCGACCACCGAATCTAGCAGCTGGGTTTTTTACACAAACACGGTTCCACACTTATTTACAATATTTGAGTGTGTTTTTTTTCATTGTTGTATCGACATTGGAGTGTTTATCAATGAAGAACAGTGGAAGGTCATATTAAGTGTTAAACAGAAGTGTTTAAATCCAGCATGGTAATTCCAAGTCTTTTTAGGTCATTAAAATGATCAAGTTGATATGATGAATGATAGTTATCGATATCGATCAATATGATCAAGTTATATCGTGATATTTCTTTCAGCCATATCGCCCAGGCCTAGGTTATAATGCCTCACTATTGGGCTTCTTTCAGATTGGTTAAGGGCGGGTTGAGGTCTGGGTGTATTCAGTGCCAGTGGGCTGTGGACTGCCTGTGTGTACATTGTACAATGACCCAGTACACACAATCGCTGCCAAAAAAAAGGCAAAAGCTTGCTCGGTCGTTCCTCTGTTTTCATGAAACGTGTCACCTCTCCTCGTACATTGTAGAAACTTAATCAAGTGAATGTTGAGAACACGGTCCATTATAGTACGCGTACAATGGCTAAAAAAAATTACATTTCTATATAATGCACCTTTCATTTATTTTCATAAATGCATACACTTTTAGGACGTTTGTCCATTTTTCCCATAATAATTTTTGTTGTATTTTATGCCTAGAGTCCTTAAAATAAACAAATAAGGTATTGTTTTTGGCTCATTTAATCTAGAGGTCCCGGTGATCACTTCAATACAGTCCTCTCTGTAGGAAGTCTCCCAACGCTTACAGCGATCAGGCTGGCCCTAGACCTGGGGTCTATTCCGGGCCCCCCCCCCCCCCCCCGCCATGTGACCCCCCCCCCATGTGACTCGAACCTACATCCAAGGCTTAGATGTAAGGAAGCCGGCACACTGGGAGGCCAAGGTGGGGTCTCCCTCCAAGCCCGTGGAGGAATGTGTTTTTCCCACAATGTACACCGTGTCACGGTATAGCCCAGAGCTAGCGGTAGCGTGCTTCAGCCTGGGAGCACCAGATCAGAGCAGCGTAGGGTCCCCGACGCTGGGAGACTCAGGGGGGGGGGCCCCCTACGCTTGGAGCGGGTTTGGAGACACTGACTTTGGGTTTGTCTTTCCTCTCGCAGCTCCTCTCCAGAACCTTCTAGGACGGAATGAAGGGCCAGGCCGACGCACCGCGGGACCGGTGAGTTGTTGTTGTTGTTGTTGTTGTTGTCGTCGTCACGATGACGCGTCTAACCACTACTCTCGACCATAGTTTCTACCGACACATTGTGGTCGAAACTGTCCATAGATGGGTTTTTTTTTTGTGGGTCCTTGCAGAAACGACTTGCCATCTCAGATGGCACTTCCTGATTATTTAGTCTGCTTCCTTGCTTATCAGAGCAAATATCTGTCACCGTTTCTGTTATCAGGTCATGTTGACCATTCAGACTTAAACAGAAACCACTGAAAAGTGCATAACAACAACACGGTTACTAATTTCAACTCTTTGAATGCGTGCGGTTTTCCGATCTATAGCGGCTAGTACCTGTAACCATGGAACCCAATGACCTCAGTAGCTGGACTCCACACTGAACTGCAGTGAAATGAGACGCGTGTCATTCAGTGGGGTTGGGGATGCCTACCACTAGACCAGCCGGCCTCCTGTAGAGTGTGACACTCCTCCTCCTCCTCTTCCTCAGCGGTGGCCTAGTGGGCATCCTCTTCTTCATCCTGGGCTTGGGAACGCTGCTGCCATGGAACTTCTTCATGACCGCCTCCATGGTAAGAAGCACCCAGTCACACTACCTCCACCACCTCCTCCTCCACCTCCTATTACACCTCCACCTCCTATTACACCACCTCCACCTCCTATTACACCACCTCCTCCACCTCCTATTACACCACCTCCTCCACCTCCTATTACACCTCCTCCACCTCCTATTACACCACCTCCTCCACCTCCTATTACACCTCCTCCACCTCCTATTACACCTCCTCCACCTCCTATTACACCTCTTCCACCACCACCTCCTCCTCCTCCACCTCCTATTACACCTCCTCCTCCAGCTCCTCCTCCAGCTCAGCTAATCTACCCATCATACATGTGGGCGGGGGGACACACCCACTTGTGATGTCACTAGATGGTAGAAGGGCCCCCAGGTACCACAAGGTAGTGATACACACACACACAAACATGCACGTCGCCCCAAGGAGGTGAGTGACGCAGTGAAACACAAACGAGTCAATAGTGTGCATTGTACTGCAGTAAGCACACACGTTGACGGTCTGCTGCTGCTGCTGCATAAAGCATCAGTGTGTGTGTGTGTGTGTGTGGGGTGTGGGGGGGGAAGCGTGTTCATTGTGACCAAGTCTGAACAAGTTCCTCCTTTCCTAGCTATGTGAGCTATGTTTTGCACCCTTCTACCTTACCTAACCCCCTCCCTCTCTCCCCCCCCCCCCCCCCCCCCCCTCCCCTCCCAGTATTTCCAGGGCCGTCTGAACACGACGGAGTGGAGCGACGGGCAGGTGGTGGTCCGCAAGGACTACTACTTCAACAACTGGATGACGCTGCTCTCCCAGCTGCCCCTGCTGCTGTTCACCCTGCTCAACTCCTTCCTCTACCAGAGGTACGCACCAGACACCCACCACCACCCAACCCCCCCTCCCCCCCCTGTACTCGTGGGGTGTTGGGTCTGTGACCTGATGAGAAGACCCCCCGCATGTCACAGTGAGCCAGCCACCACTAACGGCGCGTTTCCACCATACAGCGGTGCGGTACGGGTTAGGTGCAGTGCGACGGCTTGCGTTTTCACCGCCGAAAGTGGCCGGGGTCCTGACTTTTTTTAGCCGTGCCTATCTCCCAGTACTCCTCCGTTGGGGTGCCAAGCGGTCTGAAAGGGTGCCAACAAGGTCGGGCTACACACACGCGTCCAGAATCGTCACTTCCGTGCGACGGGGGGGGGGGGGGGATAATAACAAGCAAACGCAGTACCCGCGAGGTATTTCTGGACAACGGCAAAAGCTTCGTTTATTGAAGGAAAATGTCGTGCAAAAAGTTTGCCGTCCTTCTTGGACGTCCTACATTGTAGCTCTTTGTTCATTGTGTCGTGTTCTTCTTTTTGATTGGATTTAATAGCAGGCTACACTGTGTCGGGCTGCTGTGAGGTCAAGATGCTTACGTAGCATCTTGACCTGCCCTAGCGTAAGGGTACGGTCGGCGGTGGAAACGCCAGCCGTAACTGAGCCGCACCTAACTGTACTACAGCTAACGCACCTAACCATTCAGGACCTAACCGCACCGCTCGGTGGAAACGCACCATAAGGGGTGGGGGGGTCGAGAGCACTCGTGAGAGTCACAAACGACCTCCTGATGTCATCCGATGCTGGCTCCCCCTCCCTCCTCGTCCTTCTGGACCTGATCTGCTGCATTTGACACAGTCTACCATGATGACATTCTACTAAACCAGCTCCACCTCACCACTGGACTCACTGACATTGCCCTCAGTCATACCTCACAAACCAGACAGAATACATCTCCCTGGGTCACTCCAAATCAAACCGGCACACAGTCACTTGCGGTGTCCCCCAGGGGTCAGTCCTTGGCCCCATCCTCTTCATCTTCTACCTTATCCCCCTTGGTCAGGTCATCAGCCGCCATGGTTTTTCATTCCACTGCTACGCCGACGACACACAGCTCTATGTCAATGCCACAGCTGCAACCCTACCCTCATCATCACCGTCATCCCCGTCAAAACTCACCACGTGTCTGGAGGAGATAAAGGTATGGATGAAGCACAACTTCCTCCAACTCAACGGCTCCAAAACCGAAGCCATCCTAGTCGGCACCCCCCACCAGACCAAATCATCATCCATAACCAGCATCACCTTTTCTGGCTCCGATATCCCTCTCTCATCCTCAGTCACAAATCTTGGTGTGAAAATTGACCCCCAACTCACCTCTGAATCAAACACCACATGTCAAACACCTCCGCAAGACCACCTTCTATCACCTCCGCAACATTTCCAAACTCCGCCCCATTCTCTCCCTCTCAGAGTCCGATAAACTGGTCCATGCATTTACCTCCTCCAGACTGGACTACTGCAATGCACTTCTCATCGGGATCCCTAACAAGAGCCTGCAGAGGCTCCGATACATCCAAAATACATCTGCAGCTAGGATCCTGATGCGCAAACATGAGCACATTACCCCCATCCTCCACTCACTCCACTGGCTTCCCGTTTCCACCAGGATTGAGGATAAGGTTTCCCTCCGCGCACACCAATGTATCTATGGACATGCCCCCCCCCCCCCCCCCCCCACCTCAAACTCAAAGAACTTCTCAACCCACACAAAAAAACACAACACACTCTCTCCGCTCCGCTCACTCAAACCTCCTCCACATACCCAGACCAAATCTCCGGACCATGGGAGACGGGGCCATCTGTGCTGCTTCCCCACGCCTGTGGAATGCCCTCCCGGACACCACAATCCACTGCCTGTTTTAAAAAAAGATCTTACTGCTTATCTTAGTTATTTCTCTTACCCCAAAATGAGATTTTTTTTATCCATTGTAGACATGGAGGGACCCCGCCACCTGTTGCGTGAGGGAACCCCGCGAACAGCTGCATCTCGCGGGCAGTGTTTACTAGCTAGACTTAAATTCTTCTCTTCTCTGCGCAGAGGACCGCCATCATAATGCCTAGTGCTAGGAACTCTGGATCCGTTGTTATTGACACTTTGTTGCTGAGTGTTGCTGAGTGTATCGGTCGGGTCACGCGCAATGCGTGACCTGAACAATACAAAGTAAAGGTTCTAGAGCATCGCACCAACTTTGATACAAAGTTTCAGACAAAGTCTGATTTCGTGGTTCTGTGATCGAATTAGTGTGACATGTTAAATCGTGGAGGATTATCAGAATTGAACCAGCCATAAATGAAGTTCTCTCTCCGAAAGGATATTACGTGTTCATGGGCTGTCTATATAACTATGTATTAATAAAGTCCCGTGCGCTCTCCTAAAGGACACTGCGTGTTGTCTATAACCATGTACTGATGAAGTCCCGTGCGCTCTTCACCAGGATATCGGAGGCGGTGCGCATCGCCGGCAGCTTTGTGGTCATCCTCTTCTTCTTCATCTTCACAGCCGTCCTGGTCAAGGTGGACATGGGGATGGACCGATTTTTCTCCATCACCATGGCCACCATATGGTTCATCAACTGTAAGCCACGTCCCGTAATAGCTTTAATAGCTCACAGTGTTTTGAAGACTTTTGCGGAAGTGATCAAGCCCTGATCGGTGGATCAACATGCATGTCTTTAGGATGCATGTTGCAAGAGGATCATCTTTACTCATCCCAGACAGGAAAACAGTCCTCACACTTTACAGAAATCTCTTGACGTTAAGTCTACGTAAAACATAATAAGAGGGAATGAAAAAAAAAAAACCCTCTTTATATGGAATCCTGCACCTTTTAACCAATAGTTGACTTGGCTGATTGGAAGTCTGAGCTGCGAGAGTTATCCTAAGCTAAGGTTAACCATGTCTCCTCCACCTCCACTTCCGCCACCACCTCCCCCGTCGCCATCTCTCCCCCCCCCAGCGTTCGGTGCGGTGGTGCAGGGCAGTCTGTTCGGCCTGGTGGGCCAGCTGCCCGCCAAGTACAGCGGCTTCTTCATGAGCGGCCAGGGGCTCGCCGGAACCTTCGCCGCCCTCGCCATGATCTTCGCCATCGCAAGTAAGGGACACGCACACGCACAAACACAACGCGCACACAACGCAAAACACTCAAACACAAACACACACATTGAAGTGTTTGTGTAGTGGCTTTGTTTGTATAAGAAGTGTTTACAAAGGTTTTTAACATGCAAAACAAAAACACCATGTTGTTTACTGGCATTTGTATTTGTGCTCTGTTAAATAAATACATTTAAGGCTTTGTCCTGAGTGACTAGGTGGAAGATATATCAATGCCAATATCAATTGCGATAAAACATGAGACTGAAAGAGACTACCACCAGTAGTAATGAACACACCCACATATCATCATCCCCCTCATCCGCGTAACTGACGTGTGTGTGTGTGTGTGTGTGTGTGTGTGTGTGTGTGTGTGTGTGTGTGTGTGTGTGTGTGTGTGTGTGTGTGTGTGTGTGTGTGTGTGTGTGTGTGTGTGTGTGTGTGTGTGTGTGTGTGTGTGTAGCTTCTGGCCAGCGGTTGTTTTTCAACTCTAAGCTTAGTTTATGAAGATCCTAATATTTACCAAGCGCTCATGTTCAGTCAATGTTGATTTTGAAAGTCTTAAGTGGGGGGGTGCTTCAGGCAGTAGAAGAATACTCTTTTAACACACTGACTATATTCAAATTTATTTATCAGGAATAACCCCTTGAGATGAACCCATCTCGTTTTCAAGGGGTCCTTAACAACAAAGTGCAATAATGACATTATAACATATGAACTGATATCGTAATGATAATTATCCAATGACTGTTGAAAAAAGTAAAAGTATGTGGTGATATAAATGTCGGCCATATCGTCCAGCCCTAGTCCAGACCAATGACCCCATTTTACTTAAAGCCTATGACACACAGATGTAGGCACACAACGGCACAAACTAAAAAAAAAACGACTGAAAAAACACCCGGTTGCCTAGCCACAAGCTCCATTTGGATGGATGCCTTTGAGCAGCGAGGAGGAAGTGGACCACACACCCATTCTGGAGCCAAAAGGGGCATGGGAATCCTGACCGCTGTCCCGCGGTTTCCCTGGTAACGTGAGTGTGTTTCCCAGGTGACGCAGACCCCGAGACGGCGGCGCTGGGCTACTTCATCACGCCCTGCATCGGGACGCTGGTCACCCTCTTCAGCTACGTGCTCCTGCCTCGTCTGGTCAGTGGCACTACACCTCCCAGAATGCTTTGCTCCCTCACCCGACAGCCTTGGTGCCGTGGTTCCAAAACAAAAAGATTAAAGCCGAGTGATAAGATAAGAGTAGTATAGTGGATTACCTTGAACAAATGCGCGGCACTTTATGGCAATGTCAATGTCATAAAAAGTGTTATATTGTCGTAATTAAGTCACAATTACAACTGATATATTTTTGAATTTGCATGGTATTTATTCAGGACTGGATGAGCAGTGTTGGGAACGTTACTTAAAAAAAATTATTAGTTATAGTTACTCACTACTTGTTCCAAAAAGTAAGTGAGTTAGTAACTGAATTACTTTATAATAAAAGTAACTAGTTACCAGGGAAAGTAACTATTTACGTTACTGTAAAAAAAAGTTGTCAAAGAATTTGGATTTTTCTGAGCAGTTTTCACAAGTCAGTTGAAATGAGTAGAACAGACAGGTACGTACTTGTTGTGAGATGCTTCATTAAATTAGAGTTGCTTACAACGGATGTCGACAAAGTCTTTGTCGACAAAGTCTTTGCTAGTGTTTGTTATTCCAAACACTGTAGTTGAGTGCCCTGCAACACATGACAAAGAAAACAATGACGATGTGATCATTAGAAACACAAAAGAAAACCGTAGTGATCATTAAAAGGGTGTGTGTGTGTGTCATGGCAGGCGTTTGCCCAGCACTATCTGAACAGAAGTGGACGTTACGAGACGGACACCACCCATGAACTACTTACAGGTAAAAATGGCTCCTTTTTCCAATGAGACTACTTTTTGTTTTTTGTATATCAGTTTATTTTGCTAAATTCTGTTTTTTGGGTTGGAGAGCCCACATCCCCAATGTCGTGTGTGTGTGTGTGTGTGTGTGTGTGTGTGTGTGTGTGTGTGTGTGTGTGTGTGTGTGTGTGTGTGTGTGTGTGTGTGTGTGTGTGTGTGTGTGTGTGTGTGTGTGTGTGTGTGTGTGTGAGAGAGATTATGAAAAGTCAATGGGATGAGCCAATCAATGGTCTAAAAACCATTTGACTTTCTTTCATAACGACTTTTCCAAACGTTTGGGGCCGGGACAGGGGGGGGGCCGAGAGTCAAACGGGCTCTGGAGTTTGGGGAGATTATCCTGTTAGCTGGTGTTTACTCAGACTCACTCGATTACGTGGCGGCCCAGACACAGCCCTCCTCTGTGCGCGGCCCCGACATGTAGAAGTGGCTCAGTGGCGCGGCGACAGACACAGCTCTGTGTGCGGCGCACGCCTGCGCTGACTCACTTCCTGTTGTCTTGGTTCTTGTTCCTCCTTTCTGCTTGAAAACGCTTGCGATGCGCTGGAACGGCCGGCGTGTTGGTCCTTCCTCTGCAAAGGGGGTCAGAGTTGAGAGAGAGAGAGAGTTCTCCTCTCGGCGCCCACCAGTGCAACGTCACTTTGAGGCAGTTTTCTGTAGAGTTTGTTTCTTTTCATTAATACACAGGATCAGATGTTATAATCCATTGGGCCAAAATCAAAGGAAAACACACATTCAGAAGACCCTGCCCAAACCAACCTTATAAGCACGCTGGCCACTAAGCTACCAACCAAGGGTGAAAAACACGAGACAAATGGCCCAACTAACAGCAGCAATTCATTGGGGCTATCAAGTGGGTGCCCTCTTTCACCGATGTTTCGTTAAGTTAGGCCCACCTCCTGAGGGCTTAACAATGAAACCAGCGTCCTGGAGTCACCCCCCTCTATGCTGCCACATTGGCATATATATATAGAGATAGATAGATAGATAGAGATATCATCAGACATGAACAGAATCGATATCTTTATACATAGATTTATCCATCTATCTATACCTAATATAATTCTAATAGATATATTTAATTAATTAATTAATTAATCAAATGTTGTCACTGTGTGCAGAGAGCAGTTTGACGGAGAAAAGCAAGCTGAACGCCAACGGCGGCGTGCAGGCGAACGGTGACGCGGCAGAGGACCCGGGCGTCTCCATGGAGACCGACGCGGTCCTGGTCGTGGAGCCCACCACCAAGCAGGCCACCGTGTCCCTGGACGGGGGCCAGGCCGACCGCAAGAAGGCCTCCGTCATGGAGGTCTTCAAAAAGGTGAGCCCGGGTCGTTCTTCCTTCACGTTTTCGGGCCTGGGCAGTAAAACGATAAATGATCGTATCGTGATGGACTTTTGATCAATATCAATATAAAACGTGTTCAATGTATATATCGATAAGAGACTGGACCACCGAATCTTGCAGCTGGGTTTGTTACACAAGCACGGTTCTACTGTGCTTATTTACAATGTTTGAGTGTTTTTCATTGTTGTATCGACATTGGAGTATTTATTAGGGATGCACCGAAATTTCGGCCACTGAAAATTTTCGGCCGAAAATGGCCCAAAAGCGCATTTTCGGCTTTCGGCTGAAACACTTTTATCACCGAAACAACACGGCCGAAACAGGAAATTGTGATGACGCAAACAAAAACCGCGGCCAGCACACGCTTGTCTGGATAAGCGCCTCTGCGCCAACAGAACCAGCTACAACCTTGTTTTCATCCAAACGAGCCGTCTTTAGCGACGGCTCGCTATGAGACAGCTTCTATGAGGCTAGCTTCTATGGGCTATCATCCGAGCTTAGGGACCGTCTGCAAAGTGCAAAACGGAAAACGGTGTTGTTTTTTCAGTGCTAAATAAATATTTTTATACTTTTAATAATTGTAATTGATTTATTCTTTGAATTGCAATGCCTTGATTTTAGTGAGGTTAGTACACAGTCATAGCTATAAATGCAATGGTAGGCCTACTAATAATTGGCATAATAATTTATTTCGGTGTTTCGGTTTTCGGCCTTGGTTTCCTCATTTTCGGTTTTCGGTTTCGGCCAAGAATTTTCATTTTGGTGCATCCCTAGTATTTATCAATGATGTTAAGTGTTAAACAGAAGTGTTTAAATCCATCATGGTAATTCCTAGTCTTTTTAGGTCATTACAATTATCAATAGTTATCGATATCGGTCAATATTATCAAGTTATATCGTGATATGTCTTTCAGCCATATCGCCCAGGCCTAAGTCGATAAATTAGATTCAGGAGTTGGAAAGAGAGGGAGAGGGTGGACAAGACATCACGATTTTTCAACTAAACTAGTCTCTCCACAATTGAGAAGTGTTGCATTTTTTGTACCTGGTGTTGAAGGGGCAGATGGATTCCCTAATCCAATCAGGGAGGAGGTTCCCTGATGTCAATCAACTCAAAACTGACAGCGCAACTCACCCTACTAATTGCTAATTGCTGATGGATGTCTAGGCCATTAGAGCAGAAATCGACAGTCCCGGAGGAAACTGTAATTATTAAAGTGGCTTAACATCTGGGCTGCGTTTAATTGAATTATGAAATGTGTTTTCAAGAGGGTGTCCTCTTGTGAACTTCTAAACTGTGATTGACAAATGAATGAGGAAGTCGGACTGGAAGTTCCTGTTTCCCTCCTGGTCTCTGAAGAGATTGTCCGTGCTGCATGGGTTTAATGTTTCCATACCACACGCACATTTTTCAGATGATCTCGGCATGTGTGGCCCCAGAAGGTTCTAAACCCTCTTACACTGGAACGATTAATGCCTTGCTCTATGAGTTACAACTACTACTTAAACTACTACAAAGGATCTCTGTCTACGGTTTCTAAGGGTTCATTGTAGGCTCACATCAATGCGTTGCTTGTGTTACGGGCCCCAGAGCTAGTACAACAGAAACAAACGATTTAGGTTAAATGCCTTTTTAGTTCCTGGAATAACACAGATGAGAGGTTGAAGGAATTAAGACACAAAGCATACTTTTCTCTTCCCAGTATTCCTTTGGGGGTTGGACTATCTTAGGAAGTAGAGAAAGTGGGAAAAAAGCAAAGAGTCAATCATCATTGTAACAAATGATCTATATTAACGGCTACAGTTAACGCTATTAATAACTTCAGTTATGGCTTCGTAATCATTTACAGTTCTAGGTATAAAGCTCCTTTTACATTAAACGCGATTGTTCGTTGCACATTCTATTCCAACGGTAATAAACTAAATACAAATCATGGTGCCGCATGGAAATGTTTACGTTCAACGTGATTTCTGCTTTGCTTAATGTCAGTTTCACCAATCACAATCCGGTGTCTTTCTCATAGCCTAAGTTGTAGGACGTGGAAGAGGTCACCTGGTTCTCCACACCTCTTACTGCCTCTGTAGTGGTGAACTACAGAGACCCGTCATTATCTCCATCTGTTGGTACCATTTAGTCTCCATGGCAGTCGGCCCTACAAGCCAAGGTCAATTAGCTAAATGTTAACTATTAACGCGCCAAGATAGGTTGCTTTTAATGACATGACGCTGTGCAGTGGAATCTCAACCGTTTTGCAATAGATGCTTTTAGTTATCAAGTGGGGAAATAACCGGGGACAAAAACGGACGTGTCCAGACCTGAGCATGGATGCATTGAAGAACGCTCGCCGTCTCGCCCTCATCCCCCTCGCCCTCCTGCTGCTCACCTCACTATGTTACACTTGGATAGAAAGTGACATGCCATAATGAGGGAGGCCTCTACTACAGGGGCTCTCTGGGTGAAAGGTCGGTGCCTAAGCCCGTCCTCACTAGGTTTTATTATTAGTAATCCCATATGTGTTTTTCCCCGGCGCCATTAGTATGGGAAAATGATATTCAAGTGGGTTTTGATACAATTGATGTTTGCGCTAGTTTATTAACTATAATTTGATCTAAAGTGACTTTCTATCTTATTTTAATAGCTGTTGTTCCCTCGTGTGTGTGTGTGTGTGTGTGTGTGTGTGTGTGTGTGTGTGTGTGTGTGTGTGTGTGTGTGTGTGTGTGTGTGTGTGTGTGTGTGTGTGTGTGTGTGTGTGTGTGTGTGTGTGTGTGTGTGTGTGTGTGTGCGCGCAGATCTGGGTGATGGCGTTCTGCGTGACGTTTGTCTTCACCGTGACGCTGTCCGTCTTCCCCGCGGTCGCCGCTGACGTCAGGACGTACTCCACCACGGGGACCTGGGGTGAGGAGCCTGCACACACACACCGCTCCACACACACACACACCGCTGTGTACACACACACACACACACCGCTCTACACACACACACACACACACACACACACACACACACACACACACACACACACACACACACACACACACACACCCTTATCTATACACACACCTCTAAACACACACACACCTCTACACGGTTTTTTTTTTTAATGGGACGCCAAAACAAAACGGCAAACCCACAACATACCTGTGGCTTCTCGCACCTGGAACCAGAAACGGTCGCCACGGTGACGCCACGTTGACCTCTGAACCACGGGGGGAGGCCCATCACCCTGCTGCCCCTCAGCAGGACGAGGACTGTCTGACCCCTGACCCCCGCGGGGCTCCCAGCTGACCCCCCCTCTCTCTCCTCCTCTCTCCTCTCTGCTTGTTTCCAGAGCGCTTCTTCCTGTCGGTGTGCTGCTTCCTGGTGTTCAACGTCAGCGACTGGCTGGGCCGCACCGTCACCACGTGGGTGCACTGGGTGAGTCCTTACCGGCGGCTGGTTAACAGGGGTTCATCTGTGTGTCTGTTCCCGGGGGATCACCTCAGACACCTTTTTTTTTTTCAACACACAAAGGGATTCCTTAGTCCAAAGACAAAACGTGCATTGATTTTTCTGAATCACGAATCACAGAATCACAATCACAGAATCTGAATCACAGAAATTTGCGTGAATTTGCGTGAATTGATTTTCTTTTGACTTCATTTCCTTGTCCTAGTCCTAGCTGTGCCCAGAGGGCCGCAGTAGCGAGGTGGCGGTCGGGCGGCCGTGGCTTTGTGTTCTCAAGAGAGAGGCGTGGCCGTGGGCAGGCATGTGAACTTGGCAGCCGGGGTCGGTTATGCGTGTGTGACGGGTTCTTCCGGCTTCTCCCGGGGCTCCTAGAACAACGGAGGACGGGTATGGCGGTGCTTTGGCACGGCAGCAGCGGTAGTAGGCGTGGCGGAGGACGTAAAGTCCTTTTAGAATGTGCAGATTGCGGATAGTCTTTGCCGGCTCCTTTTGCAGAATCCTCTATTGTGCGAGGTTCAAAGTTCCTTCTTGCAGAATGTCCTTTTGTGCGTGGTTCACAGTGAGTTATTGTCGGGCGTAAATTGGGGATAATGAAGCTGTCATCCCCTCCATTGGGTTTGGTGAATGGTGAGGCTGGGATAAGTGTTATCTATTATTAGTGTTTCTTTAGTTTTCCTGCCATTGAAGTTGAGGTGGCGACACTCAACACCGCTGGGGTGCAGTGCGCCACGCCGGTCCAAAAACAGAACGGTTCTCCGCACAGTTTGTGCTGTCACAGCAGATCATGCGCTACGCCGCAGTGCATGCTGGGAGCAGCGACTCAAAGCCCGGCCACAGAATGTCAGTCTCTTGCCACGCGGATGGCGGTCGATATCGGTTAGGAGCGGCTGGTTCCGCCGAGTTTCAAAAACCATATTCTCAGTTAAAATAACGTGTTGTGTGTTTTATGTGTGTGTCTGTTTGTAGTCCTCAGAAATTAATAAATGAATGTCATTTATCATTTTATGAAAAAATAATAATAAGCAGTCCGTATAAATGGTAAATGGAATGCATTTATGTAGCTCTTTTATCCAAAGCGCTTTACGATATCGCCCAACATTCACCCATTCATGCACACATTCACACACCGACGGCGGAGTCAGCCATGCAGGGCGACAGCCAGCATGGGCTGTGATTGGTCCTCTAATAAAATAATTTCCGGAATCACTTTTTCCCGGTTTGACTTTGCACCTTATTTACTTACTACCTACTACTTACTACTTTACCTGTACATTGTTTACCTTGCACATTAACGACCAATAAAACACCAAATAAGATTTGAAAAGCTTTGGAGGTTTATTTACAACACTATTTACATGGTTTGTAGTCAGCATATAAGATCGATCGGGCGGCGAATTGCATTGCGTATCCGACATCCCCAACGGAGAACTGCGAATGCTTGAGGGGATCGGATTACGGATATGGCAGTGGCGATTTCTCTAAGACTGCAAGGGAAGCTGCGTCTATCTCGAAGACGAGCTGAAACACGTCTATCTCGAAGACGAGCTGAAACACGTCCATCTCGAAGACGAGTTTGTTCAGAATCAGCCGCTTATCGCAGGTCAACTGACTCGATTTCCTTCGCATACACTCCCGTAGCGTCACAGTGCATTTGCCTGTTGAAGCTCAGGGTCCGTCCACTTCAATGGGGTTGCATAGAACAGCTTTTTTTAGTGCGTCGAAAGTCGACGGTGTCGTGGCAATTCCCTTTAACAGAGATTGAGTCTAGGCCAGATGAGATTATAGAAGAAATTTACCTCTACATCTCATGGTAATATACAATTATTATATAATTATAATTATTATAGCCGTTTAAGCAGCCTAGCTCTGCTGGCCATTGAGAGGACACTGGTCAAGTCACTGGAGAAGACAGCTAGTTTGGTATGACGTAAATGTGCTAGCCGCTATGTAAACGGCACTCGACCGGAAATGGAAAACTGGCGGGCCACTATGAATCATGGGAAATAGAACGGTGGCGGATTAAGGTGGATACTTTGGCCTTAACTCAAGTACATGTCATCGTCTCCCCCCCCCCCCCCCAGCCGCGTAAGGACTCGGTGGTCTTCCCGGTGCTGGTGTGCTGCAGGGTGGTCTTTGTGCCGCTCATCATGCTGTGCAACGTTCAGAGCCGCTGGTTGCTGCCCATCTACTTCCCCCACGACGCGGCCTTCGCCGTCATCATGTCGCTGTTCGCCTTCTCCAGCGGGTACTTTGTGTGCCTCTCCATGACCTACGCACCGCAGTGAGTACACACGCACGCACAGACACACACACACGCACAGGCGCATGCACAGACACACACACACGCACAGACACACACGCAGAGAATCACAGACACAGGCACACGCACAGACACAGACGGTACACACAGACAAGCAGACACACCGAGACACACACACACACACATACACAGAGACACAGACACACACACAAACATGCACAGACAGAGACACAAACATGCACAGACACACAGACACAAACATGCACACACACAGAGTTCACCTAGACACTGCATAGCCATCCAGTCCGCCCCGCCCACTATTGTATGTTGTTCGTCCTGGCACTTAATGTACGCACTTAATGTAGGTTGTATTTATTCATAGTACTTAATTGTGTAGCATCTGCAGTAGCTAGCTATCACTGCTGTATACGGGAAATGGGTTAGCCTAGTGATTGTTAGTGCTTGGTCTTGGTTCTATGAACATCTTACTGTACGACAGCGATACCCGTTGTTTCACTTCTCATGACAAATGTACTTGTAAGTCGCTTTGGATAAAAGCGTCTGCTAAATGCAGTCAATGTAAATGTAAAAATGTAAACACACAGAACACATGCACAGACAGACAGAGACACAAACACACACAATCATGCACAGACACAAATCTCAAATCTCATCTCTTTCGTTACCACTGGCATAAACACACTGGCTCACGGTTCTGTCTGTATGTCTGACTCTATCTCTCTATCTCTCTCGCTCTCTATATCTATCTCTCTCTATATCTCTCTATCTGTCCATCTCTCTCTCTGTCTCTCTACCTCTCTGTCTCTCTACCTCTCTCTGTCTCTCTCTGTCTCTCTACCTCTCTCTGTCTGTCTCTCTACCTCTCTCTGTCTGTCTCTCTACCTCTCTGTCTGTCTCTCTACCTCTCTGTCTGTCTCTCTACCTCTCTGTCTGTCTCTCTCTCTACCTCTCTCTGCCTCTCTACCTCTCTCTCTCTCTCTCTCTCTCTCTCTACCGCTCTCTCTCTGTCTGTCTGTCTCTCTCTACCGCTCTCTCTCTGTCTGTCTGTCTCTCTCTACCGCTCTCTCTCTGTCTGTCTCTAGGATGGTGGCAGCGAAGGATGCAGAGACGGCCGGGGCCCTCATGACCTTCTTCCTGGCCCTGGGGCTCTCGTGCGGAGCCGCCCTGTCCTTCGGCCTGAGAGCCCTGGTCTAACACACACACACACACACACACACACACACACACACACACACACACACACACACACACACACACACACACACACACACACACACACACACACACACACACACACACACACACACACACACACACACACACACGTACACACGTGTGCCTGTGGTTTTTAGGGATTTTGGATTTATCAAATGAACTGAATGAAATGTCATCTAAATGAAATGTAGTCTCATTGTTAAAGCTGTGTTTATCTAGAACCCCCAGTGAGGAAGAGTGCTGCTACTTGAGTCAGAGCCAACCTTGATCACCGTGATGAGATAAAGTAGAAACTGTTGATGTCAACAGAAAATAGGAATAGTCTACCCATCTGGTTTCCAGGGCGACCACTGCATCTTTCCCTCTTTTTAGTTTAGTTTGTTTTCCGGTTTTGTAGCAAAGTGCTTTTTTTTTTTTTTAAGTTGTCTTCGAACTCTAATGTATTTAATTTTTTATGCTTTTTTTTTGTTGCCCCAAACAAAAAGTATTTCTAATTGGAGCTCCTTCCTACCAGTTTTCTTTTTGTTATTGTGAAATAGGATCGTCTTCTATTTCCTCTGGCACAATGTTGTAACTTTGAGTCAGTTATTGTTGCATACTTTCCAATGTATTTATTGCCTTCTTTTCCGCTTGTTAAATTGAAGAATGCGTATTTGGCCCGTTTCCCCTGGCCTTGAGAAAATAGTGGCCAAATTCGATACACACACTCGATGAATTTTGATCGATTAATTTTATGTATGAGTATGTAATGCCCTCTAGTGGCCAAGACTGGAAGCGCACCTTGAAACAGCGCTAGGCTACCCACTTTCTTTTTTTACTGACAGATCCCAAATAAGGGTCCAACCCACTAACTAAACTAACAAATTGTTACTGATAGCTACCGATAGCAATGATTAGCAGCAGAGCTCTAACCCTTTCTTTTAACATGACAGCCATGTTTTAAAGTGGCAAAACAAACCAAACCGCCAGAGGATTGTCAAATATATCCTTTGATACTTGGTTTTCTCTCGGTTCTACAGGAACGTACTAAAAGTGTTATTATATTGTTCAAATGAAATTGTTTCCTAGGCCTTTTCTGGGAATGGCCGTGCACCCAATAGACCGCATGCGTTGAGGTAAGGGATATAGGAACAAATGGATGAATGCTGATATGAACCAACATGTGAACAACAGTGAACCAGACCCGTGTCTCAAGAGAACACAACGGTCACTCCAACAACCCACCTGGCTGTGCCAGTGAACCTCAATAAGGCCTTAAATCGTTTTAAGACCGAATTACCGCCGGAGCCCTCCTCTGTCACGCTGGGAACACGCCGACGACTGACAGGAAAACAGTTTGTTTTTTTAATTTTTACTATTTTGTTTATGTACGCGAACACAACATTGTTCAAAAATGTTAGCCGTGTTTTAGTTACTGAATGCGTGGGTTGGCCTTAATGTTGTGATGAAACAAAATGTTGTGTCCTCAGTTACAATGTACTAATTTTTAAGGGGAAGGCGACTAGCGAGGGCCTTGTTCTCCTCGCCGCCGTCGGGGGCCTCTAGTGCCAAGGGGCCGAGCGTTTAGAGACAAGACGGCCGCCGTGGGGACACAAGGCCAACGCTACGTCGTCCTGACAACGTCCTCCTCAAAAGGAAGGCGACCTCATCATCTCGTTACAGTGAAGGGAAATGTGTCATATAATGCGTTTACGAATTGAGGCATTAAAGTCGATCTTGTTTTCTACACACGCTGGCGTCGATGTGATTCATTGAAGAGTTTTGGTTTGGAACGTGAAGATATTGCGTTGCGTAACATAAGCTGGTTTAGACACGGAGGCCAAGCCCTTACCGTGGCTGTCAAGCCACACCTCTCCTGTCTCACTCTGCCAAACGACTCACTATTTTGTACTATTGCCGGTATGTAATATGTCTTCGGTGTGCGGTGGGGGGGCCCCTTACCGGCCCTTCAGAAAATGGATGCCCAGCAAATCTCCAACGTTGGCAGAAACGTTGGCCGGCCTTTTCTGCAAACGTTGGCCTCATCTAAATCTAACAAGACTAAAGTCACTTTGGATAAGTAAATGTGATGCTAAACAATTAACTAAAAGTAAAGAAGAAACTAAAAGGTGCTTATCAAGCACTGATGGACCTAATGGCCTCCTTATCAGCTGTATCAAACCCAACTCACAGGGTATACTTTGTAATATGCATACTTAACTTATCAGTTGGAAACCCCGGTAAAGAAAGTCTAGTCTTTTGAATGTAGTGGAATGAACGTTGCCTACACAATTACTTCTAATAAATCTAATACATATACTGTATTTAAAAAATATTACTTGGCATTGTGTAGCATCTTATCCTAGCTATCTTTGTTGTGTATAGGGAATGGGTTAACCTAATGAGGCCCAGTCCCGTTTCTCTCCCCTTAACAAGAACACTTGCTTTGAGTGCCCTTAGCTGCAAGTCAGCTCCTGAGCTGGCTAGTATTCAAGGGTTGATGTTAAGGGAAAATAGGCACTCCCCCTTGCTCCCTTAAGTATCGGGACACCCTACCCCTTCGCGGGAACGCGCAAAATCTAGGGTTAGGGCTCAAATCTAGGGGAAGGGGGAGAATTGGGACAGGACCTAATTGTATGTGCTTTACACTTAGTTCTATGAACCTCCTTAATGTACAGACAGATAATGTTAGTATAGATAGTGATACTGTTTCTTTCTTCTAACAAATGTACTTGTGTATTGTAAGTCGCTTTAGATAAAAGCTTATGCTAAATGCCCTAAATGTAAATTTGATGTATATTACTCGGGTCAGAATCCAAGTCGGTGGTCAAACGTGTCTGTAGAGGTTCTGTTTATTTGTAAGTTAAGAAGGTTAGGATAGTGGGCCGTCTAAGGATAGTGTGCCGTCTAAGGTGAAAGCCATCTTAATCCCATCAGACGTATAAACTAATCTCCCCAGTCCATCTGACTTTAGATCACAGCACCCAAACAGTTTGTATCTTTGAACGGGCACCTGTTTCACTACCAGGGTGATAATGACATCACAAGTGGGCGGTTGTATAGATGGATAGATACAGATAGACATATATAGATAGATGTATACGGTAGCTATTTATTAATATCAATATCGATATCTATGTCTCTATACCTATATCTATATAATTAGATAATTATAGAGAGATAGCTCTAGATCTCTATCCCTCTCTGTAGATATACGTAGATAGAGATCTAGATATATATATAGATCTATATGGATGGATGGATCAACCCAATGGACTGTCCCAATTGGTAGGGCTGATCTACCCATTATAGATCTGGGCAGACTCCCTCTTGTGACGTCACTAATGGGTTGATTTTGATGAAGGCTTGCAATGTCCCGTCCACAGCACACACCACACCTGGCGGTCCAATGGGTTCCCTTCACCTCATGAAATAAGTGTAAGCATCCAGGCAACAATTATTCCGCAAATGATTTATTGAAAACGCAGCGGGTGTCATTAGCAATCGTCTGTACAGATGAGGGTGGAGTAGAAATGTGAGAGGCGGGTGCAGGAACAAGGCTGAACTAAACTAACAAAACGCCGCCTCAACGGAACAGAAACTGCATTGTGATCTCCATTTAGTTTTTGCCAGTTTTTTTTTTTCCACAAACATTTCAGGATTAAAACAAACGCGTCGGCAGAAAAAACATAGAGTATAGGACACGGCGCGGTGCACAGAACAGTTCCCGATTGGTTTACAGTCGTATAAAATAAGACGGCCCTTAACAAAGCACCACGCGCCGGTACCCTACCCCCTGTGGGGGTCTGAGTAGTGCTGGGTGTCTGACTTTTGTTCTTTAGAAACGTTGAACTGTGAAAAGGGTGGAGCGTTGTTGGACTACCACTCGTTAAAAAAACAAAAAAACATCCTTCCTTTTGTACGTCCGTCCGTACACGCATCCTTCCTTCCTTCCTTCCTTCCTATCTGAGCTTCCTCCTTCCTTCACCGTTTCTTGGGGGGCTGGGCTGTGCGAGGGGGGGTGATGGGGCGGCTGGTGTTCATGCCTCCGTATTGGTACTTGGCCTTCTTCTCTGATGGCTTCAGGATCTACGCAAACAAAAAGACATCGGGTTAATATCTATCTGAAAGGCTGCTTCTCATTTTTACACACACACACACACACACACACACACACACACACACACACACACACACACACACACGCGCACAAGTACACATGTACACACGCACACACACACCTGGAAGGAACACATCAGGGTCTCGTCCACGCTCATCATGCCCCCGGCGTTGTCGAACTCGCCGCAGTAGTTTGGCGCCGAGAACAGCGTCACCAGCTGCCTCTTGGCGAAGAACTCATAGCCGTCCTCCACCACCTGGGGGTGCCAGAGAGCAGGCTGATTTAATATATAACCCTGAGCACGGTGACCGTCTCTGAGGGGCTCAACGGGGCCCCACAGTGTACACCGCTAACCCCGACACCATGAGCCCTCTTAGGGGCAGAGGGGAAAGTCCAGAGGGAAGAAACCTGGAGAAGGAACGCACAAGAGGGAACCCTTCTCCCAGGTAGGGTTAGGAGTGCAGTGGCTGCACAATACACAGCAGAAACTAAAGTTTAGCTAATTGAATGTGTGAGAAAATAGTAAATTAGATTAGTAAAAGAAAACAAAGAAGGCTACAGCATTTAGCAGTTGAAGACGTTTGATATCTGGCCTTACAAATGTACAGCGAGAGTTAAGAACAAACACTAAACACAAAGGACCAAGATGGACCCTGTATTTAACGCTTCAACAGGGAAACCGTTAACACTAACCAGTTATTTTGTGGTATGACATATCTCCTTAACGTGTGTGTGTGTGTGTGTGTGTGTGTGTGTGTGTGTGTGTGTGTGTGTGTGTGTGTGTGCGTGTGCGTGCCCGCCCCCTGGTACCTGGTGGGCTCGGCAGATGAGGTCCAGGTCGTGGCGGTTCAGGAACTTGCTGACCACGTCGGCGCCGAAGGTGAAGGAGACGCCGCGGTCGTTCTCGCCCCAGCCCTGCACGTCCTTATCCGGGTCGGACCACAGCAGGTCACACAGCAGCCCTGACACACACACACACACACACACACACACACACACACACACACACACACACACACACACACACACACACACACACACACACACACACATCGGAAAACAGGTATCTTGTTTAATGTCAGGCAACATTTACATTTAGGGCGTTTAGCAGACGCTTTTATCCAAAGTGACAATAAGTACATTTGTCAGAAGCAGTGTTTACAATGCGATCGCACAATGTTGAAATTTCAGTTATCCACGCTCCCTCGTGTCTATATGATATATGTAGTTAATGAACCTTGCTTCAAGATTAAATTGAATCAGAACAGGTTGTTTTTTAGTCAATGTATTCCGCTTGTGGTTTTTGTAGCTAATATTATTATTTTTTATTCTTTCTAATGTTACGAATTTCCGCCGGTTAGCCGATGTTAAGCCTTTTCAAAGTGAATCATTTAGTTGAAACAGGAAGGTTGGGTTCCAACAGTTGGAGGAAGTATGCCTTCATCTACCATAAAGGAAATGCAGTTTCAGATCTGGTCTGTGGTATGAAACACACTGCGGTTCAGTGCAGTGTAGGGAGTGCCTATGTTAGGGAATGTTATAGCGCCACACACACACACACACACACACACACACACACACACACACACACACACACACACACACACACACACACACACACACACACACACACACACACACACACACACACACACACAGAGACCCTGAGAATGACTGCCTTATATGGGCATGTGCTGCCCACTAATAATGTTGAAGGACAGAGGGGCTGGGTGTAAATCCTATCTTTATAAAGCGTGTGTGTGTGTGTGTGTGTTCGTACCTGTGTCGGGGACGTCTGTTGGTCTCATGATGCGTCTGATCTGCTCCATGGACTGGAGGTCTGGGGACAGACCTGGTGGTAGAGAAACATAGAATACATAAACACAACACTAAATCCCAATGTAAGATGCCTTGTAGGGTTTATCAGACAGAATGGGAAAAAATAATTCAATACCTAAACATTTTTCAATAACTAAAAAGCTTAAACTTGGTTGGTGGTAGAGAAACGTGAATACATAAAAAAAACACGACCCTAAATCCAATGTAAGACGCCTTGTTGGTAGAATTCTAAGAATACCTAACATTTTTTCAATACCTAAAAACTCGGGCTAGAGTTTAGATTAGCTCAAACTGGTTTAGCCAGACCCGCTAGGTGAAATGTGTGGGGCTGAAGACCCCTGGCCGGACAGCTGGAGGTCGTGGGGTCACCTCCGTGGCAGCAGAAGATCTTCTCGTCCACGATGGCGGCGATGGGCAGGCAGTTGAAGCAGTCGGTGAAGGTCTTCCACAGCTTGATGTTGAACCTGCGTTTACCTGCAGGGCAGCAGACGGGCGGTGATAAGCAGAGCGAGGGGGGGGGGTCCGCTCTGACGTGGGGATCGTAGCTATTAATTCACTTTCAGACAAACTTTATTTAAATAAAACTGCACAAAAAAGTGTCACTTGTTAATAATGGCCATTTCGTGCCATTAACTGATTCTGATATTGCCATCTATTTTGACAGATAGCGGCCCGTTTGTGTGCGTGTGTGTGTGTGTGTGTATGTGTATGTGTATGTGTGTGTGTGTGTGTGTGTACTTGTGCTCGCCATTCCGTGCACATAAACACACACATCCACACCACGCGGCGCAGTTGCTAGCGGCGACCCACACTCGTCGTAGAAGCCGTAGATGCGGTTGATGGAGGCGCACTCGTGGTTGCCGCGCAGCAGGAAGAAGTTCTCGGGGTACTTGATCTTGTAGGCCAGCAGCAGGCAGATGGTCTCCAGGGACTGCTTCCCCCGGTCCACGTAGTCGCCCAGGAACAGGTAGTTGGCCTCGGGCGGGAAGCCGCCGTACTCAAAGAGCCGCAGCAGGTCTGTGTACTGGCCGTGGATGTCCCCTGTAGGGGGGGAGGGGGAGGGGGAGGGGGAGGAAGGGAGGGAGGGAGTTAAAACAGCCAGTTTTCATGCAAACAAAGCATCTTTGGAGTTTAAACGATCAAACGCAGACAGAGCAACGATAGGGAGCCAGGAGTGGATATGAAATCAAATACATAATGAAAATGAAGAAAGAGAAAGATGAGAGAGAGAAATATCGAAATACAAATAATAACACAAGACGGAAATTGAGAACAAGATACAAAGAGAAGGAAACGAGAGATGAGAGATGAGATGATGATGATGATGATGTGATGAGGCCAGACACAAAGATGTGAGCTCAGACGAGTGACCGCGGGGAACGTCTCTAGAGGATGAGGAGGAGGATGAGGTGGTGGTGTGAGAGGAGGTGGAGGAGGTGGGTGTGAGAGGAGGTGGAGGAGGTGGGTGTGAGAGGAGGTAGAGGAGGTGGGTGTGAGAGGAGGTGGAGGAGGTGGGTGTGAGAGGAGGTAGAGGAGGTGGGTGTGAGAGGAGGTGGAGGAGGTGGGTGTGAGAGGAGGTAGAGGAGGTGGGTGTGAGAGGAGGTGGAGGAGGTGGGTGTGAGAGGAGGTGGAGGAGGTGGGTGTGAGAGGAGGTGGAGGAGGTGGGTGTGAGAGGAGGTGGAGGAGGTGGGTGTGAGAGGAGGTGGAGGAGCTGGGTGTGAGAGGAGGTGGAGGAGGTGGGTGTGAGAGGAGGTGGAGGAGGTGGGTGTGAGAGGAGGTGGAGGAGGTGGGTGTGAGAGGAGGTGGAGGTGGTGGGTGTGTTGCGGGGCCTGGGGGAGGCGTCGGGGTGTGGGGGAGGCCGTGGGGGAGGCCGTGGGGGGCGGGGCGGGTACTGACCGCAGATCTTCAGCGGCGCCTCCAGCTCCAGCAGGATGGGCTGGCTGAGGAAGATCTCGCGGGACTTGATGCAGAGGCCGCGCACCTCCGCCTCCGACATCTGGACGATCTTCCCGGGGCGGCATCCTCGCACTGGAGGGGGGGGGGGGAGGGGGAGAGAGAGCGAGAGGTTAACCTCACACGTCTGCACATACGGCACCTGTCGCCCTCCTAGCCATCCCTGTTTCCCTGGTTACCTGGTTGGTTTTAGTCTTTCACATTTAGTTTGTCACGTTTAGTTTCTGAAGAGCCCTGTCTAAAAAAAAGTGAATCAGGGAATATAAAGGAGCAGGCAGGGGTTAGACAGTGGATACAGAGACAGGTCATTGAGGAGCAGGTAGGGGTTAGACAGTGACTACAGAGACAGGTCATTGAGGAGCAGGTAGGGGTTAGACAGTGGATACAGAGACAGGTCATTGAGGAGCAGGTAGGGGTTAGACAGTGGATACAGAGACAGGTCATTGAGGAGCAGGTAGGGGTTAGACAGTGAATACAGAGACAGGTCATTGAGGAGCAGGTAGGGGTTAGACAGTGGATACAGAGACCGGTCATTGAGGAGCAGGTAGGGGTTAGACAGTGACTACAGAGACAGGTCATTAAGGAGCAGGTTGGTCTTGCTTGCTGAGCTGTGGAACACCCTAGCACACTCTAACCACCAGACTATGCTGTTCAGAATATCATGTTGCTGCTCAGGGTTTCCTCCCTCTGGCTTCGGGGAGTTTTTCCCTTTGGCCTTTAGAGGGATTAGGGTTTGAAGTGTGGTTCAGTGTGGGCCTGTCAAGCCCTTCGAGACTGTAGCTGTGATTAAAGGGCTAAATAAAACAACATTTCACTGGACTTGACAGAGAGGGAGGAGAATGCGCAGGTTCATATGTAAAACGAGACCAAAGCAGGAGGTTACGGTGTGTATGGAGGTGGAAACAGTGGGTGGAAGGTAGCGTGCTCGTCTTGTCAGAAGCCCCTATGATGCGTAGCATTGGTGGACTGCAAGATGACCTTTAAACCAAAATACAGGAGCTAAAGTTTAGCCAACAAGTCTGGCTGGAAATAGCACATGGGCGTTGCGAGCGTTTAGACCTTATTGAATGGCAAGTTAGATACAGAATAAGCCTAACCCTAACCTTGTAATTAGTCCAAATTTCAACTCTGTACTACAAATATTCTTTACAAGCCAGCTTTAGATATCTGGCTTATATCTATCACCGTTGATAGTGAGCCAGCTCAAAGCTTCAAGATTCAATTGGGGGCCTGTGTCAGATCTCGTGGGCACAACGTTCAAACCAGAAATTATATTAAAAGCATCTATGCAACACAAGCCTTCAGTACCCAGATTTAGTCTCTCCCTTGCTTATCTTGTGTGTAAGGGAGTCATATCAGAGAAGGAAAAGGAAGAATGTCTTTTCAGTCCTGCCAAGACACAGGAGTCTTTGATTTGATCCCTATCTATTTCATGTCTGATTGATGTCCTCAATGCTTTGATCGGATGGTCCCTTTAAAAGCCAGTTTGTCGGTTAGCCCTTGGTCTTTCAGTTACTTCAATGAGGCTTTGCGGTAAAACGTTCTCTGACATTTATTTTTCCCTCAACTGTATCTTGGTTTATGGTCGTTTGATAAAGTTTGATGGATTTGTGATGACCCCATCAAGATTCATATCAGTGTACATCAGGTGGCCCCATCCAAAAACCCAAACACATGTAGGGCCCAATCGGTTGGGATCCAACGGTGGCTCAGATATCCTACTCAAGACAGGAAGGCTTAGAGCCTCCTCCTTTGTTCCGTCCGGGGAGACACCAGATACCCCGAGGGTCGAGTGTTGAGAGACCCTCTGAGTCCGCTCCCCTTGAGTCTGTCATGTCTCACCAGACATGTTTCCCCTGAGCTAGCGGTTCTATTCGTCGTTGAGGTGCATGCGTGACCTATGGGGATGTTCGATTCGGTCCCAGGGTTATCATGAAGGAGTGGCTGTGTGTGTGTGTACATATCACACCAGGCTGTGTGTGTGTGTGTGTGTTTGTGTGGGTGTGTCTCAAACTATTTGACTATTTAGTCATTCATCAGGTGGGCTGCTACAGAGCCACACAGTGAGTCCTCTCCTACGGCCCGGTCCTCACTAGCTCTAGGCGCGACCCCGGAGTCCTACGGTGTGTGTTGTATAACGCCAGCATGCCGTTTCACACGCGCACATGCACACACACACACACGCACACACACACACACACACAGGGGAGCAGCAGCAGCTCTATATTTAGACATGGCTGAAGGTTGGGACTTCCCCCATGAAGCACACAAGCGTTTACAACGGTTTACACAGCGACCAGGAGGGGAGGGACGTTGTTGGTGCGCTGGTGGGTCCCTTAGTACTGAAGCCCTGGGACACACTAGACGAATGGTACTGGGTTCCAACCCTGAATATCCACAGCCTAAAGCTGAGGATATACTCCTCCCTGCTGTGATGTGTTGACATGACTGTATTCTCACATGTACCCCACGCACGTGTGCACACACACACACGCACACACACACACCTGGGTGAATAAACTCACACAGGACTCAGGAGCACACACCATGGAATGTGGAGTGCAACACAGTGCAACACACACACACACATCTTTGTCTTTCAGGGAAGAAATCCTTCAATAAAACAGCTGCTTTATCTGGAGCTCGACTTCATGTTGGCCTTCTTCAAGGTTGTGTGTGTGTGTGTGTGTGTGTGTGTGTGTGTGTGTGTGTGTGTGTGTGTGTGTGTGTGTGTGTGTGTGTGTGTGTGTGTGTGTGTGTGTGTGTGTGTGTGTGTGTGTGTGTGTGTGTGTGTGTGTGTGTGTGTGTGTGTGTGAGAGAGTGAGAGGGACAGTAGTAAGTCTTACGGGAGCCAAGCAGGGCAGAATTGTGCAGGAGTCATTCCATGAGAATCCCCATGCTGTGATCCATCACTCCTAATGTGGCAGCGTTACGCTCCCCTGCTTACAAGCGTGTATGGTCTTCTGGAAAGTGTGTGTGTGTGTGTGTGTGTGTGTGTGTGTGTGTGTGTGAGATGCTGAGGAAACCAAGGGTAGTTACTCTTCATCAAATTCAGTATTTACACTTTTATCCAAGGTGACTTCAAAGTGGATTAGGATCCATGTCGTAAAGGAGCAGGTAGGGGCTGGCCGGCAGCTTGCTCAGGGAGGACTACAGGTAGACTGTGGTGAATGGGGATCAACCCCAGAACCTAAGGACATCCTAGTATCTGCTCTGTTAGGATGGCACTCCATGAGGCCAGAGAGAGCGACTAAGTTAATAGGAAAACAAAATACCAAAAAAAGACCAAATAAGAGTGACTTGAGTTGGGCATCATTTGTGGGCAACGATGGAAAGTTCCGGTCCGTACGTTCCGGCCATCTTGCCAGAAATGTTTTTTTTTCCTTTTTTAAATAGAAACTCTGCATGAACGGGCCAAGAAATAGTACATATATTCTTTCATCTGCTCTTTGCATCTTAAATTACAAATCCAGTTGAACTTTAAATGTAAAAGTGTAGATCAAATGTAGCAGGCAGGCA
>NC_140293.1:2202362-2238889 GCF_964030765.1 Micromesistius poutassou | reverse complement strand
GGTTGAATAATCAGTGGGTGGTATGACCGAATAATCGATTATTCAATGTGTGCCGACATTCACAAAGGCAGCCATGGATCATCGGCAAGAAATCACTTAATATCTTAAACGCAAAAAAACTAACTTTAACAGTGATCAGTGTTTGTGTTGTATGCATATATATATTAATATTTATGCTTGTGTATTGTGTATATTGTTTTTCTGTACATGATTAATAATAATAAAAAAACGAATAGTGCTACAGAACCAACATTAGTTCCGTCCGTTAATTCCTGTTTATTTGAATGGGAAAAAATGTTAACGGTCCAAATGTTAAAAATTGGCTTTGACCCTCGGGAACGAATAATCGAATAATCGAATATTCTGACCCATCCCATCCCATCCAGTTCAGCCAAAGTAAGCGAAGCTGAACTGCGTTGCATCACCCACGTTAAGGACGCCCCAGAAGGACACACTCCAAACTATGCAGACGCGGTGACACACACGAGGGTGGAACAGGTACGACAGAACAGAGAGGGAATGTGAGTGGCAGCCTTACAATTAAATGGGCTTGTACAAAAGCTGTCAAAGAAAAAGGACAACCAGCCACACAGGTAGGTGTGTGTGTGTGTGTGTGTGTGTGTGTGTGTGTTGTGTGTGTGTGTGTGTGTGTGTGTGTGTGTGTGTGTGTGTGTGTGTGTGTGTGTGTGTGTGTGTGTGTGTGTGTGTGTGTGTGTGTGTGTGTGTGTGTCTAAGCCCAGGGGGGGAAGGGGGGGGGGGGGAATGTTATCAGCCACCACCTTTTAGCTCTGTCCTCAGACACTAATATGCTTAAGAGTTTGGACACATTGTTGTTGAAATGGACCTGCAACAAATCGTGTCCTTGAAACTCCACTTGCTCCGCTCCTCTGTCGTCATGGAGGACGGTGGTTGGGGGAGCCGGAGAGAGGGTAGGGTGAATCCTAAACAGGTGTGACTCTGCAGAAACATCTGCATCGTCAGGATTTGGGTTTTTACCCCCCCCCCCCCATCTGGTTGGTCCTCCACACCAGAATGATAGTGAGGATAAAACCAGGCAACCACCATACCAGCCATACCCTCCACCCTGCAGCTACAACCAACACTTGGAGCTCGGAGAGAGAGAGAGACAATACAAGTCTCTCTCTCTCTCTCTCACTCTCTCCGAGAATGAGGAGAGAGCGAGAGAGAGAGACAATACAAGTCTCTCTCTCTATCTCTCTCTCGCGCTCGCTCTGAGAACGAGGAGAGTGGAAAATGTTGACCCCAAACCACCACTTTGAATGTAGAATAGCAAAACACTAAACTGCTAACACAGAGGGAAAGGGGGGAGAAAAGGAGGGAGGATGGGGCGGAGGGGGAAAGGAGGGAGGAAGAGAGGAAAGAAAAGGATTGAGGGATGGAGAGAGGGAAAAGGAGGGAGGGAGGGATGGAGGGGGAGAGAGAAAAGGAGAGAGGGATAGGGACTAGGAAGGAGGCCTGGAGGGAGAGAGGAGGCGAGAGGGAAAGGGGGAGAGGGAGAGGAGGAGGAGGGAGGGAGAGAGGGGGAGAACCATCCCAGCCATGCGATCTCAGAGCTGCGTTTCTCTTTCTGTGGGCACATTTGTTTCGCCTCCAAAATGTCAAGCGGCATAATGGCCGTCTTTGTGTCACGAGAACACAAGTGAGAGACTCGAGTAAATACAAAACAGGCTGGTGAGAGAGAGAGACAGAACATAAGAGGACGGACAGAAGACCAAAACAACAGAGAGCGAAAACAGAGACGGTGAAAAAGAAAAGTTTAAGTAAAAAGTTCAATTCAATCCAAATGTTCATCGTCTGTTGGTCAAAAGCTATGGGGACAGTCGTGCGTCGTCTCAGGTGTGTGTGTGTGTGTGTGTGTGTGTGTGTGTGTGTGTGTGTGTGTGTGTGTGTGTGTGTGTGTGTGTGTGTGTGTGTGTGTGTGTGTGTGTGTGTGTGTGTGTTTTGCCTGAAGATGCTCTGGCATTATTGTTGATTCCATTGCAGTGTCACACACACACACACACACACACACACACACACACACACACACACACACACACACACACACACACACACACACACACACACACACAGTACAGCATGTGTATGGGTTGGAGTGAGTAACAAATGGGTTCATGGTATGACTGCTCTGTAGTAACGCGAGGGGGCGTAAGCATCAGCACCGAATGCTGGAGGTGGACGGCTGTGATATCACAGCTCAAAGGGACCCCTCCCTCCCTCCCTCCCTCCCTCCCTGTCATGGGCTGCTTGGGTTCATGTTGGCGAGAGCTCACGTCTTTGGCCAACAAGAAAGAAACTTAAATAGCTGAACTTTCCACTTTCACTCTTTGTCCGTCCCTATCCGTTCTGTTCATAGGCCCCTCTCTCTAACTCTCTCCTCTCTCTCTTTTCATCTCGCATTCTCATTCCCTCCCTCGCCCCTCCGTCTCTTTCCCCTCCTTCCTTCACTTATTCTCTTTCCCTCTCCCTCTCCCCCTCCCTCCCTCCCTCCCTCCCTCTCCCTCCCTCCCACTCTAGAGCCAGGGTGCTGTGTGGGTGGAGCCCTACAGAATCCTGCCTGCCATGCCAGCCAGGACACAGAGCTGCTGTTGTTGTATAGCCGCTGCTGCTGCTGTTGGTGATGGTGGCGGTGGTGGTGGTGCTGGTGGTGGTGCTGGTAAAGCTGGCCTTACAAAGGCTTAGCGTTCAGGGGCCCCGAGGACACACACACACAAACACACACACACGGCCTGCTGGGATGCGGCGAGGTGCTCAGGCTCACCGGCCCCAAACCAACGGCGACGTGAGGCACCCTGAGCAAGGCACTGTCGCAGGTGGTCGCCGGCGGAAACGGTCGATTCGGCCGTAGGACCGACTTAGGCCAACATTGTGCAAGCAGACAACGCACATGCGCACACACACACACACACACACACAGGGACGCACCCCCCCCCCCACCCCCCACCCCCCGCGCACGCACAATTTTGTGCACACTCCCCAAAATCAAATATAAAAGGGAATGAGCTGGAGTTGAATAAATGGGCGACTAACAAAGAAATAGATAGAAATTCAAACACAGGTCATTCTCCATCCCGCCCACACTCTGCTGTCCTCCAGTCGCCGACTGCAGTCTTTTGCGTCGGTGAGTGTGTTCTGTGTTATAAAGCCATCTAACAACTTTTAAGTACGAAGCTCTGCTGCAATCCACTGTGGTGACAGGAAAAGATTTAACCAAACTGTTAACATTGGGTTGTTCCCTGGGGGAGATCAGCTTAGGTACTAATCACTCAGACACACACACACACACACACACACTGTACGCCAAAATCAGGGTTTAAGGTGAGTCGTGGATTTGTGTGTGTGTGTGAGCCAGAGAGAGAGTGAGAGAGAGTGACATCAGCCATCACCAGAGAGGCTTGCTTGGCGGTAAGGGACACACACACACACACACACACACACACACACACACTCTAAGGGTTGCTATTATTGTCTCAGAGATGCTACAAGACGCTAATACTAGCCGGTATGCTAACCTCATACCGAGCACAGATAACTAGACACAGCAATGTTTCCAACAAATAATAGTTTTGTTCAGTTCATTGAAGTTCAGAGGAAACAGCCATGAGAAGGGTCACCATGTAACAGAGTAGATAATATATTAAAGACATGAAAAAGAAAAGAAGTATCAACAAACATGTATCAACAATGGATTGGTGATTCATCGATGGATACTGAGTGAATTCTCCAAGGTTTTGAGAAGGAGGTTCAAGACAGCTGCTTCCTTGAAGTCTTTGTAACACATTACTCACTATTCAACGGTAATACACACTCTATTGAAGGGCAACGCATGTGAATTGTCTTTTTTTTTCTCATTGGAGTTACAAAAAGTATTTATGCATCCAATATTAACACCATTATCATTAATAATAGTAAAAACACGCCACATGTCAACAACAGAACATACAACCTCTAATCACTAATCAGCTGAATAAGATATGCAAAGTCTCAGTTGATCTGGACATGGTTTGCTGATTTGTGTGGGCTGCAAAAATTTGTATTTTTCCATTACTGTGTGTGTGTGTGTGTGTGTGTGTGTGTGTGTGTGTGTGTGTGTGTGTGTGTGTGTGTGTGTGTGTGTGTGTGTGTGTGTGTGTGTGTGTGTGTGTGTGTGTGTGTGCATGCATAATTCCTCAGACAGAGAGCACACTGTCTTTGTATTAGACAGTGGTCATCGAAACACTGTTGACCAAACCAAATACTATTAACTGCATTGTGCTCTTAACACAGGCTCTTGAGACTAGAATACATGTTTAAAGAGAGCTTTTTCCCCAAAAGTGTCCCGAACAAAATGTAATCCCTCATAAGAAGCCTACTTCTGAATTCCATCTTTACACTATTATTGCAAACAGCTGACCAGAAACTCATAGGATCCTGAGATTTCACTTTAGTATTCCGCATGTCACACATTAAGCTTTTTTTTATAGTAACTTCTCTAGATAGGATTTTCATTGTGCCACTTTTATATCAACGAGAAGAGACACCATAGGAACTATATTTAAAGATGACATTAAGGCTGAAGGTTTGGGAATTGAATCCATTCCCTGAAGAGAGACTGTGTCTGTGAGACTTTATTCAGGAACTTTCTGACCAGGACTGATAGAATGCAACACTTTATACTACATTCAACAACTAAACCTTTTCTCAATTATCAACATTATTGCTCCCTGTTATAATACACTGTTGCCATATAGAAAAAGGACATTATAACAGGAGCGGTGGAAGGCGGTGGTTGGGGCGAAAGGTGTGCCTATGTTTGGTATTGAGAGTCGGGACTGCCAGCTTCAACACCCCCCTTTAAACAACCAGCACAGCAAGCCTCCGATACCCCCGATCGGTCCCCTCACACCCCCGCGTCCATGTGTACATTCTCTCCGGCAAACAATTCAACGTGAACACAAGTAAGTGAAACTCACCCTCTAGAAGCCTGGAAATCAGCGAATCCACGTCCAAGTCCCCCTCCGCCATTTGTGTAGTGAGCTGAGCGGTAGGAGGCGGTGCTGCCAGCAGGGGGCGGTGGGGAGCAGCCGCCTCCGTGTACCGGAATGCGCGCGCGCACACACACACACACACACACACACACACACACACACACACACACACACACACACACACACACACACACACACACACACACACACACACACACACACACACACACACACACACACACACACACACACACACACTGCGGAGGAGGGCGTATGTGTGTGTGTGTGTGTGTGTGTGTGTGTGTGTGTGTGTGTGTGTGTGTGTGTGTGTGTGTGTGTGTGTCCTCTGAAACGTGTAATACGTTATAGTTTTGCAACTTTTCACACAATAAACCAAACTTAGATTATATTAAATGTATTATTCATATATGTAAAATACAATAAAGCTGAATTGAAATACATATATCCGATGTGGAATGTTAAACCCAATGCAGCTCTTATTTTATTCAATCCCGATGCAATCATTCTCTACTTTAATGTAATGCAATAGAATATAAAATATTGATGGCCTTGGTGATATTATGATATTTTGACTTTTGGCGCGTCCTTGTGGTTAAGCCATAGTACTGCCGGACATGTTTTTTGTATATAAAAATGGATAGTAACTTTTGAAATAGGTTAACTGACATCCAATTTGACCTTTATAATAGACCTCCATACTAAGGTCAACTAGACCCTTCACAAACCCAATCATATCGGCCTTAATCAAGAATCGACTCTTGATATTCATAGAAAATAATCCAAATGTCATATAAATCCACATTTGCGATTGATGTCATTCATACAAACGCTTCCTCTGGTATCTTATCGGGTAAGTGCCCCACTCTTTAAGTGCTGTCGGTAGCCTCTCCCAAAACATGACTTTTATTTGTCTGCTCCTTTAAAGTGCGTCATAATGGGGGTATTTCCGCAAAGTGAGCGAGAGCGAGGGTGGGCGGCAGGGTTGCCAGATCGGGACAGATCTCCCGCACAATCTGGCAACCCTGGCTGCAGCGCGCTTTAGCCAGATTGTGCGGGGAAATCGGGCCCAATCTGGCAACACTGGTGGGCGGTGGTTAACTTGTTGCGCTCGTCTCGTCCGAAGTGAAGGCAAGGAGGCTTCAGAAAAAAACCACTGTCAAAGAACTTTGTGGAAACTTGTTTTTGTGTGTATGTGTGTGTGCGTGTGGGTGCGTGTGAGTGTAGCTGCAGTGGTTACATCACCCATATACCCCAATACGACAGTCGATCGACTGATCCACTGATTCTCCCGGGATAGGATTCACCCGGAGCTGAGCTATGATCACGGACGGTAGGTGGACATAACGCGCTGTTGCATGGAGAGTTTGGGCATGTTTGGTGGACGCTTATTTGCGCGTAACAAGACCGAGATGAGGGGAAGCCCCCGTTGGCTTTGTGCTAAGTGGCGCAGGAGGAGTCAGTTTCAAATGGAGAGCACTTCTCGGTCTTCTACCTCCTTTGACAGACAGTCGGAAGTTTGCGTTTATGTGTCGACCAAAAAAATGTGTCAAGTCAACGACGGTTCTTGATCGGTTGTTGCCGTAAGTTACCGGTGACTGCGCCGTGACACCTGTCTGTGGTGCTTGGCTGAACAAGCAGAGGCGGACTGGGCAGGCCTGCATGGCTGGGGACTAACATGCGCCGATTCTGCTGCTGCTGCCGCCCCACAAGAAGGCCAATAAATAAATAAACCACCACAAGCTGGCTCCAAATTCACAACATCCGTTTTGCGCCCATATAAGTGTTAGTACGGCCTATATGTAATACCGAGGCCTGAGAATGTAATGGTTCTGCCAACAAAATCTTTATGATCTCTATGTTAATATCTCATATCTCTCATATCTCTAAGTTGTGTTTAAATGTGTTTTTTAGATGTAGAGAGGGTGTTTGAATCTCTGTTCACTGACAGGTTAGACTAACTGTTAAATCTGTTTTGAGGTGCAGTGACACACTATAAGACTATATCCACATTACAAGCAAATGGCTATGTATCTTTTTGTTTTGTTTTATTCAGATTGTACTATGCCAAGACCATCGCCTTTATTCTGTTAATTCATATGAATAACAAATACTTAAAAGATACAGGAGACTGATATGTTATAACTTGGAAGTGAATTGTTTTTTGATTGAATAGGAAAACTTGACTCTGATGTTTTTATATATTTAGCCAAAAAAGGTAACTTTAAAGAGAATAGATGGAGGGTTGGCCACACACACACACGCACACGCACACGCACACACACACACACACACACACACACACACACACACACACAGTGTAACTTTAACCAGTCTGGAGCACTGGGAAGTACAATGGGGTACTGGATCGTTTTTCCTAAATAAAGGGGAGGTGACACCAATATGATTACACCTTTTGTTTTGTCATCCAACCTGCCATTATCCCTGCCTCTTATTCTTAGTCTTTCATTGAATTTGAGGAGAAAGTATGCATATATGGGAAGGCTAAGGCTTGTTTTCTGCCCTCCCTTTTTAACCTTAATGATAACCAGAAGCTTTCCATCTCAACCATTTACACACATCCGGTAAGGCCGGCTTCACAACCAAAATAAGAGCAAACTAGAGCAGAAATGAAAGGAGGGCTGAATCAGAGCTTGGGTCCCATCAGATATCCGATACGTGGTCTAGTGTCATATCACTCATGAATCAATACCAGTTCTTATTTTGGTCACGGACAGATCTACGGCTATTGTCGTCTTCGTCTGTCACTTGTTTTTTTCCGATGACTCGTTTAGTGTCTGTCAAATATTTTGAGTCATCAAAGTCATCACCGACAGTGAAGTCTTTTTTTTTTTGTCTGGAAAAGATTCAAGTACTGTTTTTGATCATCTGAAACGGAATCGCATGTTTGCAGCAAACTAGGAGCACTTTTACTTGGAAAGGACGACCCATCATTATGTATTCTAAAGACACAAGACGACTCATCACGCAAAAAAAAACAAGAAACAAATTAAAAAGCAACTACAAGAAAAACAACAGTTGGTAATATCCCTGATTGTGACTAACAGAAGAAATGTGGATATTCAATGTGTAATGCAGAATCTGCTTTACCCAAACACATTCATATGACTGATACTTTGTCCTCTCTCCACAGCGGTGTATGGTTGGGGTCAGCAGTCTCAGATCAACCAACAGCCAAGTAAGACCAATTTGTTCCAGAAAACCTGCTACTTGTATAGAGGGATTTTGTGTCAGAAGTCCAAGAAGGGGAAGCTTTCGTGCAAATAGTGGCATTCTCCTGCCAGTGCGTTTTTTAAAACGTTGTTGTCATGACTGCACTTTAACCAACTGAGTCAGATGCTTCTTGATAAATTACAACATTTCATAGCTATGTCGTGATACTTTTTTTGTGGGTCAGTCTGATAAATGAATAGTGAGACGCCCTGCTGGCAACTACTGGCTGAATTAATGAATTCCAGCATTGATAATAAATGACTGAGTTTTCCCCCACAAAGACCCTATTTGCTGTCAAGCATTTCTGGAATGTGGCGCACACACACACATGCACAGACGCACACTCACATGTTTGGCACCCTTGTCATCTATTTTGTTTCTGGCAAGCGGAAATGATGCAGTGCAATGATTTGCTTTGCCCTGGAGTGAGTTCAAATAAACATGGCGACGCAGCATGTGTTTAACTCCCAGGACGCTCGCTAACAAATAAATAAATAGAGCTTGATGTACAAAAATGGGATCTATTGACTGACTGAGTCACGTGCAATCACAGGTCAATCTCCCTCTCTCTCTCTCTCTGTATGTCCCTCGGTCTTGCTCTGTCTTTGTCTTTAGCGCTGTCTTGTTCTGTGTCGGTCAGACAGAGCAGTAGTGAGAAACCCCGCCCTGTTCACTCTTGTTCCCTCTGTCATTACTCTCTCTCGCTCTCTCTCTCTGCAATCTCAACACCTCTCACTCTCTCGCCCTCTGCAATAGGGGTGGGACAAAGTATCGATACAGCCCTTCTTCATGCTGTACGAGAATCGATACGCTGGTGCCAAATATTGATATTTTAATCCATAAAATAAGGCGCTCTTAAAGGATTTCCCTGCTCCCAGAGTCCCTACTTCATTGCCACTCGAGGTGGTGCTCAACACATGAACGAGGGAAACTCAAACCTGAAGTTAAAGGTCCCATGACATGCCACCAGGTGTGAGTGTGATTAGCCGTTACAAGCCGTTTTGAAAATCTGTCTGTTACGGCTAATCACACTCACACCTGGTGGCATGTCATAGGACCTTTAACTAGCAAAAGTGGAGTAACTGAAAAACTCAGTTTGAACCATGAATAAAGACAAATCCAGCACTTTTTAACGGTCATTTTGTATTCATCGTTAGACATATATCGGAGATGTATCATTATAGGATTGTCCAACAATCGCTGTATCGTGTTATTATCGGTATCCTGGGCCATGCATCGCGTATCCTGAGGTACCCTGTGATTCCCACCCATACTCTGCAATCTCAACATCTTTCTCGCCATCTCTCCCCCCCCCCCCCCCCCCCATCTAACCCATGTCTCTCAACTTGACCCATTTTAACGTACCTTTGGCGCAACTCTGACATAACTGGGACGTAGCTTCCGCATAACGGTGGCTCAATCTCACCTGAGGACTCCCCAGCCTAACCCTGACCCTTGACCCCAGGTAAGCCCTACCTGGAGATCATCGAGCAGCCCAAGGCGAGGGGCATGCGCTTCCGCTACAAGTGTGAGGGGCGCTCGGCCGGGAGCATCCCCGGGGAGAAGACCAACGACACCACCAAGACGCACCCGGCCATCAGGGTGAGCCCCCTCAGGTCCTCAGACCCCCCCCCCACCGCCACAACCTGTGTGGGATGGCCACACGTTCACACTGGATTCTCAAAGGACAAATCGTCAAATCGAAATGAATTGTTAATTGTTTAAAAAAAACAAAAAAACAACGCAATTAAAAGGGAGATATTTAGTTCACCACAAAGAAAGGAGGGGTCTGCAAGGTTTCAGAAACGATGGAGGGGGCGCCCGAGGAAAGTGGAACAATCGACGGTGCAATCGATCGATCGATTTTTTTTAAAATCAGAAATGAGAAGCGGTATGTTGGAACCGGTTTAGTGTAAGGTTAGCGCTACGTGGCCTGGTGCTCCATGCTGCCACGCAGGAGATCTCTCCCTGAGCGAGAGCAAAGAGAGGAGGATCAGTTGCTGCGGAGCCAAAGGCAGACTGATGTTCATTGCAAATGTATAACGTCTGGGTGGTCTCGGGAGTCTAGGCGAGCTCCTTCAGGTCCTCATAGTGTTCTGGATAAAAGTCCCTGTCCAAACCCCAGGCTGTGATGGTGGCAGATTTATGAATTAATTTTTTTTTTGTTCCCCCTGCATCTGGGTTTGGTTATAGCAGTGAAATGCGCTTAGTGTTGAGGTCCTAGAAAATGCATAATCTGGGGTTTATTATGTTCATATCCTTTTTTTAATTTTATTTTTAAAGATTTTTCGTAATACAATACTCCGACTCCAGGAGTCATATTAGGTTATTTTCAGCATCAAAAACAGAATGGATCCTAACGCCCACATCATGACCCAAAAGACTGTAGATCCTCCCTGTTTGGTGTGGGTTGTTGAATGACTGGGTCTGATTTGACTAAGTTCTCCTTTTTTAGTTTGTTTTAGATTCCCTCTATTAATAGTTTTAAAATGTATTTTTAGGGCTGGGCAAAGATTAAAAGTGATTAATCGCATAGTATTGGTGAGTTAACTCACGATTAATCACAATCACACAAACTCACACATTATCATTCACATGTACTTTATAAGCAAAAACCACTACTAGACCATGATCTTGAGGGAGTTTTATTGACTCACTCAGTGTGGGTTGAATGACCACAGATTTGGGAATTGTAAACAGGCAGTCACTTACTGCAAGTGTAATTGAATGTGAAGTAAGTGGAACTAAAAACGAAAATGATTTCTGATATGAATGTTGTCATTCTGTGGGCAAAACCTTTCAAAATCAAAGAAAAAAAAAAGAGTGCGTTACTGAGTCGATTTGTATTAATCGCGTTAATATATGATTGTGTTAACGCGTAATTGACACATTAACTTGCCCAGCCCTAGTATTTTTTGACCTCAACTGATGACGAGCGTACCAGTCACTTCTGATCTTAGAACAAACGAAGAGCGTAGCAACCGGCAACCAAAACAACAACAACATAGAACCACGCGAGCTTTATACGATACAATGGAAGGTAAAAAAAAACGTTAGGTTGAATTACGTGTGTGTGCGTGTGCGTGTGTGTGCTCCCCCCCCCCTCCTGGCAGGTGAACAACTACAGCGGGCCGCTGCGTGTCCGCATCTCCCTGGTAACCAAGAATGCTCCGCACAAGCCCCACCCCCACGAGCTGGTGGGCAAGGACTGCAAGCATGGCTACTACGAGGCGGACCTGCAGGCCCGGCGCGTCCACAGGTAGGGCGGGGCGCGCTCACACCGGCTGGGGGTAGCCACTGGTGACATCACAGATGGGTCACCTGGGGTCCCCTCACACTGCTGTTGGACTGTACCAACCGGTAGGCCTGCTGTTGGACTGTACCAACTGGTTGAACTGTACCAACCGGTAGGCCTGCTGTTGTTGGACTGTACCAACCGTCTGGGGGTTGGAGAGCCTTCCACTTGTGATGTCATTAGTGGATCGATTTTGAACCACCAATAGGTAAAATAAGGGCCCTTTAAAATTGTGTGTGTGTGTGTGTGTGTGTGTGTGTGTGTGTGTGTGTGTGTGTGTGTGTGTGTGTGTGTGTGTGTGTGTGTGTGTGTGTGTGTGTGTGTGTGTGTGTGTGTGTGTGTGTGTGTGCACACCAGTCAAACAAACAAAGTTCACAAGTGGGGAATCACCTGTAGTCATCTACAAGTTGTGGTGTGACACTGAAAGTCCCCATTAATCAATGTCTACTTTTTTGGGGGGGGGGCAAGTAGACACACAAATAATTGACATGCAAGGAATTTCTTTTGGTGCCTTGGCTCTGAATTGCCCGGTGATTTCACACTAATGTTATTGTTGCCTCACCGTCAGTTTTCAGAACCTGGGCATTCAGTGTGTGAAGAAGAAAGACGTGACGGAGGCCATCACCTGCAGGCTACAGACCAACAACAACCCCTACAACAGTAAGCGTTCACATGCATTCACTGATTCATTCCTCTCATTTCCCGTGGTTAGGCGCTGAGTGCAGTCAAATCGTGCCGTCGATATTGGAGCAACTGAAAACATTCAGTCTGACTGTGCTCAGAGAGATGTAGGTTTATTGTTCTTGTTAAATCAGTTACTTACATTCATTTTACGAGCTTTCTACTGTAATTTCCTTCTGCTGTGACACATCTTATCATAAACATTTATGGATAGTGAGGGTGACGATGAGATTGAGTTGTTTGGGAAGGTTTAGTCTTGAGCTTAGGAAGGGTGGAGTTGAAACCGTTCAACTTTTTAGGTTACAGTTTAATAACAGATTAATAACCGTGGGGTTGAGGTGTGTTTGAGGGACACGATGACCTGGGTGGCGTTGCACGACGTTGTGCAAAGTTCATAAAGTTCACACATTCACTGGATAACCTCCAGCCAAAAGGGATATTTTCTCTCTACAGACACACAGACACATACACGGAGGACAGGGCAATATAGTGACTCCAGTGCTCCCTGTGCGTCCATTGACTAGAACATACTTGGCTTTCACTTTTCCTAAATGTCCCACTGAAAAGACCACTGGGAACGTGTCCCAGAATGTTATTTCCCCCAATTAACCTATTTTAGCCCTTTCCCCGTCGCCGCTTACCGACAGCCTTGTTATTGCAAACAAAAGGGATTTCCGCTGTGGCTTTGGCGGAAGGATACGATGATTACCGTCGGATGGGGCGGCCCTGAACCCGGGACACACCCAGCTGTGGCGGGTCGTGTTTTCCCTCCTCTGTGGCCGGTCTGGAAACAGCCACTGGCTTCGCTCATTCCTCAGTCCCTCGGGAACCACTGAACACCATCACACCCTGGTACCCGTCCAGGGTGTGATTTCGGACACTAATGATCCGGAAAAGTCTTATGAGCCGGAAAATCGCGTATCGGTCGCTTAAGCATCGGGACACGCGTGAGGTGTCACCTGATGTGCCGATTTTGAATCCAATGAGGATGAAAATGCACGCCGTGCATTTCATGGGAAGTGATAGTGAAGGGTAGTGGGGTATGTGGTGCACTATATAGGGAAACCAGATGTGCAGACTCTTTGAACAGCCCTTCAAAGTGGTGGGGCCCCGAATAGTGCACTATATAGGGAAGTGTTTTTCAACCTTCTTTAGACGCAGGGGTACTGCAGGTGGTATGTGGTGGTTTGTTCCTGGAATAGACTTGTTTACAACAGTAGAAAAAAAAGAATATCGATCATTGAAGATGAATGTATCATAAGTATTGTCCAGTAAATATTAAGGCCTCTGATTATTTCTGAAATAAGTGTCGCTTTGTGCATTCCGTTGCAATGTTTTCGATTTTATGTTTTGTGTTAATTTGTGATTGGAAACAAGCACAATGGGAGCATGAGCAGCGTTGGTGACTTTATCTCCCCGCCGTTTTCCACGGCCTTCTTGCAGGAACGCGTATAGAGGGGGCATTGGCACTCTCTGCTCAGCCAATGTGTATTATCTTGTGTTTACTGTTTGCGTACAAGGTGGTCAGTGAAAGTGGTCAACCGGTGGGAACCGCTGATACAGAGAACCACTCGGTGCACCACACTCGGTGTTGAGACGTGCCCGTTCTCGTGAACGAGTGAGCGGTGTCCGACACGTGTGTGTGTGTGTGTGTGTGTGTGTGTCTCGCCCCCCCCCCCCCCCCCCCCCTGCAGTTCCGGAGGCCAAGGTATGGGAGGAGGAGTTTGACCTGAACGCGGTGCGTCTGTGTGTCCAGGCCACCGTCACCCTGCCCACCGGGGAGACACTCAGCCTGGAGCCCGTCGTCTCCCAGCCCATCTATGACAACCGTGAGGACGCGCACACGCGCACACACACACACACACACACACGTGCACACGTGCGCCCTCATGAGAAGAAACTGTAAATGTGCACACACGGACACAATGTGGAAACTGAAACTTAACACACACACGTAAGAATAAGCTGAGTACAGATGTAGTCCGCACCCACCCACACTCTGCCCTAAAACACACACACACACACACACACACACACACACACACACACACACACACACACACACACACACACACACACACACACACACACAGAGCATGGAAACTGAAAAAACTCATGCACACACACATACACACGCATACATGCACACACTCACACACACAGTGGAAACTTAAAGTGCAAGCATATTCTACACAAACACGCATATGCACACGCTGAGGCACAGAGGCCACAGAAACTCGCACACTTACCCTACAGCAGGAAAGTGAAAGTACACACAGTCTAAACCAACACACACTCTTGAATGTCCACAGACAAACAGTTGCACCCACCCACCCAACCACACTGAAACGTCTCTCTCTCGCTCTCGCTCTCGCTCTCGCTCTTGCTCTCTCTCTCTCAGGCGCCCCCAACACAGCCGAGCTGAAGATCTGCAGGGTGAACAAGCACTCTGGGAGCTGCAAGGGAGGAGACGAGATATTCCTGCTGTGTGACAAAGTGCAGAAAGGTGAGGCTGGCCACCACCGTGGAGACCTCCTGGTTAGACTGGGGGGGGGGGGGGGGGTTCAGTGGCGAAGCCAGACTTTTTTTCAAGGGGTGGCAAGGGGGTGGCCGTGGCTTTTATAGGGGGGTCCATATTGAATTGTTGACGGGGGGGGATCGAACGCGATTGTCGACGGGGGGGGGGGCGAACGCGATTGTCGACGGGGGGTGGGGTGGGGGACCTGGGGTGGCCAATCGGGTTCCAGGGGTGGCCAGTGCCACCCCGGCCACCCCTCTGGCTCCGCCACTGGGGGGGTTGAACCCAGAACCTGGGTCAGCTCCTGGTTAGACTGGGGGGGATTGAACCCAGTACCTGGGTCAGCTCCTGGTTAGACTGGGGGGGATTGAACCCAGTACCTGGGTCACCTCCTGGTTTGACTGGGGACGCTGGCGGGGATTGAACCCAGTACCTTTGGCCGAAGAGTCCAACACTCCCACTCCAGGCAAAGCAGTAGGCTGATTTGATTTCACACCACTTTACACTCTGCCTTCTTCACCAGGCTGTGTTTACCGAGGCTTTTAGGAAGTGACCAGACAAAGGGTGGAGGAAGTCACTTCTTTGTGCCCACTCGAAAGTAGAAATAAAAAATTGCAGCAGACATTGGGGGTGATTAAACGCAGGTGTTTTTGCTGAGCGTCCAACACCATAAACCCTCTTAGAAACACAGAGGAAGTGGACAATGTGCTGACAAACGTGTTCTAGTCCAGTGACGATTGAAGTGCGTAATGAATAAGTAATGGATGGATTTTCCTGACGTTGACACAATATGAAGGTACAATATGAAACGTTCTTCAGTTTGAAACGCTCCAAAACCCATTCTGTCATGTGGACGTTAACTCCAACGCTACGGGGGGTCAGGGGTCACTGCCCCGGCACCACAGCAGCATAGAGAGATCTAGTGTTACCTTTCGTTGACCGTGCTTGGAGCGGGAGGATGAGGAAGGGGTGAGGAGCAAGCGCTAGCTTGGCACCTCAGATCCTGCACACTAGCGCATGGCTTCAAATAACCAAATTAATTCCTTCCCCCTCCCCAGAGGACATCGAGGTGCGCTTCTTCAAGGACTCGTGGGAGGGCAAGGGCAGCTTCTCACAGGCCGACGTCCACCGGCAGGTGGCCATCGTGTTCCGCACGCCCGCCTACCACGACGCCAACCTGTGTGGGGCCGTCAGTGTCAAGATGCAGCTCCGCCGGCCCTCGGACCGCGAGGTCAGCGAGCCCGTGGACTTCCAGTTCCTCCCCGCCGACCCCGGTAAGACCCCCCCCCCCCCCCCCCCCCTCCCCCAAACCCCCCGCTGACCTCTGACCTCTAACCTCTAACCACCCCCCCGGTCAAGCCTCCACCTCGCCCAAACCCTGCAGGACTCCAGTATGAATATATATGCATAAGGAACGAGGGAGTGAAGACGGTTTCTGTAGCTTTTTTCCATGTCGTCGCTGCTGAATACAATCTACGGGATCCTTTTGTAAAATATATTACCTATTAAAATGCCTTCCTTGTTCTCCAGATGAGTACCGGCTGATGGAGAAGAGGAAACGCACGGGAGAAATCCTCCAGAACTTGAAGATAGGCAACATGATGCCCATTGGTAGGTTGCCCTTGTTTGCTTTAGGGCAGCGGTTCCCAACCTTTGACTTGAGTCATATGAGGCCCACCTCATATGCAAATGTTTTCTCATGGGTAAATACACATGCATGGCTGAGCAGAGGGTGCCAGCGCCCCCTATATGCCCAGTTATGACTGCAAGAAGGCTGCCAGCAACGCTGCTTATGCTCCATTTGTTTAGCAAACACAAATGAACACGTAACATCATGTAAAACATGATGGAATGCCGGAGGCGACAATATTTTACAAATTAGAACAAGCCATAATTCTATACTTACCCAACAATATGTATAATATATTTATTTTCAATTATCTATTATTTTTCTATAATTGTAAATGTAATTGTAAAAACACCTGCAGTACCCTTGTGTACCACTGGTGGTATCCGTGCCCCAGGTGGAAAAAACAAACAAACGCTTATTTAGGCTTTCTATCAGTTTCACAATGCATTCGTGACGTCTGCCGGCAAGTGAATATATTCCTTCATCCAACCTGCGTTCGTTTCTCCAGTCTCCAATCCCCAGGAGAGACGGCAGATCGCCGCGCCGCGGAGGACGGTCCAGGCCAAACCGCCCACGATGGCCGTCCCTTCAGGTGGGTCTGTGGGCCCGTGTCAGGGGAGAGGGAAGGACTCACGATGGTCAACAAAAGCTAAAGGGATGCGGGGAGGTGTGGGGTTTTGAAGTCATAACTATGCTGGAAACGGAGAAAAGCAAAATGCGAAAAGTGTCTCTGGTCTTTATGCGCTCCCAGAAATCGACCAATGACCCCCCTAATGCTACCCTACTGATTGTTTTTTTTAGAAACTTGGTTTCACAGCACCTCAAAGTTCTATTATGCTTCCATTTGTTGTCGTTCTTCCTTGTAAGTCGTGTTTGCTCTAGTGCTACCGAACAACCCGTGGTTATAATGTAACCCCCCCCCCCCAGGAGTGAACCCTGCAGTCCGTCCCATGGGCGGAGTCGCCAAGCCCCCGCAGCAGCAGCAGCAGCAGCAGCAGCAGGCCTCCCCCTTCTCCTACATCCAGCCGGGGCAGCTCTTCTCCGTCGCCTCCAAGGTGGAGTCGTCCCCGGCCGCCGCCTCCTCCATCACCTCCGTCAGCCAGCTGTGGAACGTGGCCCCCCTGCCCAAGGTCCCCCTCTCGCTGCTGCCCTCCTCGTACACCGCGGGCCCCGGCCTCTGCCAGGCCTCCCCCTTCTCCGCCTCCGCCGCCACCAACACCGAGTTCTCCACCGTCAACCTGTCGGACCTGGAGGACATGTCCTACCCCACCTTCTCCACCATCTCTGCGGCCGCCGCCGCCGCCGGCCACGAGGCCATGGCCTCCCAGTCCTCCTCCTCCTCCTCCTCGCAGCCCGCACCCTGCTCCTCCTCCTCCGCCTCCTCCTCCTCCCAGTTCCGGGTGGAGGACCTCCCGGAGTTCCCGAGCTTCGGCAACGGGAGCGTCCTGGACGGCATCATGGACGACTTCGAGGAGCTGCTGAGCCAGAAGCTCCTGGCCGAGGGGGGCCTCGGGGGGGCCCCCGGGGGTCCGACCCACTCCGCCCTCCCCCAGCACCACCAGCAACAACAACAACAACAACAACAGCACCACCACCACCACCACCAGCAGCAGCAGCACCAGCAGCCCGCGGGTCTCTCCTCTTCCTCCTCCTCCTCCTCCACCTCCTCCTCCTCCCAGAACACCAGCAGCACCCCCAGCAGCAGCCAGACGCCCACGGACCCCGGCGCCATGCCCGGGTGCACGTGGATGAACTACCCCAACAGCATCGTCCACCTGCTGCAGAGCGAGGCCATGATGCCCAGCTCCCCGGGCCTGGGCGGCCACAACCCCATGCTGCTGGAGGAGTACGACGTGCTGACGTCGGCCGACGAGGAGCGCATGTTGTCCATCCTGAACGAGTGACGGCGGGCGTCGTCCAATCACGTTCACCTTCTTTTTTTTCTTTTTTTTTGACCCGAGCGGCCCGCCCACGCGTTGACGGTTAATGAAGGCGCAACCCACGGAGAGCGCTCTTCGGGAAAAAAGTTCGGCAAGACTGAATGTCAACAAACGCGGCCGCTCCGGGTCGGGAGTAGGGGTCGACCGGATGGACTGACGCGCCGCCGAGACACTTTAGTCATCGTTAATTAAGAGGTTTCGGCAATCGGAAAATAATTACTGGTTATAATCAAGATTCATTGATTTGCAATATTCCGTATTTTATCATTTTATTCTGACCACCTTGATTAGCTCTGGTGGATATAAATGTAATTCTGATATCTGTTTAGGTGAACTCCGCCTATGTTAACGAAAAATGGGCCTAATTGCTGTGGTTGGTATTTTCTAAATGTAGGTATAAACTGCACAGGCTCCTGGATACAGTGAATCCCATAGGCGCATGTATGTACCATAGTATACATTTTTAAATGTGGGCCGTTAAGTCATTTCTTTAATGCATGTATTCATTTGTAACGGGGTTGAGATACTGAGGAAAATGCAGTTTTAACAGCACGGGACAATCAGGATGAGTGTCCCTTTGTAAATAGTTCCAACTGTACACACACACACAACACAAAATGCCTGTGTTAATGAATTCAGTTAACGGTGTTATCTTGACATGTTTAATGTTTGTTCATGTATGTGTTTGACAATCCGTTTTAAGATGTCCTGACGTTGATACTAATTCAGCCTCACTTCTGCATCACATTCTCTTAGCAGTAGCTGTAGCCTGCCTGTTGCTGAAAACACCTGCCTCGTTGAAATGAGATGAATGACAAAGGGTCATATTTTGTATAAATAAAAGCAAGCAGTTTAAAGTATGCATTTTTTTTTTTTTATTCATACACCTAAGAACGTACAAGATGGGTCGGTATTCTCAAGTTGCGTCTGCGTCCATCGTCATAACAAATAGATTCTTGCAATGCACGTCTTTTCTTCAAACATTTCTATCGAAAATAAGGATTTCGCCTCATATCTCGGGTCATGTTTTAAATGGAACATGGAACATACAACATATAAAATCAACAATCTCCAAATGTAAACATGGAGGAAATGGACAGCCCACATCCTCTCATACCTTTCTTTCTCTTTCGTCCAAAGTACAAACAGAAAACGGTAAAGTCTGGGGACTGTTCTGCAACGGCCTAAAGCACAAGATAACGTCTAACAGTTCCTCACCCTTCCCCACAACCCCCCCCCCCCCCTCCCACCCACCCACCCTCCTTCTCCTCCCTCTTCCATCATGTGACCTCCAGATTGGTGACTTTGTTCATGATAAGCGAGCGGCGCGGCACGCACTCCAGGTTGAACTTGCTCTCGTAGATGGTGGGGCAGAGCTTCCAGCGGTTGTTGCGGTAGATGCCCAGGTAGGTGTACACGTCGGGCTTGTATGACAGCGAGCACTTGATGCCCGTGGAGCGGATGGCCGTGTCCAGCCGCATCACCTCCACCTCGTCGGTGAAGTTGTGGTTGTAGACGCAGATCACCTGCTTGCTGTCGGAGTGCGGGTTGTTGGGGCTCACCTTCACCTGCCACATCTTGCCCTCGAGGGTCGCCCGGGCCACGCACTCCCAGGCCTGCTCCAGCTTGAAGCCCGCCTCCAGGTGCATCAGCCACTTGCCCGAGAGGACGCTGTGGTTCAGCGCCAGTTCCTTCACCGTCTGGAAGTTGACGGGCCGCCCGCTGGCCAGCAGCTTGTCCCAGCTCTCCTGGAGGCCCACCACGTCGGCGTTGTTGGGGTAGTGCTCGGGCCCCATGACGGCGATCCAGCCCACGGGGCCCTTGCCGCTGTCCTCGTCCCCGTAGCGGGAGACCTGCGAGGGGCGGTTGCTCTCCAGCCAGTCTTTGAACTCGGCCTTGGGGGTCTTGCGGGAGTCGAACACGATCCAGGGGTCCAGGTCGGCCGCCATGGCCTCGGCGGCGAAGCCGTCAGCGGCGAAGACCTCGGGGTCCGGGATTGCGGGCACACTCTCTACAGCCTCCACAGGCAGCACCTCCTCCTCCTCCATCGTGCTGCGACGGGGGTGTTTCTTCTGTGGGAGGTTAACTTTTTGAAAAAATCAATCAAATGGTTAATGCAGCTATTCAATGTTTTTGTTGCATGTGCAACATAAAATTTGTCAAATAATAAGGTAATTGGTATCCACTTATATTGCTGGAGCCAAATACACAATATGGCTCCATTTCACAGAGTACTTTGCACTGCGCCATAAAACGAGATAGTAATCATAACGGTCTAACTTGTATCGGGGGGGCTCCTTTGGCCTGCAGACTGCTGCAACGAAGCACGCAGTTACTTATTAGTAACAAAGAGCGAACCGAATATCAATATTCATAAAGTGGATCGGGCATTGGAAACTAGAACAAAGAAAAGCTCTGCACATTTTAAACCAACTGCACTCGAACAATACTCATCCCCCCAAAACGTCTGGCTGTTAACTAAGTTAGCAAGCTAGCACACACATCCACGCAATGTTTGTTAATGTGAATTTAAACCAACTTTAAAACGCTTACAAAAGTAGTCTGACCTCAAGGCAACGACCCTGTTCAGTGTTGTTTTGGTTCCGTATGCTGTGTCTGGGACTAGGGGGAAACCATTTCCGCGACTTCTGGCGAGCGGAGCCAATGTCTTCCTGACCGGCGGAACCAATGTGCTCCGAGTGGGCGGAACCAAAGTGTCAGCGGCGGGCGGAACTAAGTGTGGACGCAGCGCCGAGGAGGGGGACGAGTGACGACGACGTACTGGATTGGGCTAGCCAGGTAGCTACCGCTAGCTGGCGTGAGGCGGTTTCAACGCTATATATTTGTTTTTAAGTTGACTCCTCCGTGTCAATCGAAGCATAATGCCCAGTAAGAAGAAGAAGTACAACGCCAGGTTCCCCCCGGTAAGTCTGCAAGTGGTGTCGCGGTGTGTACATGTGGAGCTAGGGGGTTAGCATGCTAGCCTGCTACCTTTGAATCTGTGTTATTATCCGGCCTGTGAAGTCTGTCGATCTATCTATCTGTCTGTCTATCCATCTGTTCATCTATCACTATTTCCTCTATCTCTATGTCTCTCTGTATCTCTATCCATCTTTGTAGACGGTATGCTAACGTGTAACCAAGCTATAGTTAACCATTGGCTCATTAAAATAAGAGTTCCCAAGCCGTGTTGTTTGTTTATGGAGATGTATACTATTTAAGGGGCGTTTTAGTCATTGCTTGTTGACATAAGTTGTATGTAAGTTGTATGCCCAGTTGCCCTGGGTAAATAACGTTGTTTTTACCTTGAAATGCTAGGTGGCCGATTTTAATATAAACTGTGTTTATTATTACAATATTACAGCCCATAGAAGTGTGTCGTGGCATACATGTAGAAACTACGGAAGTCACCTCACCACATGGATTTAGAGTCTCTAGCTAGAATCCATCCTGGGATGCCATCAAAACACCTGGCTGTCTATAAACACACACTGCCATGGCTGCTGACTTGACTTGTTGATGTTGGACTTCTCTGCCTGCAGGCAAGAATTAAGAAGATCATGCAGACCGATGAAGAAATAGGAAAAGTTGCTGCAGCTGTCCCTGTAATAATCTGTATCCTTTTTGTGTGTGCATCGCAATATAACATGAAAATGACGATTGTAGAGCGCTAATGATTACTATGCTTTGTATTTACATTTCATGATGGGTTGTAAACAGATATGTCTTGGGTATCTTTAGGATTTTGTAAGTACAGTACAACAGAATGCTTGTAGGTTTCCTTGATTCACGACCTCAGCCAGAGCCCTGGAGCTTTTCCTGGAGTCGCTCCTCACCAAAGCCTGTCACGTCACCCAGTCACGGAATGCAAAGACCATGACCACGTCACACCTGTAAGTAAGAGTGGACGAGTGAGATGATTGATTGATTGACTGAAATATATAAATGCACTTTATGAGCTTCATCTTTTTGAGATCATTTGTCCTGTTAATATTATTAAATTATTAAGTTCATCCACTTTTTGAAATTAAGACTTTGAGAAATTTTCTGTGTCTGAATTCTTCACCAATCTTCTGTTTGAGGGCAGGTTTTTTTTATTTTGAAACATAATTCAGAACTGAACATTTGTAGTGATAAAACGTTCATGGTCAATGGTTCATATTGTTTAGGCTGGAAAGAATAGTGTTGCATTTGTTTTGCTTGCTCGACCTTTCATTAAATTGGGTCTGCTGAATGCTAAACCTTTTTGTGTGTGTGTGTGTGTGTGTGTGTGTGTGTGTGTGTGTGTGTGTGTGTGTGTGTGTGTGTGTGTGTGTGTGTGTGTGTGTGTGTGTGTGTGTGTGTGTGTTGCCTGTTCCCAGTAAGCAGTGCATTGAGCTGGAGCAGCAGTTTGACTTCCTGAAGGACCTGGTGGCCGCGGTGCCTGACATGCAGGGGGAGGGGGAGGAGAACCACACAGAGAGTGGAGCGGGAGCAGACAAAGTCCCCCGCAGGTAACACACATACACGCCCACATACACAGGCGCACACACCGGGGAAGTTTTAATGGCCGCTATCATTAAACTGTATTTAATGTGTTACTACATCTGGCTAAAAATATATATAGGCCTATATTTTTAAATGGCAAGACATTCATGTCTGAGTAGACTTCATGGAATGCTGCACTTGGTAGTTGGCACCAGAAATACTAGTCGGTTGCGCCCTTTTTCCTCTTTGAAAAAAGCATTTCTGCTGAATGTATTTCTGTGTGTCTATCTGTTCTGGGCTACTGTAAAAACACTTCTGTGTTTTCAACATGGCTGGCATGCAGCTTTAAACAACGTGTAGTTACCTCAAAAACATCCAATCATTCATTTTATAATTCAGTTTAATCTGGTTCACAATTCTCCCCAGCACCAGTCAGTAACTACGGTCAGGTCAGGTGCGCCATCAGTTGGTCTTTTCACCGCTTCATTAAAAAAAAAAAAAAAGAGCGCCCTTATTTTCAACCTTATCTAGGAATTAAATATGTGGCAATGACATGATGTACACAATGTAGGCTATTGCCTTCCCTAGCTGTGGCAATCTAGTTAATATCATTGCAACAGAAAGACAGATAGGCAGAGATACGTCCAATGTGAGAGGTTCTGGTTTCTGGGTTCGATCCCCAATGTCTACAGCCTAACCTCTAGGCATCCCTGAGCAAGATGCCCCTGACTGTAAGTCCCTTTGGGTCAAAACGTCTGTTAAGCAGTATGAGTAGTTAACTAGGGGCGACACGCCATCCCTACTTCAAAAACCTGGAAGCAAGCTTGACGAGAGATCAACTGGACCTAATAAGCATATCAGAGTCAGCTTCACCTCCTCATCAACGCATTGTCGTCTGTCGCCCCTCCCCCCTTCCTCCAGGGGCCGCAAGCCAGGCTCCGGCCGAAAGAACGGAGGAGCCAGCTCCAAGGGCAAGGAGAAGAAGCTGTCGGGCACCGAGTCAGAGCAGGAGGTCGGTCACCGCAGGGCCTGGAAGGATGACCCACATGATCCTAATACATAAATGAATGGCTGAAGTGTGTGTGTGTGTGTGTGTGTGTGTGTGTGTGTGTGTGTGTGTGTGTGTGTGTGTGTGTGTGTGTGTGTGTGTGTGTGTGTGTGTGTGTGTGTGTGTGTGTGTGTGTGTGTGTGTGTGTGTGAATGGCTGAACACCTCCTCATGAGTGTGTTCATCCCACACGTGAACGGAGGAACCCTGAGCACGGGCGAGCGGCATGAACGATTGAACTGTACTAATTGCCGAATGGTTTGTGTGTGTTGCCGTGGTTACAGGACGACTCGGAGGACAGTGAGACGGACGGGGACGAAGAGGACGGATCCCAGTCAAGCACAAACATGGCGTCACGCTTTCACAGGTAACCCCGCACAGAATTGCTGCGATAAGATGTCTGCATTTTAAGATTTGTTTTCTGTACTGTTATCAGGCAGGTCACGACCCAGTGAGCCACAGTGTACTTCCAATAATATCAAGTTGTTTTTTTCAGAAAGGGGCACATGTGGCGCCCTTTTCAAATTCAAAAGAGCTTTATTAGCACGGGAAACAAACATTGACACTGCCAGAGCAGTTAAAACAAGAACAGCGAGAAGCGAGAATAACAACGCATAACAACAATAACGTGTAGGAGATGTCAACGTAAACATCCCTCTTCCCTCCCCAGCCCCGACGCCCCGCCCCAGTACCTGCACATGGCCAACATGGCGGCCCCGCCCCCGGCCCCTTCGATGCCAGACGGGCCCCCGCCGGGCCCCATGCCCCTGGGCTCTTTTGCCCCCCACCCCTCCATGGTGGGGGCCACGCCCCCTGCCCCGCCCACCAGCGTGCCGCACAAAGAAGCAGAGGATGACGACGACGATGAAGACTATGACTCTTAGCCTCCCCCCCCGCCGCCCCCCCCCCCCCCCCCCCACCCCCCACCTCCGGTGACCCTTTGTACACACCAATCAAAAACACACGCACACTTTCTCTGCTTTTATCCCACTTTTTTTATTTTCTTTCCTAAGTTGGTCCGTTCACAGCTGCTCAGAAGAAAGGGGGGGGGGGGAAGGTTTTGGGATCGCAGCCCCCTCTCTTCCTCTCTACTGAAGGAACAGAAAAGATCCCACACTGGCTGAGCGACCCCCCCCCCCCCCTCCCCCCCGATACCGGTGTCGTGTTTATTGTGATGTTTTTAATTTCTCATTTCAAAAGACCAAAAATAGGAAAATCCTTTTTTTTTTTTTCTTTGTAGAGATGAACTGGACTGTCTTATTAAGATGCCCTCTATTCGGATTCAGACTCCACCCTCCTCCACCACACTTAAGTATATATATATCTTTTATTTTTTTTGCCTCCCAAACCATTTTGGTTTTCCCTGTCGCATTCCTCTGTTTTCTTCTTAACATCGGAGCGTATCGGTCCTCCGCTTCACTCAAGCCCTCAGGTCGGTTCCCCAAATGATCGTGGTGATAATGAATATATTATTAGCAGTCAAAGCCTTAGAACCTGACAGTACTGATGCTGTACATTGAACGGTCTGCTGCGTCTAGTGCAACATTTGTTTCCGAGCGCTAGCTAAGCACGGAGCAGTTCATAAGGGAATGCTAGGCTAGGTCAGTGTGCCGTTAATCGTTATCAACTGAAAATATGGAAGCCAAACTCCTCCTCCGGCTTTGTTGTGTCACTTGCTGCTGGTCTAACCACCACCACCCCCCCCAATCCCCCAATCCCCCATTTTAAATCCCGATTTTATGAAGATTTTAAGTTTTTCTTTCTTTTTTTCCTTTCTTTTTTAAATGTCTATTAGTGATGACCGTTATTCCACTGAATCGTATCGTTTATCTCCCCCATAATTTGAGACGAGAGAGGTCTACCACTGGCCATACCACGTCAGGGAAAATACTGTGAGTCTCAAACCATAACTTTGTTTTTAAAGTTGTACTTTATTTTTTCCCGACATTTCCTTCAAAGTCCCGCCCCCGATTATTTCCCCTTTTTTTGTCGATTATTTTCTTTTTAGGTATTTGGGTTCCCAAACTGTTTTTTTTCTTTCTTTCTTTTTAAATACATTGCTCTGTATTCATTGTTTTTTGTCTTTTTAGTTGTTTTTTTAAATTGAATTGAATGCATTAGGGCTCCCATTTATTTGTAGGACTAAACATGAAATGGTATTAAAAGAATAAAAGTGGACAGTGGAAAATTGATATTGTCTTATAAAGCTTTTAACATTATTTTCATTTTGTATGGGTGAAATAAAGTTTGGGATTCAACTAAGAAATTACGAAAATGAGTGGAATGCTTTTTTGTAAAAAAAATCGGACTTTAATTTTGATTTGGGACTGATGAATAGTGTGAGATTCATGTTCCCCAGATGAACCAAAGGAATTAAATTAAATTCCATTTCATTTGTATAGCCCTTAATCACCGTTACAGTCTCAAAGGGCTTAACAGGCCAAAGATGTATGGAAGAATTTTATAGCGAACAACCGAGTATGTAATGCATGCACTTCCTTTTCCACTGTCCCTTAGTTGCCACCAATCATCTTTTGTCGGAATAGTTCCACGATCCAAAATGTAAACGAACGAGCCCACCGCACCGTATCACCGGGGTCTGGGCCTGGAACAAACCACCTGTCAGTGGATGTGTCGGCGCGCCCGGGTCAGCGGCTGGTTGCAGGTAGATCCAGATAAGAACGTGACAGCGCACGCCTGTTCCTACAGAGCAGGGAGGGAGGGTGGGATGTACAGAGAGGCAATTGTTCAAGTTGTTAGTCCATGCTCAGACAAGTAAGCGCACTTTGTTCCTTGAATGTGACCCCCCCCCCACCCCATCTACCCAACCCCACATTTGGGTTTGATAGTGTAGCATGTTCCTCTCTCTCTCTCTCTCTCTCTCTCTCTCTCTCTCTCTCTCTCTCTCTCTCTCTCTCTCTCTCTCTCTCTCTGTGTATATCTAACCTCTCTCTCTTTATCTCTGTCTGTGTGTGTCTCTCTCTTTCTCACACACTGTCTCTCTTACATTTCTCTCTCTCTCACACACACACACACACACACACACACACACACACACACACACACACACACACACACACACACACACACACAGTCTCTCTGCTCGGGCCACAAAAACAACTGCATCCTTCCTGCACAAGCGATGATTCAGCGGACTAGCTAGGCGGGCTGCGATGGAGCTTACACGTCCACCGACCTCAGTCGACTGACGGGTCTGCAGGAGGAAGGCGTGGTGGCATCAAAGCGTTTACAGACAGGAAACACTCCTCCACCCTGTCTCTCTCTTTCTCTCTCTCTCACACACACACACACACACACACACACACACACACACACACACACACACACACACACACACACACACACACACACACACAGCCGAGGCCAAAGCTGGACCCCCGATTCCACTCCCTTCCACCCGTCCCGTCTCCTCCCACGCAGGCCTGGCTTTACAGCCGTCATGGGGTTTGAGGACATAACAGAAACTTTAGAACCTTTGTTTGGATACCGTGTAAGACACACTATTCATGTGGTGCAAGGTAGGCAAGTTTGGGATGTGAATATTGTAAATTTTTCTAGATTAATATCTGTGGATTTAGGTCATAGACTTTTTATTGTCTGTCTATATGTCATTTAAACCATATTTATAAAAAAGATAATAACATTAAATATTTGTATAAACTTAAATAACTTAATGTACTTATTACTTAATATGTATTATATTATTATTATTTATGTGGTGTATCATTATTTGTTTAATAGTATTTCATTATTTGTAACTTTGTAAATGTATATTTTGTACTTTATACATCTTTATTATTATTATTGATAGTTATTTTGAATGTTTTGATATTACTAAAAAAAACAACCCTCTCCCTGCTCTCTCCACCAGAGCGCCACTAGTTGTGTTTAGTTTGTCATCTGATTCTTTTCCTGTTGGGAAGAAAAAAGTTGCACAAACCCCACCCCTCTGTTGCGACTGTAGGCGGACGGAGAGCGGTCCGAGTGGCTGGCCAGCACGCACCACCGGGGAAGGAGGAACAGCACATAAGTAACGCTATGGCCTATATATCGCTGTGCTTCTCGGTTATCGACAACAATAATAACAACAACAACAAACGCCACCGTTCACGCCACTGAACTTTTGTCGCGCCTTGAACCCAGAAGAAGAAGTTGTATAATAAGTTTCATTCTGGAAAGTATCCTGAACAAGTGTTTGATTTCTCCTTCCTGCCTGCGGCCAAATCTCGGAATAGTTGCAATGTCCGCACTGGTATTGTATCGCTCTCTCTAAACGTGTATCTTCGTTATGCGTATTATTGTGAAGTGTTGGATGCTGCGGACGACCACATAATGGATCCGGGTGAACGTGTTGGGAGGACGCGACCAGAAGAGCCGACCCTGTTATCCGAGGTGCTGTAGTGCTTCACGGGGGAATTGGCGAGGTCCGAAGGCTTGTCGTGAAACCTCGGGCTTCGTAGAGCTTGAATGCCTCCTTTCCTGCTATTCTTCTCCACTTCTTGGCACTTCCTGTGCTGCTCAGTGCACTTAATGGCTAAAAATACAGACCGTTCAACCACCACGGACAGCTAAATGCACTTGAAACAATACGGTCGGGTTGATAATGTGAACGTTTCCCAGTGGAGGTTGTCATTTAACTGGAGGTGATATATAGGTCCCCTCCATTCAAATGAAGGAATAAGTGGAGCTAACTTATTGATGGTAAGGTGACTATGTAGGCTGCATATTGTGTTCAAACTATACATTGGGGAAGTCCCCATCCCATTAGTTTGAAGAGAGAGGAATTCAATGGGGACATTGAGCTCTTAAACCCCCTTGGCAGAATCCTTGACATTAATTGTTTCGTGGGACGATGGCTAATTTAGACAGACACTCTGGCTGTCAACGTTGGCCTGAATGAAAGACGCTTGCCATTGTCTTATTCCATGAACCCTCTGTAGCCTACTACTCTGGCAGGGTATTCAAAAGCAGTCCGCTGGTCCCTGATGAACCAACAAGAAAGTCGGGAACCGGAGTGCGGCGCCACACAGAGTACTCTTTTGTACTTTATCTTCGACGCCCCGGGCCACAGAGTCAGTCCCAGTCAAAACATCTGGCGGAGGGCCTCATGGAGCCGCTGAAGAGCATGTTCACCCTGTCCAACTGGAAGAACCTGGACCAGTCGCAGAAGGGCAACTTCTCCAACCCGGTGTGGACGGCCCTGTTCGACTACGAGGCGTCCTGCAAGGATGAGCTCACCCTGCGCAAGGGCGACCTGGTGGAGGTGCTGTCGCTGGACTCTGAGATCTCGGGCGACGAGGGCTGGTGGGCGGGCAAGGTCAACAACAAGGTGGGCATCTTCCCGTCCAACTACGGCTCCTTCAAGCCCAACGGCTGCGGCTTCGGCGCCCTGCCGGCCGGCGGCGTGGTGGTGGGGGAGCTGGCGCCGGCCGTGGTGGGCGCCTTCGAGCCCAAGGCGGTGGACTTCCGGGAGCTGACGCTGAAGGAGGTGATCGGGGTGGGGGGCTTCGGGAAGGTGTACCGGGGCATGTGGCGCGGCGAGCTGGTGGCGGTCAAGGCGGCGCGGCAGGACCCCGACGAGGACATCAGCGTGACGGCGCAGAACGTGTGCCAGGAGGCGCGGCTGTTCGCCATGTTCACGCACCCCAACATCATCGCGCTGAAGGGCGTGTGCCTGCGGGAGCCCAACCTGTGCCTGATCATGGAGTACGCGTCCGGGGGCCCGCTGAGCCGGGCGCTGGCCGGGCGCCGCATCCCGCCGCTGGTGCTGGTGAACTGGGCGGTGCAGATCGCCCGCGGCATGCTGTACCTGCACAACGACGCCATCGTGCCCGTGATCCACCGGGACCTCAAGTCCAACAACAGTGAGTACAAGGGCACAACCATAGCCCACCCTGAGCCGCGGGTCTCAACTACAGGGAGTACTAGGGCACAACCATAGCTAACCCTGACCCTCGGGTCTTAACTACAGGGAGTACTAGGGCACAACTATAGCTCACCCCGACCCGCCGGTCTCAACAACATTAGGTACTGGAAAATCAAACCCCTAGCATTTCAGTCTGACAACAGTAGGTAGCAATCCTCATCTCCAAGTTCTAGCACACGACTTCCACAGAGACCTTTTGTCTAAAAGGGTAAAGAGTCGAACGATACCTCCACGAGGAGGTATGCTGCGTGGGTCTTTTCAGCGTGAACCACCGTGCACTGCCATAGTTGGGACCTCCAAAAACCTTTTGACATGCCAGGGCTTCGAATGGACCTGCTTCTGCTTTTCTTATTGGTTATTTTATCTTACTGGTTATTTTATGGTAAGACTTGTTTTGGGAGGTTGGCATAATAGCCAAAAATGTTAATTTGTACCGCTATAAAGATCACCAGGTGTCACTGAATTTAGTGTTGGTTGCTGTTGGTTTGGTAAACTATTTTCAGCATCCCTTATGCAAGCAGTGGCGTAGAGAGAGACCCACTGTGTAGCTCTGCCATAGCCGTCTACGCAGAAGTAATACCCAGTGGCAGCAACAGGCTGCCACTAGACCAAGTCACGGGCAGAGGAATTAAAGTCCAGCAAAAAAAAGAAACGGCTGCCAGTTCACGCGCTATCGGTATCTCTGCTGCTAACCAGTGGAATTCCCCTGACTCGGCACAGTGCAGTGTTCTGAGTCAGCCGGCGGTACAAGCACTCCCCAGTTTGCCACCGTGTCGCGGATTACAATGAGGAGTGCAGGAAGTATTTGCTAGGAGGCCAAGAAAGGTGAGGAGGAAGCTTGGCAGGAGAAGAACACATTGTACCAGCTCCCACCAAGGCCAACAAAAAATGAAGCCATTTTGCTTTTTCATAAGCAAATGTTGTCGGTGACAATTGACAACGACAGACCTTTTCGTTTGTGTTTGAGGATTCCATGGCAATGTGTCAGATTCTCTTCAATATTTTGCGTGTGATTTGATATCAGGACCACAATGACTATTAGGTTGTCATGCACGATTTCAAAAATGTGTTTTCTTAGTAAACGCGTTACTCAGTCATGTGAATGTCACCGGCCTGGCTAGTGCGTGAGTGCACACTGCTGACCAAATTCAGACCGATATTGTGAAAGCCCATCAAAAAAAACAGGGGAAAACTACTAGTCACAGTGACAACCAGCAAGATGGTTTCCTCTGTCAATGGCTGGCCCCTGACAATGAAGTTGTGGTGTAGGCGAGGGAGTAGGACACACATATCTGATGATTATCATTTTATTAACACATTCTTATCTCTCTCTGTGGCCTGCCCGACCCCACTGCCAGACACCCACACTGCACTACAGGGATTCCCAACTGTTCGTTGGGCTTCAAACTACTGCTAATGAGCTTGGTGACCATCTTTTAAATGACAAACCTGACCCCGGACGACGGGGTCCCAAGTCAGTCTCTAAACACTTTGCTCAACAAGACACTGAGGACAATCTCCCAGGTTGTGTTGCTGAAATTGGGTTAGAAACACAATTGAGAGTAAAACCAAAAAAAACAATCAAAAGTCCTAAGATCAGACGTGCTTAATGATGCAGTGACACACTGTCCTACCCGGTCGTGCATCTGGTCCCGGGCTAAAAATATTTCAACAAAGTCGCCGGAAATCCTAAATATCCCCAATCTCGTGAGCTCGGCACACTCTAATGATAGAGCGTGGCTCTGGACATCCATTTTTTTTTCAACCTTTTTTAAAAAGCTCTCTGTCTCACGAAGGGATTGGCTACAGTATATCTCCAGTTGGTTCCACTAGGGAGGAGAATTTGCGGGAATTTGCAGCATCATCCCATGTATGGGGTGAGGTCAGGCAAGGTTTTCACCAGGGGCCCTCTTGTTGTAGTACCTGTATGTGAAGTCGGACGAGGTGAAGGTGAACACACAGCCATAGTCTCTCGCCCTGCTGCCCTCCCTCCCCTCTGTCATGGGTTCGGGTCCCTTCCCTGTGTGTTTTCAGTTGTGTTTCTTCCTCTTCTCCTCTGGCCTGTCTCAGCTTGTCTCCCCTCCTGCATCTTTCCAGCTCCTTTTGTTTGTCACTAAAGCTATATCCTGTTGTGTGTGAGAGAGAGAGAGAGAGAGAGAGAGAGAGAGAGAGAGAGAGAGAGAGAGAGAGAGAGAGAGAGAGAGAGAGAGAGAGAGAGAGAGAGAGAGAGAGAGAGAGAGAGAGAGAGAGAGAGAGAGAGAGAGAGAGAGAGAGAGAGAGAGAGAGAGAGAGAGGTTATATCAAAAGGAGCTGTGTTGGGTAATATTGTGAGGTTGCGTTGGAAACCGGCCGTCGACATCTTAAACACACAGGGGTTCCGGTGGATTCTCAGTATCGCACACTGTTCAAAGGCATTTGCAGAGAACTCTTTTAGATGCAAAAGTGCAGCCCACCTAACCCTGGTATTCTTCATTTTAGCAGCGTGTTTTGAAGTCTATCGTTGGGGGCTAGGGTGTCCGACTCCTATATTTTGCAGTCATCGAATTAGGGGCAGTTGAGTTTGAGTTCAAACACCACAGTGATGCTATTTTCAATACACACATTTTAGAAGTGGAGGCTGGAGTCTAGTCTTATGCTGGATCACGAGATCGCGATCATGCCAGACCCCATTCTGCAGCCATCAAGTTATGTGCAAGCTTGTGGCCGAACCGCAGTGTTTCAGACCAATCAGGGTCATACGAGGAGCTACCCGATCCACGTTATGCGTGATGGACGGTGATGGACAGATGGTTCATCCAACCTCCTGCTTGGTAATATTCAGAAGTGCCTCCCCCTACTCAAACCATTTCCAAGGACGACTTCCCAGATGGTTCTGTGTAACAAACCACCTGGCGGGTCAGGTCAGGATGGTACAATGGGTTGGGTGTTCTGGGTGCAGTCCCAAACGTCTGCAGTCTAGCCCTTACCCCTACCCGCTCCTTAATGACATGTAGCTGAATTCACTGCAAGTCCCTTATATTAGACATCACTAGAGATGTAATGTAGGCATCATAGTCATCGTTAAAGGGGAACTCTCGCAATAATGGATTTAAATAAAGTTATCGCAAGAGATGTGGGGGGGGGGGGGGGGGGGGGGGGTGATATGCTATTGGTCAGGGTACATCCGGGATTGGTTGGATATCAAAGAGCCCAGCTTCAGCAGAGATGTCAATGTTGTTTCTTGTATGAATATTTTTCTTTGATGTTTCTCTCTGTCTCTTGCTTTCTGCCATGTAGTGAACAATCTGATACATCCTCGGCTTGTTTTCATTCAGGCAAACCCCTGTGTGTGTGTGTGTGTGTGTGTGTGTGTGTGTGTGTGTGTGTGTGTGTGTGTGTGTGTGTGTGTGTGTGTGTGTGTGTGTGTGTGTGTGTGTGTGTGTGTGTGTGTGTGTGTGTGTGCGGGCCTTCTGTTTGTACTGTGTGAGATAACTGATGCTCTCCCTTGCTCGCTCCACATGCACTGCACACTCGCACTCCCATGGGCGCTCAAACTCCTTCTCCAACCCATCCCCATGCAGCCCTTTCAGCTTGGAGATGAGGTGATTGCAACACAGATTTCACAGAAGGCATCCAGGTACAGGAAATAAGGGCATTCTCAACCCAGATCCACTTCCTCCTACTGTGGGACTGTCTTTCCTGGGCGGATGACAGGGACCAGCATGTTTTCAGAGTAACCTCCCCCAACCCTCTTTTGATTCAATAGACTTTTAGAGGATTACCAAAATGGGCTAGGCTTTCGTGTTTGATTCAGTGTGTTTGAAGTGGCTAAGCCCCCCACTAGTGTCAATTACCCACCGTCGGTGGGAAACAAATCTCAGAGCCACTTGAACACCAGAATCCTAAGCATTCCATGCAGAGGGATGGGAAAAAACAGTCTCGTCAGGAAGCAGCAACACCCATAGCGCCCGTGGGGGAAAGAAAATAGGAGGAAAACATATTTTGTGTGTGCGTGTATACATGCACATAAACATTCAGACTGGCACTGTGGAGCAGAGAGGGAGTTGAGATCCCAGCTTTTGTGTGTGTGTGTTTGTGTGTGTGTCTGTGTCTGTGTATAAAGTGCCACAAGACCCTGACTGACTATGAGTGAAGGCCATTGTGTGTCATTTGTAGCTTAGCTTAGCGTACTTTGATCTTCATTCAAAGAACGGGCAGGAGGATAGTGTAGTTGCTAGGGGTGGGGGGGGGGGGATGTGTGTGTGGAAAGCAGAACGTAAACAAAAGCACATCAATGGAAGAACTCCACGGTAAAGGTCAGAGTTCAAAGGTTGCATGTTCTGCCAGAGGAGCAGATAAGGACTCAGAGGAGGCCCAGCCCACCTTGTAGGAAAACAACCCGGGGAAGAAGGTTAGGGCCGTGTGGAGATGTGTGGCCTCTTGTTTTCTCCCAACGGAAAAGTCTAGTCTGGTGTCACGGGTGTTTGTTTTTAGGTCAAAGGTGTCGGCAGTCTACCTGTAGAAACCCTTGAGCCAGACGTCTTACCCTTACAGCCTACCTGTCTCTGAATTCACTCTAACGTCACCTATATCAACTGCTAAATCATGATTAAGTGAATGGTCGATAGTGTGGCTGCGTGGTATAAGGAGCCTGGTCTCGGACCTACGGTGTTACAGCAGGACTTCGGGGGGCTGGGGGGGGGCTGCACAGAGCCTGGGCCGGAAACCAACATCTGAAGAGGCGGAGCTTGGCCTTGTTTCCTGTTTCATGACAGAGATTTCTACCCAACAGAAACTCATTTGTATGAGTGGATGAAGCTTTCAGAAGAGGGGTTCAACTAATTGTACTCTACATGGTTTTGGTTTGAAACCGTAACAGACAATTCTTTAAAGTTGACCAGTGAGCAGATATGAAGTGAAAGAAAGGGAAACAGCACGTTCGTCCAGAATTCAGCTCTAGCTCTCTCATCTTTAGATTATTAATATTAATCAGACGTTAGATTATTAATCGAAAGTCAGATTTGTGAGAGTATAACGAGCCTATTGACATCAAAGGCAAAGGCTTTAGGGCCCACACAGTTTTGTAATCCAAATCAACAACGGTGCGGTCCAAAATATGTTTTGATGTGCGGGTGTTGACGGAGTGTGATGGAACTGTCTGTGGGTGTGGTTTGGTCTTGTGTGTTTGTGCGAATGTAAGCAGGCGCCATGACGCCAACACTGGGAAAGAGATAAAAAGTCGGTGTGGTTGGGGAGGGGAGAGGTGGTGTTAGAAGGTCGGACCTCACAGGAAGTGGAATGGATTCTAAAACTTGGCCCAAACTCTAGAACCCCGCCCACTTGCGATCGAACCGTGTGAAACTTTACTTTCGCCGGTGAAGGCTTCTTGGACCCGCTCCCTTTCCAGAATCACAATATGAGTTTGGTTCCAATGCACGCACATTGTTTTAAAAGTCACCCTATTGGCTCCGGCTGGGTTTTCCGATTTCACATCGATTGCGGACCGCTCCGTTAAATACTAGAGGGGCTTAATGGTTAAATGCCAAAGGTGCTTAAAAGGCTGCATGCTTAAGGTGCTAATGATGCTAAATGCTAAACACTCAAATCCCTTGTCAGCCAAACTTTAAAGATTAGGCAAAGGAACCCCCCCCCCCCAACATTTTTATGATTTGACTTTGACTTGTTCAACAGGATTAAACAAAGCTTAGCCACATTTGTGCCACAGCTCAATCAGCCCAATCGATTCCCTTTATTGTCCGACCGCGTTTGCTTCCACAGGTGGTCGATGACCTCCCGGGTTGCCATGGAAACCGCAACATTCTGGCGGTATGAGACCATGTGTTAATGAGTGACCGTTTTCACGAGCAGCCACCCCACCCCCCCCCATCCCCCCTCCCCCCCCCAACCAACCAACCTACCTGTGTTTCACCTGACATAGACTTTGAAGACGCATTCGTCAACCCTCACTGGGAGGATGTCAATCAAACAATTCTTCAATGTTTTTAACTGGGAGTTAGGAATGCTAAGTCGTAATGATAACCGACATGCGTATTAAGTCTAGAAGCGTTTAACTCGTACGAATAAAAGTGAGATTTAAAAACGTGGGACTCTAACAAGAGAAGCGGCCTGGTTTCGTTGCCTGAGTTGATGTTTCGTGCGCTCTAATTATCTTCCCCCGTCCTCCCTTCTCCTTTTCAACACACACACACACACACACACACACACACACACACACACACACACACACAACACACACACCACACACACACACACACACACACACACACACACACACTATTTGCCAGACTGTCTGTCAGCCCCTGGCCTCGACCTTTCTGCTGATAGCAGTGCAGGAGTGTGTGTGTGTGTGTGTGTGTGTGTGTGTGTGTGTGTGTGTGTGGTGTGTGTGTGTGTGTGTGTGTGTGTGTGTCGGTCACGACAATGCTCCCGTTCTTCCTGGGGAAAGCCCCCGCCCCTGCCAGCATTCTCCGCTCGCCCACAGGCCCGGAGAGAAGAGAGAGAGGGAGAGAGACATAGAGAAGTAGTGGAGCAGAGCAAAACATAGGGGTCAGCCAGTTTCACAGGAGGGAGGGGGGGGTCTAAATTGAGTTAGAATGAAAGGGGGAGGAGCAAGATTAAGGTGTGCCAGGCAGGTAGTAAGGTAAAGGTGCAACGGCATTCCAGTGCTATTTGGTAACATTAAGTTGACTTGGTTGATTTAGTTTAATCCGACGTGACTTGTCGGCTTTGACAGCAGTGAATTCAGTTCAATGTCATTATTAT
>NC_140293.1:2164339-2202162 GCF_964030765.1 Micromesistius poutassou | reverse complement strand
GGAGACAAGCAAGGAGAGGAACGGAGAGGGTTCACGTCCCCCGGGCAGTGTTGGGGGTAACGAGTTACAAAGTAGCGGATTACAGTAACAATGTTACTTTTTTGGGTAACAAAGCAAAGTAATGTATTACACTACTTTACATATATACACTTTACTAGACTAAAGGAACACTAAAGCGCGTTCCTGCATTACCCAAGCCGGGAAACATGGGATCCGATCTGCAGTGTGGTCTGTGCTGTGCTCCGTTGCTCTGGGCTGGAAGTCACAGGCGATGACTTGAGCGTTTGTTTGTTGATTGTGTGTTGTTGTTGTTGTTGTTGTGTTGTTGTGTTTGTTGTTTTGAGCGCTCCTCGGTAGGTGAGAGAACATAGTGGGCATTTGTACTGCCGGAGCAGGGACACGGGGCGTAGTGGCTGTTTAAGATCTGCTTACTGTTGGACTCTGGGACTCTGATGGGGTTCATGGCAAGGGATGATTTGTGTGTGTTTGTGTGTTTGTGTGTCGGGTGTGTGCGGGCGTTCCTCAAAAAATCGGTGCCTGGAATTGTGGCAAAATGTGTGAAATTTATTGTTATTTTTCACACCATTTGACACAAACAAAACATGACCATACACACACACACACACACACACACACACACACACATACACACAAACTCCAGATGTGTGTGTTGTGTGTGTGTGTGTGTGTGTGTGTAGCGTCGTGCGGTGTTTCGGCATATGTGACACCTAATGGTCTAGACAGGTCACACACGCGATGACTGCAGCGCGTAAAGTGCTGGGGAAAAAGCTGCGTGATAAAGCCTTCAGCTTTATAAAAAACACACACACATGCACACACAAACACACACACACACACACATCCAATGTCACCTCCTGCTTCAGGGGGCCCGGAACAAAAGCTACACTTTCCCTGACTTACTGACGAGTCAACACCTGAGACAGCTCCTTACTCAATACCTGCATAGCCCTCCCCTAGCTACGCTATGCTACGCTTTGCTAGGCTACGTTCTTCTTTTGCCACACGATGCTACGTCTCATACACTGTTTTTTGGAGACACGCTACGCTGGCTCAAGTCCTTCACGCTGTATGTCGCCGCCACTCTCGTCCTCTTGTTCCAGAACAAGGGGGCCCACGGAGGAAAAAAAAAAACAAGTTATCACCATGGCAACCGACCGAAAGCAGAAAAAGATAACGGTGTGTGTGTGTGTGTGTGTGTGTGTGTGTGTGTGTGTTTGTGAAACGTTCAGAGACCACGCTAATGACATCAAATTGGCTCGGCTGACAGCGGCTTGGTGTCAGAAACGTTAGCCAACAGTGTGATAATGAAGTAGAATGCAACGCTGGTGAGACCGTTAAGACGCGCACACATCCATTACAATATGCTCAGAGAGACACCTCCGCTACATTTGCGGGCCGTTTCAAATCAGAAATGTTTTTGGAGCAGGCCGTATTAAGACCGTGGCAAAACACCCAACTCTGACTGCCACACTGGCTGGCTGACTGACCCATTTAAGCCTGTCTGCCTGCCTGTCTGTCTCTCTGCCGATACATGTGACTGTCCGACTGTGACTGATTGCCGCTGTGTATGTCACGGACTAGCTGTATGCCTGACAGACTAACCAGATATGTTTTTGACTAACTAGCTGGCCAATTGGCTGACGGACAGGCTGTCTGCGCCGTGTGTGTGTGTGTGTGTGTGTGTGTGTGTGTGTGTGTCTGTCTGTGTGTATGTGCGCGCATGAGTCTGTGTGTGTGTGTGTGTGTGCGTGTGTGCGTGTGTGCGTGCGTGTGTGTGCGCATGAGTCTTCTGTGTGTTTGCGGGCGCCTGTGTGCGTGCGTGTGTGTGTGTGTTGTGTGTGCGCGCCTGCGTGTGTGTGTGTGTGTGTGTGTGTGTGTGCCTGCATGTGTGTGTGTGTGTCTGGCTGGCTTGACTGACTTGGCCACACCTGCCTGCATCAGCCCTGCGTGTCCCACAGCGCTGCTGTGTTTCCACCAGCGCCCGTCAAACCAATAGGCTGCTTCCAGGGGACGGCCAGACACCACAGATCGCCACCATCTGTCGCCCTGTCGGCGCTGTCCCCGCTGTAGCAGAACCTCCTGCTGGACCCCAGCCCCCACCGGACCCCCAGGGGGCCCGGCCAAGCCACACACACACACACACACACACACACACACACACACCTGCCAACAGCAACAACGCCATAGCCACAGGTATAAAGCCATGCTGTGTCTGTCTGTGTGTGTGTGTGTGTGTGTGTGTGTGTGTGTGTGTGTGTATGTGTGTGTGTGTGTGTATGTGTATACGTGTGTGTGTGTGTGTGTATGTGTATACGTATGTGTATGTGTATACGTATGTGTTATGTGTATACGTATGTGTACGTGTGTGTACGTGTGTGTGTGTGTGTGTGTGTGTGTGTGTGTGTGGAGTGATGGTTCACCAGCGTCCGACATTGCGGTGTTGAATGGGCATTCTTGTAGAACACGCTGTAGTTCATTATCGATTGAACAAAGAGGTCCGCCGCTCAGGAGAGGATACTGCACCCCAAACTGTGGGGGCCGCGATGCTGGGAAACATAAACATATTCAACTTTGCATTGATGTGTCGTGAGACGCCACTGACGATGGCGTCACTCGATGTCACTCGGTGATCTAAGAGACTTTGAACTTTGAAAGCCAAGGTAACGACAGGCTTTTGTTTTGAAAAGACGGACAGATGACACAATATTTCAAAATAAAAGGCGCACCCCATTATTTGGTGTTCTGCGGTGACACAGAGGATGAAAATCAATGCGTCTGGCGCAGTGTGCACAGGGGCCTGATCGGTTAATGTGGAATCAATGTATAATGTCACAGTCATTTATTTATTGTGGACCCTCTTTCACCAGGAGGACCGAGGGAGAGTTCTACTGGTGCTCTCTCTAATACTCTTTCTCTGCATCAACCCCCCCCCCTCTCTCTCTCTGTCTGTCTGTCCCTCTATCTCGCTCTGTCTCTACCTCCTCTGTCTGTCTGTCTGTCTGTCTGTCTGTCTGTCTGTCTGTCTGTCTGTCCTGTCTGTCTGTCTGTCTGTCTGTCTGTCTGTCTCTCTCTCTCTCTCTCTCTCTCTCTCTCTCTCTCTCTCTCTCTCTCTCTCTCGTCTCTCTCTCTCTCTCTCTCTCTCTCTCCTCTCTCTCTCTCTCTCTCTCTCCCTCTCTCTCTCTCTCTCTCTCTACTCTCCCCCCTCTCTCTCTTTCCAGGTGTGCTAGGTGCCCGCTGTCACAACATGAGGAGAGCGTTTGCCGCGGGGCAGAAGATGAGAACACCGCCGCTGACACAAACGTTTATTTCCCACAGACTCCCCGCGACGCTTTGTATTGTTTCCATATTTCACCACGCGGACCCTGCGCTCATACCCCCAAACGACCGATACCTCTCTCCGCTCTCCTCTCCCCCCCCTCCCCTCCCTACCCTCCCCTCCCCTCTCCCCCTCCTCCCTCCCTCCCTCCCTCCTTCCTCTCCCCCTCCCTCCATCTCCCCCTCCCTCCCTCCCTCCCTCCCTCCCTCCTCTCCCCCTCCCTCCCTCCCTCCCTCCTCTCCCCCTCCCTCCCTCCCTCCCTCCTCTCCCCCTCCTCCCTCCCTCCCTCCCTCCTCTCCCCCCTCTCTCCCTCCCTCGGTGCAGACAGCCGTCCGTGACATTTAGAGGGCGGACCGTTTCATTTCCAGTAATACCATTACAGTCTTGTTTTCAGTCATCAGTCATTGAGGTGGGGGGGTCGGGGGGGGGGGGGGGGGGGGAATAACCGCCGACCGGAGCAGAGGCGCTGATCCTCTGGTCTGTGTGTGGGGGGGCCCTCGGGGGCCACTAGGAGCCACCAGGGGTCGGTCGTTAGGCATGAGGGTTTCATTAAAGTAGGGGTCCCCGAATATTTGCATGCCCTGACCCACCTGTGGAGGTGCGTTCGGCCGGGAACCCGCCAACTGTTATGTGCGGTAAACCTAGCGATACTTTGTCATTATCAATGCTAAAAGAAAGTGAGATAATTACCATTTCCTCACGTGTATTGTCTGCTACACAGTATTGCCCTTCAAACTAACAAACTGTGAAATGAATACATTTTGGACAAAGGTGTTCATAAGAAGGTTTGTGAGCCATCCCACGGACCCAGTTATGCTACATAACAATAACGCACTACGTTGAAAACCGCTGTGTTCAAGACCCCACGCAGGCCCAAGAAACCATTTGAAAGAGCACAAGCGGCAACACAAACACATCATATAACTTTCTACACGTGTACAACTCCATCGTTCCCAGCCTCACTGTACTATCAGACTGCCGTACGCTCTCTCTCTCTTGCTCTCTGCACTCTCTCTCTCTCGCTCCATAAAAGCCAACCGCTGTAATCATCTCCCCACTCATTTAAATATTCATGAGGTCAGAGCCCACGAAACATCCTATAACCTCCTTCATCATCTGTCAACCCAGCCCCTGGAAGACTGTTTATGCTTAGATATGTATAGACATATATGTGTGTATTATATATTCGTATATATATTTCCGAGGGGGGGCATGAAGGGTCGCTTATTATGGGTAGCAGATATGGCTGCCCCAGAGAGAAGACATAGTGTGAATAAAAGTCTTGAGCTCATGGAGATGGTAAACGACAGCAAGGAGTGGTGACTGCAGGGGGGAAAGCAGAGATGAGAGTATGGAAAACAAACGCATAGAGAGGAGGAAGGGAATAAAAGTGAGAAAGTGTCCTTTTGTGTGTGTGTGTGTGTGTGTGTGTGTGCGCGCGCTTGTATACCGCGTGTGTGCATGTGCGTGTGGGGTGTGTGCGTCACAAATGAGACCAGTCAATTAAAGGCCCCATGACACGCCACCAGGTGTGAGTGTGATCAGCCGTCACAAGCCGTTTTGAAAATCTGCCTCTTGTGACATCACAAGTGGGCGTGTCCACCTAGCTGCGCGACGGAGAGATGGAGCGACGTTTGGCTACAGTCCGCCAGGCGGGCTGGTCGACTGATCCATCCCGCGCACATCTAGGCGGACACGCCCACTTGTGATGTCATAGGAGCCCTGAAAATCTGGAATCCCACGATTCAATACGTCGTCACCGCGCATCGCATTTCATTGTTTACCCTCACGCCGACCCGTCTGTGAGCGCTCGCGAGTCACGTACCGAGTTACAGTTCACCACACACAATGGTGCCCTCCCGCACCCGGTCCTGTCCCGTCGGCCAACAGACACCGCTAAGCCTCAGATTACACAGAAGCCGCTCCGACGTCAGCGTGTGCGTGTTTGTTCCTTCCTGCTGTTTCGCACTTAAGGCGGTTTGACACAAAGTCGAACACGCCAGAGGCTGGAAGCCGATACACAAAACGAAACAGCAAACAGGCCGCTCTCGTGATTGCAGTTGAAATGGTGGACAAACCCATTTTGTTTGGTTTTAAACGCAGAATGTGGAAAACAGGGTTCACACTAGGGCACTAGGCACTGCATTTAATGTCCCCATCTATTACTCTTGCTATTTAACTCTTTGGTCATGTAGCCAATGGTTTAGGTTAAGGTCATTAAAGGGATACACAGAGATACCTGTAAATTGGTGTTTGCCTGTTTTACCCAGATTGGGGGCAGTGATTTAACTCCAAATTGAGGTCCACTGTGATTATTAGCTGTGAGGTGCTGCTTACAAGTTAGAGTGTTGATAAGACAGGCAAACGCAAATTTACAGATCGTTATCGCCCCATAGCATAATTGCCTAAGTCAAGGACAATTTGTGATATCTAACCTAACTTTATCCTCCTAACGCTGCTGATTCACTGTGCCTCATTGGCTATATCCTAAGCCAATCAGAGTTCTTTTTACATTCCATAATCACTATCTGCCTCAGTCATCTATTGGGCTCCGGCATTTTTTGATGCTAAATACAAGATGAACCTTAAAATATGATTTAGGCAATTATGCCATGAGGCTAATGAGATACATCATTTAGGGGCGCATGCCTTTAAGGAGCAGGCTGGGCTACCCGGGCAGCTTCCCCTGGAACACCCACGTTAGGCTGCGCACGACGGGGATCGAAGCCAGAACCTTCCAGCTCGGAGTCCAACACCCTCACCCCTGCGTTCTCCTGCCTCCCCTCACCCACTACCTCACCCGGATTATCTGGAGGGGGGGGGGGGGGCCTGGAGGGGGGGGGGGCCTGGAGCGTACCTGGCAGGGTGGGGGGAGGCGGAGCTGAGAGAGCGGCCCACCCGATGCCATCCATTACATCCACGTTGCCGTCACCGTAAATCCACCACACACACACACACACACACACACACACAAACCTCCACGCACACACACACACACACACACAAACCTCCACGCACACACACTCCCTCCACACACCACGCCCACCCCCCCCCCCCCCCCCCCCTCCCCTGCCAGCACACATCGCCGATCGCCACATAATTACATTCCGAAAGACGCGCCGGGGGTTGACCTCCAGCGCGTTGCCGTGAGTAACGGAGGAGGTAAATCTCACCGCCCTCGCACCCGTGACGTTTAATGTTGCCGGAGCTCTGTCTAACATCGAGGCGCGTGCGCGCGCGCACACACACACACACACACACACACACACATGTACACAGCGCACACACACTAACGCACACACACACACACACACACACCGGGGGAATATAACCTCTGTTTACACACAGCGACACACACAGCGACACACACACACACACACACACACACACACACACACACAGAGACACGTTGACATAGATGAGTTGTAGCCCCCTCTGCAAACATGTGCGAAGGTGTGAATCGCTGGTCGCGGCGGTATGAATGAGAACCAAAGCAAACAGGAGAGTTGCTGTGCATGTCAATACGCTCATAGAAAGTCGCTGAGTGTGTGCTCCCTTCTTCTCTCGCTCTCACACACACACACACACACACACAGCCAAAAGACACAGAGTCGCCATTCCTCAAAGCGCACACTTCTCATCCCACCTTCAACTCCCCGTGCCCCTTCCTCATCTTCCTCTTCCTCCACCTCTCTCTCTCTCTCTCTCTCTCTCTCTCTATCTCTCTCCACTGCCTTTCCTATTAGCAGACAAGGCCTCTGTGGTTGTTTAGGATGATGGAGAGAGAGGGAGAGAGAGAGCGAGAGAGAGAGAGAGAGAGAGAGACAGAGAGAGAGAGATGGAGAGATGGAGGGAGAGAGAGAAAGAGAGAGAGAGAGAGGGAGAGAGAGAGAGAGAGAGGGGGAGAGGGAGCCTTTGGCGCAGATGAAGCCAGGCCATAGAGGGGGGAGCATGAGTCAAGGGTGGAGGAGAGAGGGGGACGGCGAGGGGAGGTTAGACGATGGATCACCCAGGAACGGGGGCCCTCAGCCTGGGCTTAATGGCGCCGCTGCTCCCCCTGTGACCCCCGGAGATACCGCCGGCGTCAAACTTTGAAACGGCTTTTTAATGCACTGTGGGATCTTCATCAAGGAGAGCAGTGCACCGGGTGACGGGGTCGGGACCCCAGGCTGTGTGTTTGATCCCCTTCCATGACCCTTGGGCAAGGTGCCCTCTCCTCCTTAATGACTATGTGACGTTATCTGGACTCACGCTAGGTGGCGTTGGATAAAAGCATCGGCTTGATGACTCAATAGTATGAAAAAGCGCATTTGGCTTTTTGAACCGAGCTAACTGGCTGGCAAAATACGTAAATATACAATTATGGAATTAACGAGCTCTAAACTCAACGCGATACAGTAGAATTTAAGATATGCACGCATCTTTCTGTTCTCATGCTGCTGCAGAAGCAATTATACATAATGTCTCAGAACATGATTGCCCAAAATGTTTACTGAAGGTGAACTATAAAGAAGAAGTTGAGGTAAAGCAAAACAAACAAACGAACACACACACAAACTCCCAACTCACACAGCAACACACAAAAAAAACACTGCCTTCTGGCTAATTAAGTACTAGCAACAAATGTGTGTGTATATGCGTGTGTGTGTGTGTGTCTGTGATTGTGTGTGTGATTGTGAGTGTCTGATTGGGTGTGTAATTGTGTGTGTGTGTGTGTGTGTGTGTGCGTGCCTGAGTGTCTGTGTCGGAGTGTGTGTATGTATGCGCGCGTGTGTGTGTGTGTGTGTGTGTGTGTGTGTGTATGTTTACGTCTCGTTTCATTGTCAACGCAAGGGCACGGTGTGTGTGTTGGTGAGGCGGGTACGGCGGCGGTGAGGCTGTGCTGTGTTGGTTGTGGTGAGGCGAAGGTGGATATCGTTTATGTCCCCGCCCCCACCCACCCCCCACCTCACCCCCGACACTCTCTCCCCGGCTGCCAGCCTCTCTCTATCTATCAACCATCCATCATCCACAGCCGACAACCCTGACACCGACAGAGTGAGATCGCACTGCCACACTGCTGGGAGAGGGGGGAGACAAGCTGGGACGTGTGTGTGTGTGTGTGTGTGTGTGTGTGTGTATGTATGTATATATGTATGTATGTATGTATATATGTGTGTGTGTGGGGGGGTGTATGTATTTGTATGTGTGTGTGTGTGTGTGTGTGTGTGTATGTGTGTGTGTGTGTGTGTGTGTGTGTGCGTGTGTCCATCCTGCTCCAAGCTACTGCGGTTTGCAACAAAATTGTCATGATGATATACATTGTATGCGTTTATTGTGTTCATGCATGCGTGTGTAAGTGTGTGACTACGTGTCTGTGTGTGTGTGTGTGTGTGTGTGTGTGTGTGTGTGTATGTGTGCATAATCGACCCAGTCGCCATAAAGAAACGTAGCTATTTTACCGTTTCTGCAAACCACCGATACATACAGTATCTGACAAAAAACTAAGCTCTTCGCTCCACACGCTTGAAATACAGTATTGTGAGATAAAAATCGTTAATCTCACACTTACTTTTGGATATTTCTTAAACAGAGTAACCTAGAGCCTACCCTCTTTCTATTCCCTCAGAAAAACCCAAAGAGCATTAAAAGCACAGCGTGCATTTCAAACCGCGACACACACGTGTCTACAAACATTGACATGGAACGTATTTTTGGTTCAGAAAAAAACGTTTGAGATTGGAGATACGTGTCCGCGGTTTTGCAGAAACGGCTCCGTTCCATTCTGGCGACCTGGTTGGCAGAACACCAACTAATAACTAAAGCGCAATTTATTTATTTTTCTGGCAGGTTTGCATGGGCCTCTTCGCTTTGAGCAGACGAGCGCAGCGTATCCACAGCCTGTGGTGTGAACAACCTGTGGTGTGTGAGTGCGTGCGCACATGCCTTGTGTGTGTGACCGCGCTACATCTGTCGCGCGTGGCGGACGACTGCGTACGCCTTCGGGAGTGTGGTGTAGTATTGTGCGCAAACATATGCACACAAAAAAAGCACACACACACACACATACACACACACACATCGTCCCACCGGCACTGATCGTCAACTATGTATGTCACACACAGAGCCCACACAAACACACACAACCACACACACAGGTCTAATGTGGGTCACACCAACCAAACACACATATGGCAAGTACACACACACACACACACACACACACACACACGCGTGTTCTCATGTTAGTTTGACTGGCGCTACCAGGCGAGCCCAATCAGGGCTGATAACGGGGATGCTAATGAACAGCATTCATTATCCGCCCGCTAATCATGTCACACAATCTTGTCATTTGACACACTTGATTTGTGTCTAGCGGCATGCCACCGCCAAAAAAAGCATTAAAAGCAGCACACATGTACACAAATGCTACTCGCAAACACACACACACACACACACACACACACACCCACACACACACACACACACACACACACACACACACACACACACACACACTCACTCAACCGTACACACAGGCATGCATAAAGCACCATGACTCTGACAAACAGCACCACGAACAGCAGCAGCCCTGAATCTGATGCTAAGTAGGATTTGAGCGTGTCACAGTTGCGGGGTGCTTATGGTGGCCTGCGTGTGCAGTATAACACACTTATGATAACCAAGGAGCCACATCAAAGGGGCCGGAAACAGGCGGAAAGATTGGTGTGTGTGTGTGTGTGTGTGTGTGTCTGTGTGTGTGTGTGTGTGTGTGTGGGTGTCACAGTGGGGTAGGAACAACATGATAAGGTGTCAAGGTGACACACAGGCACACACACGCAGACACACACACACGCGCGCGCATGCACGCAGACACACACACACTCACACAAACAGTATTTCAGAGGCTGTTGACAGCAGATATCCATCAGTTATCTTCAGAAGTAGATTTATTAGATTTTAGATTTTAAGAAGATAACTTATTTTTTTGACACATCCCCCCTCTGCCTTTTAGTGGAGATAGAACTCTTGTTGTATTTTATCTAGATCACCACACCAGGTAAAATGTCAATTTCATTTTCTACATGCATTTCTACCTTTCTTCTTGAAGTTGTATCATCTTAATATTAGTGTATTATTGTACTATTTATAATATTGTGGGAGAACAATTTATGTCATGCTGTCATAAATTGTCTTTCTAAGTGCCAATGTTCCTGCCCATGGTCAAAATTAGACAATACAATTACTGCGGGGGAGGGGGGGGGGGGTGGGAATAAATGTTGCACTAAGTATCTTTTATACTGCTATCGGACAGTAGGATTAAGTACAAACTAATGGGTTTTTCCAGAGGCTGACTTATGTTTTTAAGACGGGATGAGTCAGCTGAGATTGAGACTGCTCTGTGACCACGACGAGGAGAGATGGATGGATGGATGAAAGGGTGGATGCATGGGGAAATGGATGGATGGGTGGATGGATGGATGAAAGGGTGGATGCATGGGGAAATGGATGGATGGGTGGATGGCCAGTTAGATGGATTGTTGGATGCATAGACGGGGGCCACTAGTAGTGCCTAACCTTCCTTCTTCTACGGTCAAACACTGATCCGTCCATGATCAAGACATCAGACATCTACCTGCTAATGTCAGTGACTGGCATTCACACGGCCTGAGGGTAAAAGAGCAACATGAAAACGGTGCCTCCCGTTCCGTCGCGGCGCCGCGAGAAAGAGCCAATCCGTGACCTTGACGCGAGAGGACGCTGTGATGTCATTGGTCAGCCCGGCTGCAGACGACCCGGGCTCAACGGCTCTCCCCGAGTGGCTGCAGGAGACAGATGGTTGGGGGGGGTGGGGGGGGGGCGGGGGTGGGGCCGGGTGGGGGGGGGGTGGGGGGGGGGGCCGGGGGGGGGCCGCCCCGCGAGCTGCTCTCCGCTCACATGAGGAATCACACTCCTGATTCTGACGGACAGGCAGCAGGTTTCTCCCAACTCTCTCACTCCATCTCTCTCGCTCTCTCTCTCTCTCTCCATCTCCCACCTGTCCCTCTGTCTCTCCCTCTTCCTCCTACCCCCTCCTTCTCTCTCTCTCTCTCTCTCTCTCTCTCTCTCTCTCTCTCTCTCACTCTCCCTTCCCTCTCTCTCTCTCTTTCTACCCCTTTATCCCTCTATCTCTCTCTCCCCATCCCTCCCTCTCCCTCCCTTCCGCCGCTCGTCAGCTCCACCTGTCCCCGGCGTGAGATGGCGGGGGTGGAGGTGGGGGGGGGGGGAGCAGGGAGCTCCAAGACACGCCATCGCTGTGTGACCGACAGCCTGGCGGGAGAGAGACAAACAATCTGCTCCACGTCCGGGAGATGAAATGAAATGGGGGGGGGGGGGGGGGAGGTGGAGTGACGGGCGGGGGGGGTGGCGGGGTGGCGGGGAGTGATGTCTACGGCGGGCGATGGCGGCTTGACGCCCCCGTACACCTCGGCGTTTCTTTAATGAGGAGGTTGTGAGGGAGCGTGGGGAACAAAGCGACTCCCTTTCATCCTCGCTTGTGTTTGCGTGGCAATCAGTTGTCGAGGGTGTTTTTTTTTTTGTGTTTGCCGATGATCAGGGCTTCAAACGCAGCAGGGGTACCCCCCCTGGTCTCCGGGGGTTCTAGTCGTTACCCAGACACACTTACCCCACACACACACACACACACACACACACACACCGGCAAGAATGCAGGCGTTCAACCGGTCTTGCAGGCTTTTCTCCCCCACCCTCTTTCCAATCAAACCGCTTCGGTCAGTGTCGTCTGCAAACGGGTCATTAGTGAGCGGTTGAGGCTTTGAGTCTTGCGGAATGTGAAAATGAGGGTGAGCGTGTCTGATAATGAGGTAATTCTACAACGTAAGCTTGGCTGAGGATGTGGTATTGCAACACACTTTGGTGTCTTACACTTGCCGTACATGGGAGCGTATTATTATTACTATGTTGGACCTGAATGTGTAGAGACTTCGGTGCAGTTCAGCCTGTTAATGTATTTGAAGACAAATACAATCAGGCTAGAAGAGCCTGCGTTGACAAAAGTTGCCTTCCTTCCGTCACTACATCTTTCCTTCTTTCCCCCTTCCAACCGTCATCAGGTCATAACGGTGCGGACGGCACCCCTTACACCAAAGTGCTGACCATTTAAAACCCTTGTCAATCAAAGTCCTCGCCATGGCGAGATGACTCATAAGAATTCACTTTCTGGGCGGCCACTATCCGATGCATTCAGAGAGGTCAAAGCGAACAAGCCTATCATTACGAAGGAGGCAAGCATGTGGCTAACCTATAATAATTAATGGAGGAGGCTATCCTGTAATAATCATGTCCACCAAAGCGGTGAGCAAGGTAATCTAGGGTATATATATATACCTCGCGTTAACTGCAAAACCCATTAGCCGCACCCCTTCTGGGCTAATGAGCTACATTAGTGACCCAGTCTGTAATAACGGTTTTGTATGTTTAGATGATAATTGTTGCAGAAGAGTATTTCATAACAGCAATCTTGACACATTGAGGATATTATTTCCCAGGATATATAGTGGTACTAGTGGTACTATCACATCTTTTGTATTGACCAGAAACCCTTGAGAAAGGGGTTCGCAGCAGTTAAAACAGGGCAGGACAGTCCAGCTGCTCCTTAAAGGTGACATATTATACGACCAGGTGTGAGTGTGATTAGCCATTGCAAGCCGTTTTCCAAATATGCCTTTTCTGACATCACAAGTGGGTGATGTCAGATCCGTCACACAACTAAGTGGACGCGCCCACTTGTGATGTCAGAAGAGGCCAATTTTCAAAACAGCTTGTAACGGCTAATCACACTCACACCTGGTGGTATACTATGTCACCTATAATGACCTGTATCTGAATTCTGAAGTCACTTTGGGGGAACGTTTCTGATAAATAGCTTCTACTAAGCAGACCCAACACATAAATGGGTTGGTTATTTCGGGGGAAAACACTGAAGAAAAACGGGGACACTGGTTCCCGAAACAGAGCAACGAGACGCGTCGCGACCGGCGAGGACTTCAGTTACAAAACACAGAAGAAGAGAGACAGAGAGAAGGCGTGACAAGATTAGGAAGGAAGGAAGGCGAGGAAAAGGGCAGAGAAGGGCACCACTCTTTCTCCAGAGCCGTAACGCTCCGCTGATACATCTAAATAGAGAGGGAGGGAGAAGTGCTACCGAGTAGGTTGTCCAAGGGCGGAAAGGGAGAGAAACACAACAAAACAAGGGCAAAGCACCTCCGCCAGGAGTCGTTGGGGATAACTTATTCAGTGTTGTGATTTCGGTTGAGCCCCAGTAACCTCTCCTTATCAATTTTCCATTCTACTGGGTTCATCAGCCCCTGCTTTATATCTGCAGGCAAAGACGGCTTGTCAGTAAAACTCATTGTGGATTAGCTGATAAGCGTGATGTATTAACTTTGAAATTGTGTTGCGGAAAAACTTGCACTCTTTAAAAAAAATAAAAAAAGTGAACCATGTTTCGGTGTGTTCACGCGTTCGGCTTTGTTTTGATGGATTTAAGATTTTGTCTGTGGACTGACGATTACATTGGGATGCGTGTGTGTGTGTGTGTATGTGCTCAAATGCATTTTTTAAGCATTCATCCAACACAAGAACAATATTGTTGTTGTTTCTACATTATGTCTAACTGATAAATGAAGGCCTAAAGCAAGTCCAAATACCATATTCACTAGACCAGCACCAAACATCTTCATGTATAAAAAGACAAGGTTGAGTCGAAGTCCTCTGAATTTGTTTGAATGGCCTCTCTTCTGGTCACCGTGGAAACAGCCCCTTAAATAACACCCCCTTCTCCAGCTAATTAACCTCATTATCTCTAATCAGATAATGGGAACCATAATGGGAAAACCATTTTCTGACAGAATCCGTTTTTATTTGTAAATGTTTTAAATGATGCTGTACAGCTGGATCACCTCGTCTTGACTCTGCCCCGCAAGCCATATCTCAAATAAAAAACAAGCATTCTATATCTCTCTCTCGCTGTAGCTTCTGTGTACATCACATATTAACATTTATATTGTTTGCTGTTTCCAAGTGTCCCCGCCCTGGTGCATTATGTCAAGTGCTGAGTTGACAGTAGTTTGAAATGGTGGCCATCGTGACTAAATGTTAATGGAGATGGGGGGGGGGGGGGGGGTGAGAGTTAATATATGTATAGAAGGGGGGCTGATTTCCAAGATGGCTGCCGGCATGAAGCCAAATTAAAGACTTTCAGCCGTCAAACCATGTTTTCACATGCTGTGGTACACATGGAGTTGATATATTGAATATTCAAATGCATAATACCACACATTGGTTCATATGTCGCACACAAACCACCCAATGTTTTATGAACACACACACACACACACACACACAAACACACACAATGAACAAATCCGAGTTTGTGACAAACTCATCTTCAATAAGTCAGTCCTCCACACACACACAACCAAACACACTTTCTGTAACCATCCTCTCCACATTGTTTCGCTCTGCCAGCAGTCATTGGCTGAGAGAGACTAATCCATGACTCCGCCCCTTACGGAGACAACCCCCCCCTCCCACACGCGTCCCGGTGCAGCGTCTAAGACACGCCCCCCCGACGAAGCCCCAGACCCTCCCCCCTACACCCCCTCCCCCCCGAGCCACATCTCCCTCACGTTAAGAAAGGCCGGAGAACAAATCAAATGCAAAGAGAGGAAGAAAAGTGCACGTACGTGCACAGAATCATGAACGAAGCAAACACGCATGGTGTCTTTGTGCTTAAATGTTAACATTCTATATTGTGTTTATGCATGTGTGTGTAACTTTGTGTGGTTAAGTGTGTGTGCGTGCGTGCGTCCACGTGTGTGTGTGTGTGTGTGTGTGTGTGCGTGAATGTGTGTCTGTTTAGCCCATGGGGCCACTAACACATTACAACGCACGCAAACCCAAGAGCAACAAGAGACACATTGCCATGCAAGTATTCACACTCATAAACAAGCTTGTCCGCAGATATCAAGGCTTAGGGAAACGCATCTAATCTCCCTCTCATACACACACACACACATACACACACACACACACACACACACACACACACACACACACACACACACGTGTAAACAGAAAAAAGATTCTTTCCCTTTGACCGTTGCCTTGGTAACAGTCTCAATGCCAGAAGAAAGTGAATAATGTATTATTGGCTTCCATTGTGGGCGACGCGTTTGTGGTTGGCATCCACTTTGTCCTCATCAACTGTTCCCTTTTCATACATTTTTATCATCTCCAGACTATAAAGGATGGTTCTCAGCATGGCTCTCGTGTTATGCTGTTCTTTCTCGGGGTAAACAAGTTGTTAATGAGTGGTTGCCTTCAGATCGAGACAAGACAAGTTGTCTTGTAGTTGAAAAGGAAGTCCCTCAGCCGTTTACTTCACTTTAGTCCCTCGCCCTACGTCCCCGCGCCACTCGCACTATCCACAATTTGACATTGCAATGTGTTCATAATATTCAGTGTTTTGTATTTAAGTGTTAATGCTCATCTTCTCTGGTTTCATGTGCTCGGTACTCGGATGCTACTGAACCTAAGATTGATCAACTGTTGTACCATGTGTTCTGTATCAATTTTGTATATTTCTAAATTGTCATCAGTATGATAACATCAACGTGTCAGCAGATGTCATCTCAATGCACTTTATATTTGGAGTGTGAATAAGTATACCCTATATACTGAGTCAGTGACATTAATAGCTTGATCTGTCTCTTTCTCTCTCTCTCTCTCTCTATTTCTCTAGCGTCAAGTGCTAATGTCTCAAATACACTACTTAGCAAACTACTTATCTGTGCTTATAGCCTTTACTAATAATTGATGCCAGGTAACCTTTCCAAATGGGTTGAATATTTATTTATTATTATTATTTATTTAAAGGACAATTCCGGTATTTAGCACATTGAGCCCCCTTTCTGGGTTGTCTTCTGGGTTCATTAAGTCACCCATTCAATTCTCAACTTTTGCTTGAAATCTGTGTACACATTCACAGATATGCATACACATTTACGGATGTATGCCTAAAAAATACTAACCCACCACTTAGAGACAGACACGTTCCCAAACCTAATCCTCAAGGGTTGTCACAAATGGGTTGTCACAAATGGCTGCCCATTTCAATGACAGATTAAAGTGAACTGGCAGCAAGCACTAGAGGCGAACTTAACAACCATTCTAACATTTTCATTACGATACATTATAGCTTACACTTATAAACATCATCTGATAAATTCTCGCTCATGTTCAACCATCGAAAGCAGTTACGATACAACTTAATTTATTCTTTATTAGTTCTAATAACTGATTCATCTGATCAGCAAAAGAAGCACAAAGAGGTCCCTGCGGGCATCCATACTTGTTGTTGTTATGAAGTCTAGTCTCAAGAACTTTCTTTCTTATGTTTTTACGGTTTTAGAAGAAGAAGGCAAGGTTTACGTAAAGATATGTAAGAGCTTCCGAACCTCCGAGCTGTTTTGAAGGCGGCATAAGGAGCAGGTAGGGGTTGGACAGGGAGTTAAACACAGAGACAGGTGATAGAGCTCCTAAGTTGCATGCTTCCGTTTCCGGTACATGGGACCTTCATGATCAATTTCTCATAATGCATTTGGACGACCAGATGAAAATTATTTTTTGGTCCCGTTTGAAATGTGCCATGAATGTCACATGTTGTCTGTGAATTGAAAATATAATTTTTCGTGCAAAGACTACACCAATTTAGCGGGTAGAAGTTTGATACGGTTAGGTTTTGTGTGAGAGCGCTTTGTGGACTACAACTCTTTGCTGCTCTAGACAGCCCATCTTGTTGGAGGAAGATGCAGCATCAGCAATGTGAGTTGAGAAGTGGAGGGAATGTGTTATGAGATGACGTCACATCTGCGATATGTAGTCTCTCGTTACGTCTTTTCCACAGCCTTTAGCCGCAGAATCATACAATATACTGTCAAACTCTTAACATGAAAAAATATTATTTAGACCGACACAAACACACTAGAAAATAATAAATTACTTTCCCTTAACTCCCATTCAAATTTTTATAGGCTAGAGGTGGGGGTCTAGCGGAAGGGGCAGGACTTACGAGCACTATAAAGGAGCAGGTAGGGGTTGGACAGTGAATACAGAGACAGGTCATTAAGGAGCAGGTAGGGGTTAGACAGTGAAGACAGAGACAGGTCATTAAGGAGCAGGTAGGGTTTAGACAGTGAATACAGAGACAGGTCATTGAGGAGCAGGTAGGGGTTAGACAGTGAAGACAGAGACAGGTCATTAACGGGTAGGGGTTGGGGGGGCTCTTGCTCTAGGATGCCTACAGGTCAGACAGCAGACATCGGGATCAAACCCAGAACCATTCGTCTGGGAGTCTAAACACCCTTGCCCAATCCCATTATCCTGATGTGACTGGTGAACACTGAGTACATCACCCGGGGGGGGGCCAAGGCCTCGTCTGACCTACGCTCATCCGATTACGAACAACAAATAACCCCCCTCCCCACAAGAGGGGCGGAGCTACAGAGCTCAGAGTGACTTATGTCCCTCCCCACGGACCCAAATAAGCGGATATCTGGGAACCTGACCATGACCGCCCTTGTGTTGAAAGAAAATTTGAACAAATAAATAATAATGTCCCACACACAATGATGGGGTCTAAACCTCTCTAATAAACAGCTTTCATAAGACGTTCCAGTGTTGTTCCAGTGACACATACGTGCATTTGACGTTTTACATTTGATTAGATCTGGGGACTAGTTTCTTTTAAATATCGTCAGCCTCACAGCATAATTGCCATACTTTAAAGTCATATTTTAAGGGTCATATTTTAAGGGTCATCTTGTAATAAGTGTCAAAAATGCCTGAGTTAAATAGATGACGCAGGCAGAGAGTGATTATGGAATGTAAAAAGCCCTCTGATTGGCTTTTGATATAGCCAATGAAGCGCAGTGAATCAGCAGCGATAGGAGAGAAGAGTTATGGTAGATAGCACAATTTGGACAAAATAGGACTCTGCTCTAAGGTAAATGATGAAAAATTCTCTCAACAACAATGCCGGGAGAATTCCTGTACAAACATCTGTTGGCATGGCGGCAGTCAACAGGAAGTGAGTTGGAACTAGTGTTAATTTTGTCACCTATTTTTAATGTAGTCTTAGTATTAGTCTTGTGCCAAATGTCCTTGTTAGTTTTACTCATATTTAGTCATTCACATATCTTTTTTTGTTAGTCAAGTTTTAGTCGACTAAAAGTCTCGTCATTTTAGTCTAGTTTTAGTCAAAAGAGAACTTAAGGTATCTTAGTCAAGTTTTAGTTGACTAAAAGTCTCGTCATTTTAGTCTAGTTTTTGTCAATAGAAAACTCAATATATCTTAGTCAAGTTTTAGTCTTTTTTTAAATAACAAATTATTTCTGAGATTATTTCTGATAACCATTTCAGTCAAATAGTGTTTCACACATCTCAAATATTGGTTAAATGTCATAATTACCTAACAAAATACACTTGTTTAATGATTATTGATGAATGCAACTTTGTTAAACGTGTCTGTTTTTCTGATTTAAGAGACACATTCAAAAATTATGAACTTGTTCTGAACTACAAGCCGTGCATCGCACACATTCCACACGTGAAACACAGCACGCGCACGCTCACGTGCAGTGACTACTATATGTGACAACGCAATGCAAGCGAGTGATGGAGGACGTTAAGAAGAAATTGGCATCGGGAGAGTTTAAAACGATCGAAAATCAAGGAAAGTCTACTGTGTGGAAGTGTTATGAATCAGCGCTTGTTGCGCTGATCGGTTGACAATTCCAAAATGCCTTGCATTCGTTTAATAAAGGCGTGCTTTCATGGTACAAACGTAAAGGTAATACTCAAGTGAAGAAAGGGGAGATCGCACACAAGGGCTGAGAAGTTCCAAAAGTGTATTTTAAAAGCTGAAAAAACAATTACAGTCCACATAAACAAGGGATAAACGTTTCGGGTCTAGACCTTCATCAGTGTTCCTTTGACGTACAAGGAACACTGATGAAGGGCTACTGATAACGTGTGTTTCACAGCTATGATACAGTAGAACGTTGACCTCCATTGTGAACATGAACAAATACAAGACAATGAATATTTAACAATGAATATTCACTCATCGCTGTTTCTTAGCTGAATTATATTAGCATGCACGGCTTACGTAAATTAACCAGTAGCAACTAGCAACATTAGCAACAGCACGTCACATGTACAGCTAGCAATCGTCAATAAAAAGAGACAAATGATCATAATGACTACCGATTTCATTTTAGATGTCAAATCAATCATGTTAGATTCGACAGTGTCATCAAAACCTTTTCAAAAAATATTGACAGAAAGACAATATATATTTTTTATTTACAGACACTTTTTCCAAGAGGACTCACAGTGAATGGTCTTTCGCTGGACGTCATCAAAGAACACGCAGGGGTGATAACTAGTAGGCTGTGGACATTGGGATTCAACCCGGAATGCTTTCGGCTGGGAGTCACACACCCCCCCCAACGCACCACGACGACGACCAGCCCGTCGAGAGGGGCGAGGCGGCCAGATCGAGCGGGAGAGCGCGTGTCACCGCAGGGTGCCCGGGTCTAAAAGTGGGCGGCAGCCGACCCTGCAGTTAAGTCAACCGGGACACCTCCTCCGTGACAAACGCCTGTGGCTGTTCGGCGCCTCCCTGTGGTGTGACGACGGCCGCTGATCCATGGGACCGCCGCCGCCGCCGTCGCCGCCACAGCCCGTCGCGTGACAGGCACCGTGGCGCGTGTCCCTGCATGACGATGACATCGATGCCCCCCCGCAGGCCCTCTTCCTACCCACACCCCTGTAGCTGTGGACGGGTACAGGAGACGCGTGTGTGCGTGTGTGTGTGTGTGTGTAGCTCCTGTCGCTGTACGTTCCCCAAGGACGAGGCTTAGTGGTGGGAGATAGGAGGCTGTTTTAAGACGGGGTTTGTTCCAGTGAGGGGCAGGGCGGCCGTTGCATGTGAATCGGTCACATGATGTGCTGAACCGCTTTAGGAATTCATTAGTGCCCGCCTCAATAAGGATCCTAAATGCCCCCAAACAAATTGTGCAATAGTATTACTGATCATGACCCATGGTGTAATACCATGGTGTGTGTGTGTGTGTATTGCACTGTTTCTTGTATGTTGTATGATATATGTGGCCTGTGTCCTATTGTCTGCATTTGTATTTTAATTTATTTTATGTAAAGCAGCTATATGTGACAGCATTGGAGTCCAAGACACATTTCCATCCAAGGATAATAAAGTATCTTATCTTATCTTATATGTGAACAGGAACATGTGATCGACGATTGACTCACGCGTGCTCAGGCAGCAACGGGAAGACAGATACAAAAGAAGCAAGGTGGTATGCTAAACACCAAACTTAAAATACAAGACTGCACCATAGAAGCATTGAAAACAACATTTAGAGTTGCCATGGGTCTTCTGAATGGTGTGAGTGCCTTTAACTGCAAAATGCAAAAGGTTCCACCATGGAGAGGACTCCTTCCCATCGGGAGAATAGAACTGAGCTGGTCCAGACGGGGTTCACGGACAGGGCCAGGAGAGTAAGAAGCTTCTTGTGAGCCAAAACATCTGCTCCAAATAGCCCACAACTGTTTTCTCTGGTTTAGGCTGTAGAGTGGTAGCCCCTGACACATAACCTATGTGAATAAAATACCTTGCACGTTGGTTTCCGAAAAGAACAGACACAAAAGTCCTCTTAACAACTTAATTTTCAATATAGTTATTTTAACTCCATTCCACCTAGCATACAAAATATAACTCTGCATAGGATTCCAGATCGCAAGAAGCAAGCATCCATTGACATGAGTCATTTGAGAGGAGAAAGGCCTTGAAACCAGGAAAAGAGAAAGAGAAAGCATGTATTGTCTGTTTACACGCACAGTAGATATCGAGATGCACCAGATGATGGAAACTAACAGAAGAAGAAATTAACTAGTTTCCCTTCGGCGAACATGCCAAGAACTGTCTAACAGATGCAGTTAGTAAAGTTTTTACAGTTGAAATTGGCCAGCTGTGGGACGGGCAAACAGTGACATCTCCCTCAGGCTTGTACACACAGAGACACCTAGAAATAAGGTATGAGATTAAACAGATGCAACATGCAAAGGAAAATAAAAGATGAGAGTGACAGGAGCTTGTGCTAACAAGATAAAGAGTGTACGGGAATATAATGACCAGAATACTTTTTATTTTGAAATATTTGTTTGCTTTGCTGGTATATCCTCAACCACGACATAAGATGATAAATTACCTTTATAACCGTTCATATAAACAATAAACACATGCCCGGCCCGGATATTTGTCTTCGTCCTCGGACAGGGAAGTAAATCAATATATTGCCCTAGCTCCAAATTTTTATGTTAGTTTTAATTCAGCTCGAGGGTTGTGCTTACTATGCTGGCAGGGAAGGCACGCTGAACGTTTTTCTGAATTCTAATTTACACTTTTGTGCGGATCCGAATAGTTTAAGGTACGGCATCACCTAGATAGCGCTGTGCTCCGCAAAACAATTAGAAACCATAAGCATATCACACCAAGATAGTAGCAATTTATGGCGTCTTTTTTGCATTCCCAACTCCTTTCCTGCGTTGCAGGAAGTGAAGCCATTTCTGTTTGTTTACTGTTCAACAAGGCATGAATATGAGATAATATGGTCACGAACACCGTCAATGCCATCAGGGGGAAACTGTCCAAAACTAAGGAGATTACTTTTAACTATTATTACCACTATTGAGTCATTTAGGAGACGCTGTTATCCAAAGCGAAACTGCTAGCAGGGAATCTGTTTTGAGATGTCATTAAGGAGCAGGTTAGGGAGCATCTTGCTCAAGGACGCCTACGGGTTCGAACCAGGCACCTTTTTGTTGGGTTGGTCGAACACCATAACCATGACACTTTTCCTAGAGTTAAATACATTTCTCAAGAACAATACACTGAGACCAACTGTACAGGAACTCCGGGGACTCAGGGCATACTCTGTATCGCTCTGCTCCCTCTCTCCGTCCCTCTTTCTATCTTTATATTACACTCGAACACAGCGTCTCTTTCGCTCCTCCTTGCGTTTCAGAAGACCTGTCATGTTGCATTAGCAGCAGAGTTAGGCCGAAGGCCGGCCGATGTTCTCAAAAATACTTACTGTATGCCCTGCCGCTGTTTATAAAGAATTTATGAAATAAGAACTAAACTGTGCACTGGAATTAAAAGTTTGCTTTTGTCAACGTAGCGGGAGAAATGGTTGGTTAAAGATCCCATGGCGTGCTACTTTATGAATGCTTTTATATTGCATTTAGTGGGCCCCTAATACAGTACTTGAAGACGTTCAAGAAATTCAGCCTTGGTGCAGAATCACAGCCACTACGAGCCAGTCCCACAATGAGCTTTCCACAAACGTGCCGTTTTTTAGAGGCAGGTGAAGGTGGAGGGTGGGGGTGTGGCCCTGTCATATAAATATTAATCATAACTATAATACACAATTATAAACCTTACATTAACCTTGTTTATATAATTACTAGTCAATCTAAAAGGAACTGTTTACATTCTCCTTGGTCCTTAAGATACCACCCTTCCTCTCTCTAACTGAGAGAGGTTAAGGTAGTTCAGATTTGCATTCCCACTGGAGCCACTGAGTCTGATACTGAGGCCAGGCCAATCGACTGACTTCTTTGTTGTGTAGATTTGTTTAACTGTATTGCAGCCCTGTCTTACAGACTTGCAGACATGTCCACTTCCCCCATAGTGTATTGCAAATTAACTTGCAAACAATGCAAATGTTTCCCTATAAGAATCTTGTTCACCCATTGTCTCACTGAATGTATCCTTGGTAACTTTTCTGCCTGTACTTTCTCATGATCATGCTCTAATATTAAATCAAATCAAATATTTCACTGGCCGACGTGTCCTAAAAAGAAGTTTCTCTTCATCAGGCCCTGAGCAGCTTGCGGCCACGGTACCATGCGCTAGTGTTTACAGTGGATGTATCGTCAGACACGGTCGTAGCTCACACAGTCGTAGCTCATTGTCTCATTGGCGGGCCAAATTCTCTGGGCAGGCAAAGCAGAGAAAGGGGCAACATGCAACATGTCCCCGTATGACAACATACGGGGAAAATTCCAAATCGGCACGTCTGAGCTTTGTTTTTTCAAAGGCAGAGCAGGATACCTAGTGCTTGTTTTACACCTAACACCATTTCTAGCTGCTGGGGGACCATAGGCAGGCTAGGGGAACTCATATTTATGTTAGAAAACCTCATAAAGTGACATTTTCATGCCATGGGACCTGGGAAATACTCCAGGACCACAGGTAAATCGATTGAACTTGGCATCTGTTCAACTTAGGGTAAAGTACGGAGCCCAAAAAGTCAAAGGCGAACAGGTATTTTATTGGAAGAATCATCGCCACATGGCTTTGGTAGAACATTAATATGACTCCAGTCTGTCGCAATTAACACCAAGACACTTTGTTTCCCTGTTAATTTGATTAGCCTGGTATTTAATAGCCTGCCCCCAAACTTCTGAATCACCATGGTCTCTTTTGTCGTGCTGCCAACTGAAGGCCGTTCTTCCATCTCTCTCGCTCACTCGTCCACTCTCCCACTTTTGATTCTACCTTTCATCCCATACAGTTTGCAAAGCCTGAATACACTAGTCTCAACACTGGCCTACTGGAACAACAGAGCCATGCTACTGCTCAGCTTGTGCCACTTCAATTCGACAAGGTGTCACCTCGTCCTGTTTTGAGGATTCAACCTCAGAGGAGCTGAACCGGAGGGTTCAAGCAAAACAAAAAATAGTCCCTTTGAAAAGTATTATGAATGTCATTATTCCGCCGGTGACAATGAACACGCATGTTATTCAACATGTCAAAGGGATGTGTGAGCATGTGCTGTTTCCATGGACACTAAATTAAGATTTAAGTCGTGTTTGGATTACACACCGAAAAATGTGAAATGGGCAACTTGAAATAAATCAAAAGACTCCACAGTGGCCATTTGAAGTACTTTTCAAACACTAGGCATTTAAAAAACCCTAATCATGTTGATACTTTGCTCATTCACTTTTCTTTTCCAGGGTTGCAACTAGACATTTTAAACTCCTTTACTCCTTTCTCTTTTACAGTTAGAAGTTCTACACCAGCCACCACGGCTTCTGCCCTTAATGGCAGGGGAGATAATAAAGGACCGTCTGTTTATCGTGCCCAAATGTCCAAACATAATTCAATGTTGTGTCGTTGCTGAATCGGTTCAATAGAATTTGGCCTCGTTCTTTCTCCACCAGCGAGGCCACGCGTTCCTCTTTTCTAAATGCCATTCTTCCAAGTCTGCCCTCCATTAAATTCACTGTGTCTCTGGGAGAGAACCAGCATATACACAAAGTTCAACTTTAGAGCACCTTGCAGGGAGGCCGCAGGGAGGTTGGGAGTAAGGTGGCTACATACACACACTCATACACACACTCTCTTTGGGCCAGCTTGTGGGGACACTTGTGGGAAGTTAGACACACACACACCCAGCTCGGTGGTCCTCACAAAGTATGATGGCTACCTACACACACTCTAAATTTGGGCTGGTTTGTGGGGACACTGTTAGGAAGTTAGACACACACACTTTTAGTTCACCTTGCGGGTACCCAGCATGGAGGGCTACAGACACAAACTACCTTTGGATCATCAAGGTCCTCACATCATCTGGTAGTGAAGTGAGATGGCGAGCCGACAGGCCATCTAGGATATGTTCACGGTGGCGCTCTGCACCGAGCCACCTGAGTGGTCGGGCTCGGCGGCTCGGCCCATCCATCACCGGCAACATCTGCCTCTCCCACGCCACGGCGGCTCGTGATGTCATCCGAGCGCAGAGGGAAGCCTCATTAGCCTGGCGGTGTCCACACGTGCACGAGCTCACGCGCACGTGTGCGCACCTGCACGCACCGGCGATGGCGGGGGGCGAATGTCACGAGCGTTAGACACATCCTGACACCGGGAACACCTTGAGATAGAATTTAATTTTTTAGCACCCTTCATAGAGATATTTTTAGCTAATGCAGATGCGAGGTCATTAGCGTCGCAGCCATTAAAGAGACTAATCGGGATGGAAGAAGATTAAGTCAGACACTAGAGTAAGGATGTGTAAAAAGTAAAATGAGTAAAAATAATAGTCTGTACAATGTGAGAATGGGGTGGCAGAAGTTCTTGGTAATTTTCGGGGGTCAGTGAGTCAACAGAGGGAGGGTAAGGTTAGCAATGAGGCTAATGTAATTTAAATCGGGTAACCGGACGTTTGGAAGAGGAAGCAGTTAAGCACGAAGTGGGGGTCTGGTAACGACAGAACAACCAGCATGTGGGGTCACATTGGGATGCTTATGAGAATATTACCCATGATGCCATCAGGCACATGTGTGTATGTGTGTGTCACCCTGTTGCTGTGATAGATTACTGGGTAATGTGGTTTTTAACACATTAAAAGCAATGTACAATTTATTTTTTCTATTTGTTTCATTTTCATCTACTTTTAATACACTCACACTTCCTTTCGCCTGTTGGTAAAAAAAACAATATTTATTCCACACAAGGAAACAATGTAAATGACGGACTGTGGACGGTGGAGTTATATGGTGGTAGTTCGAATCAACAGACTAAATAATATTTGTCCTCGCATTTCAAAATATTATCTTGAACAATTCCTTAAACGTGCTTCTGAGAATAAAACAAGCTCATTTGAGACAGGGTTTGTGTTTGTCAGAAGAAGCGAGGAGATGTTTGATTATATATTGGAAGTCCAGTGAAAGCCAGTGGGGTTGGAGAAATAAACAGTAATTTCAATCAAAGGAAAGAAGTGATTTCTACACATACTGGGCGGACAACAACACGAGAGAGAGAGAGAGAGAGAGCTTGGTTGAAATAAAGTAAGGTAGCCAAACCCAAACACTAAATCACAAGAACACACACACACACAACCCCCTGAGACGAAATGCCAAAAGGCATCTGAGCGTTTGAACACAGACCACTTTGACATTGTCCGACGCCGCCATTAACTGAAAAGTAGCACCCGCCGGCGGTAATCACACGGGGGTGGGGGGGCGTGCAACGACGGACTTCAAAAATCACGGCGCTATTGTTCCCCCCCCCTGGCGCAGCCACAATCAGGCGGCCATTGTGGGGCCACTAGCGTGTCACCGAACTGTTCTCAGAGAAGACAAACAACAACAACGACTAGATCCGCCTTTCGGAGGGCGAGTTGAGCTGAACATCGGGGGGGGGAAGAAAGGCACCAAGCCTGCTGGGAAATACACCGTCTGAGCCTTGGGCCACGCGGCAAGTAACGCCTTTTAGACGAGTGTGTGCGGCGAGTGTGTCGATTGTGTGTGTCGACGTTTTGAAAATAAATAAGAGAGGGGTCGCAATGCTTGACAATAGTACAATGTCCCACTTTTATTTGTGTTTTATTGACTCCTTTTTAGTTGACTTCACTGCTCCTTTGGATGGGTAAGTGTCGGGTCTTGAGATCACGGTTTGCGTGTCTTATTTGTTGGAGAAATAATCAATTTGACAACAGAAAAATGACAATATTCTTTGAAGAATCAGGAAAGCTGATAGGTTTCTTATTCGAAGTATATTCATTGAGGCTTATTTGACGCTGACTATTGTAGACCGGATTGAAAGATGCAACATGAAGTCTACTTGACCAATAGTGGGCGTGGCGGAATCAGTACAGTGCAGGCAATTATAGTCAAACAGCGTATACACACGAGAGACCCGCGTGATGATGACGATGCTGCTCGACTCCTAGGTAAGCTCAGGTGTGTTAGGGCTCTCCCAAACCCTGCTAGTCCTGTGTTGATTGTCTTGGGGGATGTTTGTCTTGCGGGGACGCTTGCTGTTTGTTGACTCTCTGGGTGTGTGGAGAGCTGCTCAGAGTGGAAACCATCCCAGATCACAGTCTGAGGCTTCCATCAGTGCCTCAACATCATACACACTGTCTTTCAGGCACAGAAAGTCCTCTTTTTGCTTGTGTGTGTGTGTGTCTATATATATATATATATATATATATATATAGATATAGATGTTTGTGTCTATATCTGTGTATAATTGTGTGTGTGTGTGTGTGTGTCTAAATATGTGTGTGTATGCGTGTGTCTAAATATGTGTGTGTGTGTGTGTGTGTGTGTGTGTGCAAAAGGCACACAAAAGTATATACTCTAAACACACCAAGGTGTGAGGTAGTATGAGAAAACAATAGGATATATATATCCAGTGCAAATGGAATCGGTGCCAGAGGCCGCTCCAGCGCTGCTCAGAAACACAGTAAGCACAGAAATCCACTGAACACACTATCCACTGTGTGTGTGTATGTGTGAAGATATGTATCCATGCTTTCATAAAAGTCAAATACTCACCGCAAAACACAATCAATCAAGAGTCAGTATTTTCCTCAGCACGAACGCACACACACTCACACAAACACACACACACAGCTAAAATAAAGACAGATGGGCCATGGCAAACGTATCCACAAACTCATCCCAAATTTAATTAAAAAAACGAAACAATGTATAGCACTACACACAAACATAACACACACACACACACACACACACACATGCAGATATCCACTCACCAATAACCATTGACCGGTTCAAATAGCCAGAACTCAATTCAAACCAAGCAGTGATCTTAAAAGACAAACGACTCGTTTGAACCAAAGAACGCGTTCCCCCTCCACACACTGCGTCGTCATCGATGACCTCATTGCTATTTTTGGGGTTGCGATGCATCGACAGGTCCCAAAACAGCCCCCTTGAGAAAAACAGCCAATCACAAAGAGCCAGCGGTTGTGTTCGCCTGACAGTGGGGGCCGGGGGGGGAGGGGGAGATGGAGACGTATCGCTGACAGCCGGCTTGTCAACGCTTTAATTATCGCGGCGCGAGAAGCAGATGTATCTCGTCTCGCTGGCTGCTCCGCCATTCCGCTTGCTTCCCTTTTGTTTTCTTGTTGTTCTTTGTCATGTGTCTTCATCTTTGTGTCTGCGTGTGTCATTCGCCCGCCCACCAGCCAAACATTGCGTCTGAATCTCGAGGGCGTGCACACACACACACACACACACCCACAGGTACGTGCGCGGACACACACACGTGCAGAAATTGCCGATGAGGCGTGGACAAGTGTATTATTCTCTCGCTCGCTGTCAATCTCTCTCTCTCTCTCTCTCTAACGCTGTCATAAGCACTATCTTTCTCTCTCTCTCTCTCTTTCCCCCTTCTCCCTCTCTCCCGCTCGCTCTTTCTCACTCTCTTGCTCTCTCTCTCTGTTTAATTGTCTCTCTCGCTCTTCGTCCCCCTCTCCCTTTTCTATTATCTTCTACACCTCCATCTTCAGACCCCGACTCCCCCTCTCCACCCGGGAGCCTAACTCCTATCACATCCTGCTCTGTCTCTCTCTCCATCCCGCCCCTCTTCCTCCAACCTAATCCACCATCTACTCCCCCGCACCCTACCCCCTACTCCTTCCATCCCCTGCTCTCTCTCTCTCTCTCTCTCTCTCTCTCTCTCTCTCTCTCTCTCTCTCTCTCTCTCTCCCCCCCGCCTCCTTCTTCCCACCCCTTCCTCCCCGTCCGACCCCTGGGCCTTGCCGCTACTCCTCCACAGACCTGTCCGTCCTAAATCTCCTCTAATCAGTACAACATCATCGCCGTAATGCCTCTCATTACCAGCCGTGGTGGCGGCCAGCAGACCCTTATAAAGCCCTCGGGCTCCCTTCCTCCCAGGCCCTCGCCTCGCTCAACTACTTGTGTCTGTGTGTGTGTGTGTGTGTGTGTGTGTGTGTGTGTGTGTGTGAAAACGGGAACTGGGAACTCAGACAGACAGAAACACGCACGCATGTAGACCCACCCCTATACACACTTACACTTACACGCACAGACACACACGCACAGACACACACACACACACACACACACACACAGGTGCAGAGTCAGTGGAGAGCAGGACATAAGCAGGGCATGGATGGAAGAAGGAAAGAGGTAGGAGAAGAAACAGAAAGATAGAATGGATAGTTTGTGGTTGACGTTGTCTCAGCACACCACACCATACGATGTCTCACTTTGAAGGCTGGAGCAGTGTGTGTGTGCATGCGTGTGCGCTCGCGTGCGTGTGTGTGTGTGTGTCAACAGGAGGCCTGTGGCTGTCAGGTTGATGTGCTTTTATAATGTCCCCCGCACCTCTGGAACAGACTGCATTTAATTGGTTCATCGTTTTACAGCCACATGCCCCTTCTTGCACATATAAAGTGCACCGACACACACCGACACACCGACACACACACACACACACACCACTTCATCTGCCAATGCATAAGAATGCTCCCATGGTCTTTGTGCTCGAGGGATGCAGCTGGATGGAAGGTAGAGCAGAGTGTGTGTTATGACGCTATCAAAGGGCCACTAGATACACTGTGGACCATCTTGTTCGTAAAGTTTAAAGAGGACATATTGTTACTTTGGCCACTACATCCTAACCCACCATGTGTTGGGTTAGGATGGTGAAATAATTTTTAGGACCATATAAAGACAAAGTTTGGATCAGGGCCCGAAACTGTTTTAATGTTCTGTCGTGCCTAGTCTGTGAAATAAATGTGTTCGTTTTCCAGCCAAAATACCAACCAATATGTATACGTAAATAATAAATAAGTCATGATATGACAGAGAGCTAACATACACCCGCTCGCATACAAACGCAGGGATGATGAATAGCAGTTCAAAGTGTCTGTGCTCACTTTGTAAAAAGGCTGAACACTAGAAAATCTCACAGCCTGTACACATGTCTGTGAATGATTTAAATCCATTTTATTGGACTCGCTTAAAGCCACATCTTAAATAATTTTGTTTTTAGCTTGTGCTTGGCTGCAGTTTGAACTCTGTTATTAACGTATCAATCCTTATGGCCCCTAGTATTGCTGCGTACTCTCTGCACCACTGGGTCCTAGCCCCTACATAGTTTTTTCCTTCCTTCAGAAAGTACACAACAGTACATTAAACTCATACTGACATGGCACAGGGAACTAACCAAACACACACAAAAAATAACTTGGCACCGCAGCCTGTTAAACCGTCCCTAACTCACCTCTTCCCTGCTTCCTTCCTGCAACACTGCTTACAGTATATAGGATTTGTATTAAAAATACCCTCGGCATTTACTAAGCACATCACAAGCTCAACCAATGCCCTCTCTCTGCCCTCTCTCTGCCGCCCTTCACCCTCCCCCACCTTCAAACTCTCCCTGCATCTCTGGGTCCTAAAGACAGCAAAATCATGTCTCTGTCCTTCATCCATACCTCACAGCACAGCACAATACCGGCCATCCCGGGGAGTTAACCCAACACAGAACCTCCGTCCAACCCCCCTCGCTCCCTCAAAGCGTCCCTCTATCGGTGCACCATGCGGGGGTGATCAATCACGGTAAGCACCTCCTAGCTCTGGCTGTGTCTTGGAGCTACGGCCCTCTCCCCTGTGTCTCTGCTAGTCCCAGGGTCCCCTGGGTGCAGGGGTCCCCTTGATAATGATCCAGGACAAGTGTGTGGGGGGGGGGCTTTCATTCATCACCTGGGTGTGGACTATCTCGCTGGAGTTCATGGCAATGGCTCCTTGCCAATCGATTGAAACATAATTGCAAAAAAAAGTGCTGGAATTGTTTGTTTTTCTGAGCGAGTGAGTGAGTGGGTGAGTAAGTGAGTGAGCGACTGAGTGTGTTTGTGTGCATATTGTGCTCTGAATCATGCTCAATATTGCCTCTATGAGTGTGTTTGTACATGCTTGAAGATGAGGACTGTAAGTAAAGCTGAAAGGGGAATGCACTGCACTTCCACATGCTCAATAAACACACTAGCTGAATACATGCATAACCCCGTTTTACTAAGGTGACCAGATTTCTGAGACAAAATCCGGGGACATTTTGGGTTCTGTGGTGTAAAAACCTCCAAATATGTACATTTTTAAATCATAGATAACTAAAATGGGGACACTACCCTTACCCTGGCGAACAGGACGGGGGGGGGGGGGGGGGGGTCTTTCAGTCGGGGTCAAATCCGGGGACATTTCCGATTTTCCGGGGACAGCCGTAGCCGGGGACAGGTCACTGAAAACGGGGACTGTCCCCGGAAACCGGGGACGTCTGGTCACCCTACGTTTTACCCAACAAACTGCGTGCCTCCACCTCGCCCAGTGCCCGCCCCCCCATCAAATCTTTTCATCTACCTCCGTCGGATGAGGAAGACCCCTTAGCCCCTTTCGTCACGGTAATTTCACAGATTCTCTACCTTTTTGATGTTCAAAGTCTCGTCTCTTCCTCCCGCTAACTTCCCGGCTTCTAATTCCAACGTGCTCGGCACCTCTCGCAGGGTGTTAAGACACTGTGTAGCTGCTAAGCTAGCGTGTCGAGGAATTATAACACACACACACACACACACACACACACACACACACATAGAAATTACCCCCTCAATTAAGCTAGACCTCGGAGAGCTCTCTGATTGAGAGTGCAGAAGGAGAAAGTAGAAGAGAGGAGAAGATAGAAGAGAACACAGAAGAGTGTTAGTGCTTCTAACGCATTTTATAGTATAGGACACCGCCGCCAAGATGGCAGCAAACTGCATTTAACGTCGCTTACAAACCCCACAATGTCCTATCATATGTAATAAGGGACAAAAACGTGGGTCCATAAAGTTGTGTACTTGCTTGTTATTTTTCGCGGTGCAGCTTCAAGGACTGTATAGGGTATCGGTTTCTGGGCCTCGGGATATAACAAACTCAAGTCGTTTCAATTAAGTGTGACTCTTAACACAAGGATTTAGCTTTGCCCCCCCCCACCCCCCCGGGGATTGGTCGACATTGGCGAGAATTGCATTATGACCACGGGCACAAACAGTGCGCTCGTGTCGCACAAGGGCAATGATGAGCCACGGAGAAAGCGGTCCCCACAGACGTCTGGAGCACGCTACGCAACGCATCTCCACTGAGAGCACGCACTTTATTTTATCATCCACGAGACCTAAACATGGTGCAAACCAGATACCCAATTATGTTATACGCGTTACATATTATGAACATATCACGATACGAAACCAAAACAAGTTCCCCCTATTAAGGGGACTCTCAGCAATCCTCAGCAATTACTAGCAAGCTGATGCTGTTAAATGCCAAACATAATGACACCGCCGTCCGTGTTTATCCCCCATGAAAGGATGAAGTAAATAAATGAAGGGTGAGGCTGGCGGTAATTTAATTAGGATCTGAAAGACAACAGTCGTGATTACATAGGGGATGGGCTAATGGCACTGCGAAGGGAGCCTATAGCTCCATTTACCCGGTGGTATTAAACAACGTGTCTGGGTAATCATATTTGGAAACCCGGGCCGGAGCTGTGATCGAATTAAAACACAGGTTCCGTCAGGCTTTGTACAGTAAAATATATTATACTATATATATATTTATTTATAGATAGATATGAAGGCAACATGTGCTGGTCTGAAAAGAATAGGAACAGCAAAGAAGAAAGTGAGGACAACCAAGGAATACAACGTTTGATTGAGGGAGAGAACTGCTGGTAATGGGGATACGTTAATGCCTGACATTGACATTCATGTCTTCAAAGTAAAGTTTGAAACAGAGTATGAAGGAAATGTGAATTTACGACTACAAATGTATTTTTACTTTACTACATTTTGCTAATAAAAAGGAGCCTGTGTGTGCGTGTGCGTGTGCGTGTGCGTGTGTGTGCGCGCACGCTAGACACCAGGGGATCATTGATTGCCCGACATCAGATGGACTACAACAGGAGAGGAGGCGCACAGGAAATTACCTCCTCCCATGCACCAGGAGACAGGAAATAGGAAATAAGCTCCTCAACGGACGCAGCAAACGTTGTCCCTGACCGGCATAGAGCATAACTGGTTTCTGCTGTTGTTGTTTTTAGCAGCAAAGGGACAAATGCTTAAGGACCTTTGTTTATTAAAGTTACGTCATTAACCTCCAACCCCAGGAGTGACAACGACCCTAGTCGTAGCCTCTGGGAAAGATGAGGACTTATTAGGGAACACTGTTTCCCTGACAGAGCTGTTTATGTATCTCTGCATCATAAGCATGATGCTTGTGTGTGTGTATGTGTGTCTGCATGTGTGTGTATGTGTGTGTGTGTGTGTGTGTGTGTGTGTGTGTGTGTATGCGTGTGTGTGTTTTCAAGCTCCTGCATCAGTGTCTGTATTCAGATGTGCTTGTGTATGTTTATGTTGGATCTCCTATTCGCTCTCTCTCTCTCTCTCTCTCTCTCTCTCTCTCTCTCTTGCTGTTATTATCTCACTCGTTCATCTCTCTGTCATCTCTCTCTATGTTCTCCATCTTATTCCCTCTCCCTCTCTCCCTCTTGATGAATGACTCACTGGATCTCCGCAGGAGTCAAGCTGAGCTAATCAGACAAGATTGCTGTCCTTTGCATATACCTATCGTTGGTGGATCACACACACACACACACACACACACACACACACACACACACACACACACACACACACACACACACACCAGCGGTGCCCGTGGAGAATTGACATGTGAAGGTAATTATAACGGGGACCAGGGTTTGGATGCACAACAAAATCAACAGGAAGTTTTGGTTGGTCTTTTGTATGAGTAATAATTGAGTAAAAGCTTGCATTCCCATGACATTTCTGCTCTTATTCAACTCATGTTTCTGTCAATAAACTGCAAAAAAAAACCACCCAAACATTCTAATTCTGTGATGTTTCCTTGAGTTTCCACTACACCCGGGCCGCCTAAGCTGTCCAGTCCGCCCACAAGAAAGAAAGAAAAAAGGAATGATGCAAATGAAACGCTACACTGCATCCTGGTGGTGCACCATCTTTAGATAGGCCCGTGTGCTGGGCCGCGTTAACTCGGCATGAAGCAGATCAGAGGAGAAGGACCTCAGAAGCCCAGAGTGGAGGAGGCGTCAGGTGTTCGCTTTGATAATGTGGATTACAGAGGGTGGATTCTTCGCCGGCTCTCTTTCGCAATTATGTTGAGGTTAATGGAAGTCAACGCTGTTGATCTTTGCATACGGGCACCGACTCTGGCTGGGTTGGTTCATAGCTCCGTTTCAAAAGTGTGAGGTGCGTTTGGTTAAATCTTTTTTTTTCGCCAGTGTTTGGTCATTGGAGTTGAAATAGCGTGACATTATTGCAATTAAAAAGGTCTGAATTTTACCAAAAGTCGATCCATGTCGATCCGTCAAAACCTGGCCACTTGTGACATCACAAGTGTGTCCGCACATATTTAAGATGGACAGACGGACACTCCCACTTGTCACAAATGGATATCTTTTGAAATGGCTTTTACTAATTAGCACATATATATATATATATATATATATATATAAAAGATATATATATAAATATATGGCTTCATCTGGCTTCTAATTAGGGAAAGTGGGTTTCAGCTGTCACTTTTCACCGCTCGTTAGTTACAATGAGCAAGTGCTGAACAAACAGAAATAAAATGAGCCAGGCAGAATGTTTTGGTACAGTACGGGCCTTCATAATCTTACGGAGACACGAGGGGAGAAAACAATGGCCGTTCATTGTAGTGATCGTTGCATTGTGAATTTGTCAGACAGTTCATAAATATCCACAGCAACGCATACAAACGAGAGAGCCAGCGTTTGCCGACGCGGAGAGAGAAAATTGTTTCATCGTTGATGAGATAATTATTTTTTAGAGGGACATTCTTTTTGGGCGGTGCCGTCCTTGAAGGTGCACTAATTGCTGCTATTTCTGTCTGGCTGGCTGCGTCCGTTTCAGTTAAAAGCTCTAATCTTGGTTCGGACAAGAAAAGAAAAAAAAAAAAAACGAACAACAAAACAACCCAACACATTTCCACTGGCCTCAAATGTCGGGAAAATTAGTGGTGATTTAATTGCTTTCGGCGTTAACCGTTTTTTCCCCATCATTCGCTAATTATCTCAGGTGGCTATCTCATTATCCCCGTCCACTATACATGCAGAGGCCGCCACCACCACCACACACTCTGGGCCCCGTGACATTGGCTGCTGAGACCAAACAGCCGGCGAGTCTGTTGTTCTTCCGCTGGAAGAGTCAAACGCAAATTCAAACAATGCCTGTCCTTCCAATAGGAAGGATGTTGTGCTGTTCTGCTCCATTCATCCATATTTAAAGGGCCCTCTGTTTTACCGTTAGTGTCCTGGTGCCTTTGGAGGCCATGTCGAAATCGTTTCCGTTTTTGACCTAACAAAGGGTGGGAGTACCCGACTGGCCAGACGGAGGTTAGGGGTGGACTGGAACAACTGGTAGACTGGAGTTGCAGTGGGAGCGAACCTCCACTCGTGGTCACAAAGGGATAAAAGTAAATAAACTTTTTTTTCACAAATTAAATGGCCTGTAACATAAGGAATTGCTAATATAGGAAGTAACACGCTCACACTAAGACTTCTTTATAACTTAAACTGGGCGCTGAATCCCCCGGGGCATAATAATATTTCAAGAAAGCAAGGACAGCAATCGCCAACAACGTTGTTGGCGATTAAAAAGTTTTCATTGAATATAACTGAGAGTGCTGTCCTTGCTTTCTTGAAATATTACTGTAACATAAGGACACTATACACCTTATTCCAGGCTAAACAATGCGCGCGGCCGTAGCTGGTAGTACTTTAGTGAGAAGATGAGTTCGGGCTCCACTTGCCATTTTGACCTAATGTAATATAACTTTTCTATTACCACTATTAACTATTGCTGCAGCCTTCAAGATATGCCCTAGTGCATATCTTGAAGGCTAGTGCAACTGTGCTAGCCGCTATGTAAACAGCACTCGACCGGAAATGGAAAACCGGTGGGCCACTATGAATCATGGGAAATAGAACAGTCGCGGAATAATGGGGATAAAAGGTAGTTATTATTATTATTATTTGTAGTATTTAATACACCGTTTCAATTGGACTTGTATGTTTAATAGCCGGGGTAATTATGACTATTAAAACTGAAGGCTGGTTTGGTAATGAGCACCCTAATGAATGCAGTGATAAAAGTTACTCATGAATTAGTGAAAGCTATGATCCGTCTCTGAGTCACAAAAAGGCTGGTTGCTCACACCAGGTTGTCCATGTTAAAAAAATTCCTTTCATACGACACTCACGAGAGAGAGAGAGAGAGAGAGAGAGAGAGAGAGAGAGAGAGATTTTGTGTATTTCGATCATGGATTTTATAAACCGCCTGTAGGAAATGCTTGTTGTTGTGTGCAGCAAGGAATATTCCTGTGTCCAACCGCCTCAGACTTCTTTGCGAACTTACTCTATCCTGATGTCTCTATTATGACTCGCATGTTTTACCTGATGGATATCATTTTTTTACAGTGTGTGCGGATGACACACCCCATAATTGCGGCAGGCACACACAGAGATAACATTTTATCAGAAGCGGGATTTCAACAAAGTCGATTTCTGCACACTGTTTGTTCAATCCTGTTTATACCTCAAGTTTTACGGTCCATTTGTGTCAAACGCCTCATTAATCCGTCTATCTTGCCTCTCTCTCGCGACCTCAAAATGGCTCCCCACCCCCAAAACCGTTGGTGGCTATGCATTACAGCTCGCTGATAGAAAGCTAGTGCGCTAGCAAAACGTCAGCACATTTATAACAACTTTTTGCTCATCCTCTTTTTTTTTTCTAAGGACACTCCAGGATTCTGGGCAGAGGAACTCGGAGCTGAGCCGAGCGAGATCGCTGTAACCAAACACTTTGGGTCTCCTGGCCTTGCTCGAGCACTTTGAGAACTGATAGCCAAGGTTGAGTTAATGAGAACACATTACCCCCTCGGACCACTGGAGAAAAAAAGCACAGCTAATTAAGGAGGAAATGGGTGGTGGAAGTGGTGGAACTTTGCCCACACACAAGTCTGGGTTTACTTTGTCCCATACCATTCAGAATCTACCCACTAACCATATGTCCTATCCCCACCCCACGCAACCTATCTCAAAGTTATACTAAATAATTTACTAGCAGAAATGGCCAAATGCCAAATCCGCCATAAGTACAAAAAGTAGTAAAAGTGATTCACAAGCTTATGGTAGCAAATAAAAGTTTCTGAGAGTGCAGTTAGCATGCAGACAACAGATGTAATGCCAGTTGTTCGCACAAATTTCAACTTCGGGCCAGGATGGCGATTTGCAACGTGATTGCACACTTTATAACAACAATCAGACCAGTTTAGACAATTTCTGACCACTTTAAACCCACTGAGTTCTGCTTTCCATAGACTCTCACAGGCTTATAAACAACATTAGGAATGGAGCGAGCTGTTCCCAACGTCATAAAAGTAAGTCAGAAGGCCTGTGTGTGTATGTGTGTGTGTGTGTGTG
>NC_140293.1:2129339-2161839 GCF_964030765.1 Micromesistius poutassou | reverse complement strand
TCGAGTTTATTATTGTTATTATTATTATTATTTAAACGCATGGCATAACCTACTCTACTGTGTTCATTCATGCAGCCCCTATGAAAAAAAAATCAAATCAGCTTTGCGCCGGGTGCAAACTAGCAACGATACATGCGTCAGTGTAGAAAGTCAATTGCGCTGGGTCCAAGATAGGACCCACTGTACCTTTAAGTAGCTAGTAAAAGTAGCTTTGTTGAAGTAGGTAGTTAAAGTAGTTAGTTAAAATTTAAGTAGTGGTGGTTAAAACCGCTTATTGAAACACGTATTTCAAACAGCTAGATGAAGTAATTCAAGTAGTAAAAATATTGAATTGAAAAAACTCAATAGCACAATAAACCAGCTGGTTGAAGTAGCTAACATAATAGACTCTCGTCTCTTACTCGACCACATTACACACCGATATAACAGCAGAGACGTAAACTTCAGTTTTCATAACATAGCCTGGAGCCTGGAGAATATATACACACGTATCTATATCTTCTGCGTTAGCCCGGACTCCCTTTATGGAGCTCAGTGCTGGGTCAAACCAGCGGGTTGGACAGTATAATGTTTTATAGGAGGTGTATTATTTTTGACAGCTGATGGAAGCACAAGAGGGTGTGGTGGGGGTCGGGGTTGTAAAGTTTTGGAGTAACCCGATGGTGCGGTAAATAACCACAGTTAGGCTCCGGTAGTAAAAAGAAATAACACTGCTCGTATTAAAATCCTCTCAGCACACCTGCTCCTCCCGATGCAAACGACACGATCAGGGCTTATGCCAGGAGGAATGTTGTTCTTTATTGGTGTTTTTTTGTCATCTTGAATTATTTACTGATTTACGGCCTTTTATTTGTCCGGAAGTAAACAACGTCAATGTGCTGGAGATGAAAAGATGAGCGTAGAAAAAATGAAGAAAAGCTAGCTTTTCTTTGATCCAGGGGATCAGGGCTTAGACCTGTCACCTGACACACTTTGAAAGGGACCTATAAAAAAAAAATTGTTTTTGTTTTTTGATTGTTTTTTTGTAAGTAAATAACGACAAAATGCTAGCTTTGTGAACAACTTATGAGGGAAGAAAAAATACCCGGAAAGAACTGGCAGAGTTTAACTTTGACCCTCCTAGTAGACAACCCCCCCCTCCCCATGACCTACGACCCCCACCACCGGGCAGTGAGCGACAGGAATCTCGACAGGAATCACGCTGGGAATCGCGCTGGGAATCGCTGACCCTCGTCTACCACTGATTTAATCTGCCGCTCTCTTTTTAAGTGATGTCATCGCCGCCAAACTGTTGACCTGCTCCCACCCCCGTGAAATGTGAAGAGAGACCAGACACACACACACAGACACACAAGGATGTACACATTCACACACAAACACACACACACACACACACACACACACACACTTGGATGTACAAACACATTAACACAAAAACACACATACATAGTGATGCACACACACACACACACGGATGTACACACATATACACACAAAAACAAAACACATTTAGTCTGCACTGCTGGAAGCTAAGAAAAGAGGTGTGGCAAATGATGCCATGGAAGCAGAGCAGGCTATATGTATGAATACGATTATGTATTTTTGAATGTATGTATACATTTTGGAATAAGTTGGGTCAACTGATTGCCGTGATGTGAACACACAAAGGGAAAAAAACAAAATATTTAGTAAGTTGTGTTTAGATTCAGAACCATAAAAGATAAGAATTGCGATCCGTTTGTGAATCGATTTATTCTGACACATGTATTATGATTGTACAACACTGATAAAGCATGTCATGTTACATGCTTTGATGCTAATACAATACTTGGCATCCCCAAATCCCCAGATTGTGACAAGGGAAATCTTACATTCTTACATTCACCCGTCAATAAGTATGGTTCTTAAGGCAAATGGTCAATTCTGTGTGTGTGTGTGTGTGTGTGTGTGTGTGTGTGTGTGTGTGTGTGTGTGTGTGTGTGTGTGTGTGTGTGTGTGTGTGTGTGTGTGTGTGCGTGCGTGCGTGCGTGTGTGCGCGTGTGTGCACGTGCCAGCCTATGTATGTGTCAGCTGCTGTGACACGCAGCACGGCTGATTCATTCCCTGTGGAGATGTGTCGGAGGGGATGTCATTCCCCCTCATCCCCACGCCTGTTCAATCCTGATTTATTCTCCGAGACGCCATTTCAAATCCCATTCCTCCATTATGTGTTATCAGTGTGTGTGTGAGGGAGTGGGTCTGAGTATGCTGAGCAAGGCATGTAAGAGTGATAATGTCAGAAGATGGAGAGAGGATGAGAGAGCGAGAGTGAGAGAGAGAGAGAGAGTTTACTTGGATGTGACTTTCAATGGGATGCGTAGATAATATAGGATACATGGGTAATTTAACTGTGATGAATGCACTTTGAGTGGCTTCGCTTACTTACTGCATTTTGGGAAAGTGGGCACGGTGATCGAAGAGAACATGCCATTTAGGAAGCGATGATGAGCTAAGAGCGACTATTGGAATGCGGCCGTTGTCTCATATATCTGACTTTTGAATACATCTATGGAAATCTATGTAAAACCCAGCTAATCACTGACAGCTGAGCCCCTTGGCTGCAGCCATGTAAATGCTGAACTGCTAAGCTGCTGAGGCTAATTCAACAGACACAACCCTTATCTTTGGATCGATTGATCCTTTTTTATTAATCCTGCAGTTTAACAGACCTGTAAAGCATTGATTTCTTAACAGAGAACCAACCAGGATTAAGTACAGTCAACACAAAGGATAGGTTGAGATATTTTGGTATTTAGGTTTGCAGATGAGTGACAAGATAAGAGTAAATATGGTCCTACTTGGTCTAACCTAACAGACAAATGGTTAAAAATGTATGCACTGGCGCACTCACGGTAATGTAAGAATCATGGGATAAAAGCATCCAGCGAATGCCGTGGTACAAGCCATCCTTTTATCCAACGCATCTCACAGGTTACTCTGAGTTCAAAGCATCAATTTAGTCAGCCTTGTTGAAGATTGATGAAATTTATACAGAAGTTGATGGTTCTGAAAGAAACTAAACGGAAAATGAAGAAAGCACAGCCTTATGGCCTCAGCTCTATGTTAACAAACACGTCTGTACAGCTAGCGTACGTACCACTGGGGGCCGCAGTAGCTCAGGATGTAGAGCGGGTTGGCTGGTAACCGCAAGGTTGCTAGTTCGATTCCCAGCACCTCCTAGCTGAGTGTCGAGGTGTCCATGAGCAAGGCACCTCACCCTAACTACGAGCTGGCTGTCGCCCTGCATGGTTGACTCCGCCGGCGGTGTGTGAATGTGTGCATGAATGGGTGAATGTCAGGTAATATTGTATAGCGCTTTGGATAAAAGCGCTATATAAATGCAGTCCATTTACCATTTAACACTATGAGCAGTATATACACTAGCTGTAAAGTATTATGTAAAGTATTATGGCGACTGTACAGCTAGCATATGTACCACTGTGACCGGGATGTACGCTAGCTGTACAGTATGATGTCGTCTGTACAGCTAGCTTACTTACGACTGAGCGGTATGTACGCTAGCTGAAAAAAATATGATAATATGATAGTGTACTGACACCGGAAGTGAGGGAAGATGAGGTGAGATTGCTCACACATTCTTCTTTATATTCTCCTTACTCTTCTTAGTTATTTTCAATAACACCTTCCTCATTAATGAAAGAGAAAAATTGCATGGCTTGCCTCAAATACTCGTATCATATAACATGTAATGACATATTCAGCCTGAATCAGGCTTGTCCAAACTGTGTTTTCACGATGCCCAATTAGCCTCAAAATACTTCCTATTAAAACTGATGCAGTAGTTCACCGGGTTGTCCAAAATGTTGGCATTCGGCGGAAAATAAAATGTCCAAATAAATAATCATTGAGCTTACGATATTGTTCAGCCAATACCTGAAGGATTAAAGGAGAAGCCGTATTGTAGGTGGCCTCGATATTGTATTAAAGTTATAATAATAAAGTTGCGATGATAAAGTTTGGAAGAGCAACTAAAGCCGGTTGTATACTCGAGCATAAAAGGGCTGTCCAATTAGGTAGCAAGGAATTGGTGAGATTGACAGTAAACAATGGTAGCACAGCTTACTAGCGCGCACATGCTTATCATACAACTGAAACAGAAAATAATATGTGTGTGTGTGTGTGTGTGTGTGTGGTCCCATTTGTCTAACAAACTCAAGAATGATGAAATATTTGTCAAATAAGAGTCAAAATCAAAAGCCTCATGTTCAGAATCTGAGTCAGACATGACATCAGAATAGCGTTGCATGCATACCCAGAAATATTATTTTTACTACAGCCCAGAAAAAATCGTGTTGACATTTAATTGACAGCATGAGTGTTTCTAAAAACTGTCTATCCACGAATCAATCGAAAAAGCAATACTTTTTACTCCATTAGTCTTAAATATGTTGTCATCTGGCAGACTCTTTGATCCAAAGGGACTTGCAGTGAATCCAAATACATGTCATGAGTGACGGAGCAGGGCTTTTTCTCAAGGATCACTACAGATTAGGCTGTAGACATTGGGCATCGTACCCAGTGCTTGTAAAATAATAATAATAATCCTCCACACACATTCTGTTTAACTCCAGGAGATCCATGGCTGAAAAGTATTGACAAGGTTTACATTTTCCACCCAGAAATAGGGTTACGCATCGTGGTGATGGATGACGGGAGAAACCGTTGTCTTTAAACAGGCACACGGTGAGTAGTCAGTGGATCGGCTATCGAGTTAGCAGCGTGTGGTCGGCTTTCATGGTTTTATTCGGAATTAACTTCAGACGAAACTCAGCAGCCTGTAGTTAAAAAGAAATGACAGAGCTGGTGTAAAGACACTTCAAGCCCACCAGCCACTCTCACAGCAGGGGGTGGTGCCATAGCATTGATTTGAAAGGCAATCTGCCAGAGAAAGGTGGGTTTGGGAATAGATTGCCGTGTCAGCTTCAGAGTTAAGATATATATATAGAGGGACAGGAGTGGGGGGGGGGGAAAGAGTTGAGCCGAGTGTTGCCATGCAGGCGTCACCAAAGTTAAGGGCACAACAAAAGATCTGACAAACATTTAGTGTGAGTGGCTGCTTTGTAATGAAATATTTATTCAGAAATGTTTGTAACTAGTGTTAATTAAATCCAGATGTATTTTATCAAAGAGCATGCAAGGCAGGGAGCTAATTTCCAATTAGCAACCATAACCATGTCGTTATTTGTTGCAACGCACGTTCAACATCAACACATTCTTACTCCAAGTTCGTCAAATTCAACGCCAGGGGCTTTCTACGTTCATTCGACGCAGGGGGTTTGTAATCCCACCACAGCAATAACTGATGCCCAGGGAAAGCGCTAACGGGTGTGCATTTAGGGTTAGGGTAGTAGTGGTTAGGGTGAGGGTTAGGGTAGTAGTGGTTAGGGTTAGGGTAGTAGTGGTTAGGGTGAGGGTTAGGGTAGTAGTGGTTAGGGTAGGGTAGTAGTGGTTAGGGTTAGGGTAGTAGTGGTTAGGGTAGGGTAGTAGTGGTTAGGGTTAGGGTAGTAGTGGTTAGGGTTAGGGTAGTAGTGGTTAGGGTGAGGGTTAGGGTAGTAGTGGTTAGGGTTAGGGCACCAGTGGTTAGGGTAGTAGTGGTTGTGGTTAGGGTTAGGGCACCAGTGGTTAGGGTTAGGGTTACGCACTTATCACTGTTCGCCGTGGAGGGATTACATTGTAATGACTTGAAAACCCCCTGCGTCAAATTAAGACGCACAAGGACACCCTTTGCGTCAGCAGTTGACGCCAAAAGCCCCTGAACAAGCATCAATTTTTGACAAACTCGGAGTGAGGCTGCGTTGTCAACATCGCTGTGTCATCAACATTTAATTGGAAACAAATGTCTTTAGTCACAAGATTTCAATTGACCACTGTCCCTTGCTCCTTGTTTCCCCATCACTTAATAACCACTAACATGTTTTGGATAAGTTTAATAGAAAAATGTTGGAAAGAAAATTGGATTCCGTCTCTACAAGCTTTTCAGATGTGGTTATCGCAGAATTGACTTTGCTCTTGTTGTTGTTGTGGTCATTGGTTTTTACTGGGTTTCCTGGATCGAAACTGACGTGCAAGGAAAGGAAAATGAGCAAGAGAGAGAGAGAGAGAGGTGGGGGGGGGGTGTTATTAATTATGTTTCTGACCTACATGTGCCTCTGCCAGTGGCCTGGAGCGAAGCCAGCAGGTCTGACAGCTGTGTGGGAGGTCACCTCATAGCCATAGACAAACGACCAGAGGACCAGACTTCACACAACTATTGCATTCCCTTTGCTCAATAAATTTTGAGATAAATATAATTTGGAATGAAGAATATATAAATGTCAGCCAAAATGTTTAATTGAAATCTTTTTTAATTGTTTTTCTATGAACTATGAACTTTTATTCTGTGCACTTTTTCTATGAGCGTTTTTATTTTGTTTTTAGCTACTCTGATGTTGATTGCAGTACTGATTATTCTCAGGCTTACTTGTAACATCTAAGAACTTTAGATAGTACAGTAAGAGAGGAGGGATCAGAAGTGACAGAGAGATAGTAAAGAAAGAGAGGGAGAGAGGAAATAGAGAAGGGAGAGTAAGAGATAAAGAAAGAGGGAGAGAAAAAGAGATAGTACAGAAAGAGAGTGAGTGAGAGATACAGAAAGAGGGAGACAGAGAGGAGATGGAGACTGAGACATACAGATAGTGAGAGAAACAGAGAGGGAGATACAGAGAGAGTACAGAAAAAGAGAGGGAGAGATGGAGAGTGAGAGATACAGAGAGAGAGAGAGAGGAGAGATGGAGTGTGAGTGAAAGAAGTTGGTTGTATAAGAAGTACATAACATGAGGAAGAGAGGCCAACATGGATAAAGAAAAATATAAAGAAAGATAAACTGAAGAAGGGGAAAGTAGGACCTTGACAGTGCTACGTATGTAGCCCTTTCTACACAACAATGATCAAGCCACTGTTGTGGCTTGATTGAAACTTTCTTTCTGTATAGAACGTACGTACATGGAATACAGGGGCATTGTTGTTTTGCCTTCAGGTGGGCGTTTTGATGCAGTGTTACGTCTGAAACTTCCTGCTTCTCTCCAATTTCTCTCCCAATGTATTTCTGATCACATTCACCAGTTGCTTTCACAGATCCAGCCAACGTAACGTCATGCATGTTATGCACGATGCAAAGCAATGTTGCTTGCATTCGAGGTGGGAAAGTGTAAATATGTGCTGCAAAAGCACCTCGACTTCAACTGCCATTATTGTTTCTAAAAGAGAATGGTGAGTGCGTTACCCTGGTGTGTTATGCATCGTGCCTCTGATTCCCGAACGCTGGAATGCTATGTTAAAGCACACGCATTATTTCACATTGTTTGGTTCTGTGTTTAAAAGCAAATACAGCATAATGCAAGATCTTGTATATTGCGATTCGTGTGATGTCTTTTAAAGGGGCTTGTGTGTGTGTGTGTGTGTGTGTGTGTGTGTGTGTGTGTGTGATACAACAAGACCCCCTACACCACATCCAGCCTCATGTTTTACCAGAGACATCCAGCATGGAGCCCACACTCTCTCGTGCTCTTTCTCATCCCACCACCACCACCACCACCACCAGCCTACACCTCCACCTCCTCCTCCTCCACCGCCCTTCCTTTATCCCCACCTCCAGGTCTTATCCCTGGGAGGAAGGCTGAGGCTGCAGCCTGGAGGGTAATTAGCTTCATCTCCTCGCTGTCAGCTCCGTTAGACCCCCCCACAAACACACACAGGCACACACACACACACACACACACACACACACACACACACACACACACACACACACACACACACACACACACACACACCTTGACCTGCCATTCAGGGCATGGAAGGGGGTCAAGAGTATGGTGCATGCTGTGTGCACGCAGTAGCGCACACTGGGTGTGAGGCTAAAGTGCATGCCTTGAGTCAGTCTTGCTGTTTTTGGTGTTTTTGAGGGGCAGATTCATTTGCTGCACTGAGATTTCTTTCGTTTTTTGCCAACGATATAAATGTGTGCTGTTTGGTTTTCTGTGTTAAATTATTTCAATGCTTACCGGATGACTTGCTGTTACATACAAACATGTCTTCCCCACGCAGACGTTCTGTAAAGAATGCCAGATTTAATTTAGGCTGAGCGATTTTTGAAAATGTCTCCATGACCGTGTAATAAGGGGAGATGTGGTTGATGGATTTGATAGTTTTCAGTTGAAGGTTCGGGGGATATGTACAGGACCGGTAGCAGTGGTGGGTGTCTGGTTGCCCTAGGGCCAATGCCTCTCGATTTTAATTAATTGAATCATTGAGGCCGGGGTGGCTTGCAGATTTTTAGTGTGCGGTTGGTTGAAAAGATGACACATTTAAAGGAGGCCGTTTTCGATGTGTGTGATGCAAAGCTCATGAAGTACGCTTCCAATCCATAAATTGGGTTTTTAGAGAACATTCATATACTCAAGACACGCATACTATTTTCACTATGTGCCAGTCATTTTGTAGCAGGCACTTTTATCCAATGCAAGTATATCCAGAATTATTTGTATACATGTCATGAAGGAACAGGCAGGGGTTAGGCACCTTGTTCAAGAATGACTACAGGTTTAAGGTGGACATCAGGGTTCGAACCAAAAACCTTTGGGCCGTGTTACATGGTGACTTCAGTTGATTAAACCTGGTTGTCAGCACCTGCCGACAATCAGACAATTAGGCTGAGACTATTTAGACTCAGCCTCCTAATCAACCAGGCTCTCTCTCAACTCCATGGCGGCAACGCCTTAGTAGTTTGTTTCCTGGGGTTTCCAGGTACTTTATGTTAATTCACAATAAACTAAGAACTTAAAACTTTTGTGTTGCGTTGTATTATGTTTGGCATTTGAGCCAGCCATAACAGCTGGAAAATCGCAGCAGGCTGTGTAAAAGACGTAAGGAGCCAGGGTGGTATGAGAGGTTCTGTTTTGGTCTGGTCCTCACCACACCTACTACCTCTGTGTTCAGGGAACAGGTTTTATTTGCATTCAACCATATCTGGTGTTTGCGTCTCACAAGGAACCGTTGAATCCTACAACTAAAGTGGTTTGGCAGTTGGGTGGGGGCCCAGTGGTCTGGGCAGGTGTAGAATATGAATTACCTGAGAATATGATGTACAAGAATAGACCCAAGACAAACAACCAGGACAAAGTGTTCGGATGGATGGCTTTGACAAATGCATGTTTATTATTCCCACCGCATCCCTTGTAGCTGAAAACCAATTCATAATAACTAATACAACTAAACCAACCAAAACAAATTAATTATGAAATTTACATTTTGGATTTGCGCGTCTATTTGATTAGAGGTGTTAACTATAGAAGCAATATAAGTAAAATTAGGTTGTGGGAAAACATATTTGATGGCATGGATCAATTTAGATTTTTTTCTCAACGATTTCTCACGTGTGGAAAAACTGTCAAACATGACTTAAGATTCTTAATTCGGACTGGTTATCACAATAGCTTTGTACTGAGTATTTCAATTGTATTGAAGGAAGGTTTTCGAAAGTGGCTTTATATAAATTATACGGAACCAACTGATACTATTGGTGCAATAGCATCGACATAGAAAAAAATAAAGTCTGATTTTCAAATAAGATATCAGAATTATAGTTAATTTCGAGCACGTTTCATTATGTATTATTGTATTCCAGAAATGCAATTGTTTCTGTTTGTAATGTAATCTGTTTAGGGCAAAACAATCACAGAGGTTGTAATTATAATGAATGAAAATCTGTAATATTGAATTACAATAATAGCACAATTAATACAACAATAAACATATCTACTAACCAGTGCCCTGTACTACGAACCTCGATTAGTGGGTTAGCGAGGTATGTTGCGCTTAAAGCCTGGGTTAGCTGGGACACGAAAGTCGATCTCTTTTAGCGTCGCTGTATCACCATGGTGACTTATGCTGTCAACCAAACCTGGTCGGGAGCAGGTTTTCAGTTAAGATAAGTGCAGCTTCCTCGCCCCTCCATTGTGGGTTTCCCCATAGACGTCAGAGCCTGTATCGTACAGGGGTCTCTCCGGAGACAGAGGGTCTTTTGGGACAGATCCGATCCCTTGGCATTGCCTGAGAATATTCTTTATGAGATATACAGGTTCTCATCAGAGGGTATTCGCTACTTTATCGTCCTCGTTGGACCTTATGTAGACAGTGCTTGCTGTTGCGCGGGGTGTCTCCGTGAGAGAGTGGTAGAGTGGAGGTAGCGCGTCAGTCTTGAATTTCTGCGTGCAGGGTTTGTCTCCCAAGTGATGCGCATTTGTGTGAAGCTTAAAAAGTCACAAGTCATATGGAATACTAATTTACTGAAGGTTATGGAATTATATTTTTGTACTTATTTCAAACTTGAATCCATGTTCTCATGACCATGCTGGCACCACAAGTATGGGGGTGAAAGGCATGATACTCGCCCTGATGGGTACCTCTTTCGAATTCTGCAGTGAAGAGACTATTATGATGGACATGTGAAATTTGCCCCAACTTTATTATTCTTTCTTTTTATTTATTTATTTTTTATTATTATTTATTTACTTTTATAGTTTATTTTCTTAATTATTGTCTTATTGTCTTATTTTTTATTTTCCTATATATCTTGACTCATTGTTACAAGGTTTGCTACTTAGTTGAACATCCAGGTAGTGTTTACATATTATTGTTATTTTGACTGTCTTGTCTGATTGTGTGAGGGAGGGGAGGGGGTTGTACGTATTGTATGTGTCTACTTATTCTGATTTTTGTCCGTATGGGTAAAGTTATGTAAAACCACGAAAATAAAAGTATCAAAAAAACGACGCAGGCCACGGAGCCGAAAGAACGGACGGACCCACAATGCATTTCGAGAGCGCCCCTCCCTCCGTTGACGGAGGGAGTGTGCAAGAGGCGTTAGTGTCCTGCTGCTAATACCATCAGGCCCACTAGCTTTACGGGGATCACATGTCTGAAGTAAGACACGTTATGTTAAAGCTACTCTGAATTAACATTTAAGTCCCCCTGGATAAAAGCATCTACTACATTGCTAAATGTAATTGTAGTCATGGGCATGCATATCTCTCTATATATATCTATATATATATATATAGATATATATATCTCTATCTCTATCTCCTTAGAATAAACATCAAACATATAAAGACTTTTATCCTCTCTGAGGGCTGTGAGTGCCTACGCTGGAGTGCTAGGCTGTGTGGCGGCAGGAGTCGACCCTGAATAATGAATGAGTCCAGGTACAGATTAGAGGGTGAGTGGGGTGGACAGGGGGACACCGCGCTCTTAACTTACGCCCTTACCTTCCAGACAGCCAACAGTTCATTTATTATTAACAGGTTCAAAGGTATTTTTCATCAAAAATATTTGGTTCGAGATATGTTTAAGAAGACCCGACGGGGGGTTCGGTTTTTTTTTCTGTGGCGAATTTAGGAGTAACTCCTAGAGGTAAGATAAAAAGCTTTGCGAATACGGCCCCTGATCTTCACGTCGTTGTCAGAATACAACACAGCTTGTTGAGGTAACGGTTGATTGCCTGAAAGCTCGCAGTGTGTACAGTGCTTGACGACAATGCCACATAAAGCAACCACTGCATTAGGGATGTGAAAGTCACACACCTATGACATCTGCATATCACAGGATTATTACGGGCGGTGCAGGTGCTGTGATCATGCACTACCCTCCTCTGGGGATGGAACGTTGTCAGGGATACTTTAATTGGCATTTTATCGACCCCCGTTCCATCAAAGTCAGAAATTAATCATTTCTAATGGCCGTGAATCCGCAATGGATCCTATGATGTCAGCTCATGAATATTAATAAACAGGCGCCGTGGTGCAGAGACAGTTGGAGTTAAAAAAGAAAAAGAAATGTGAGGAATATGATGAAAAGAAAATTAGTTGGCAAGAATTTAAAAGAAAAAGAGAGAAAAGTCTGATTTAGACGAAACTGCTGACAAAGAGCAATAACAAAGAGTAATATGAATGTATATCACGATAAAGAAGAGTAGTATGAAAGGTACCAAGATACAGAAAAGTGTCAATATAATAAAGTTTGATAAACTAAAAGGGAGTTGGGTAGAATATTATAAGATTTTTTTCCAGAATCCCAGACAAAAAGAAAAGACAAATCCAAATGAATATCATGAAAAGGAAACTGTTGGGTTGAATGAAACAAAATAATTTTTTCGGCCCCAACTGCTGCAAGAGACGTAAGAGAGAACAGAGCTCTGGGCCTTGGTGTGACATCGTTCTGACTCCGCTCCCCAGAGGGTAGCATTTTTGTAATTGTAATAATTGTCTCACTGAGGGAAGTATTCAGGGAACATGTGAGGGAAAATCGCTGTGTGCTTGTGGTTCTTTAGTAACACTAAGAACGATGAAACGGTGAGAAAGTGAGTCAAATAAGTCTTAAATTATGCAATATGTTAGCCTAATTGTGTCATGCATATATTGTTATAAGTCTGACTGTATATATAGGTGCATACGTGTTACTACTATTTTAGTCAATAAGATTGGAGGCGATGAACAGAAATCATTCATAATTCATAATACATTAAGGAGCAGGTTGGGGTTTGGATACCTTTTGGCTGGGAGTTGAACATACTACTTCACTATCCAGCCACTTGGTCTCAATGTTATTTACAATGAGTGTTGTTTAGTCATAAATATTCGTTCCACATAAAAAATACACATAAAAAATGGTTAATCATTCACAGCTAGTTCGCTTTGGAATTATCCGACTTAAAACGGTTTTGGAACACAGGGTTATTTATATTTCATATTTTATTCAGGCGTGCGTCTGTGGCTCATTTGTCTGCACCGTCTGACCAGAATGATGCTCGTTACAAGCTCTGGGTGGATGTATAGAGTTTGTGAAAAGCACCATTTTATCTTTCTAACAGCTTCATTCCATTAGGTTTTTTTTTTGCATCTTTGCACTTATTTTTGTAAGTATAGTAATTTTGTAAGTAAAATATGTCTATTTTCTTTATGCTATATAATGCTCCTGTATTATCTACCACCTCTATTTCCTACATAATAACACTGTTATCTCCATTTCCTCTGTCTATCCTCCATCTCTTATTCCATCTCCATTTGTTCAATTATCTGCATTAACTTTAATTAATATTTTGATTAACTGTAGTATCTCTATTTTCTTATATCTATCTGCTATCACCATTTCCTCTCAAACCATCTATATTAATTCATTTACAAGCGCTACCTTCCTTATCTGTCTGAAAATCTATCAATTTCTTCTATTATAAATCTATTTCCTTCTTCGGCTCCATTCCTTAATCTCGTCTCTCATCCCTCTCCTCTACCTACTTCAATACCCCCCCTGCCCCCCTTCCCCTCTCTCCTGCCCTGCGCCATATGACCGGTGTGTGTGTGTGTTATGACGGAGGGGTGTGATCTCAGCTAAGTAGGCAGCACACAGGAGTAACCCACCCGGCCGCCACCGCCGCCGCCGACATCAACCAACCAACGCGTGCGGGCGGTTAATGGTATTCGGCCGCGCCTCATTGCCTCGTGCGGTATGCTCGGGCGAGCGCGAAACTGCCCGGCCCTCCTGTGGCCGCGTGCCATTATCAAGAGGGGCAAATTGAGGGTGTGTTCTGTAGCCCGGAGTAGAATGTTTTATTCAACTTTCGCTGCGCAGCCTTCAGTTGTGTTCCCCCCACCCCCCCACCCACCCCAACGGGGATCACATTACGTCACGTTTCTTTAGCCGAGACTTTCATCCAAAGTGACGTCCAATAAGTGCGTTCAGACGACAGAATCATGCGAGTACATTCGATGAATCCAATAAGCATACTGCCTCGAGTGCTACAATATAGAAACAAGGGATTCATTTTCGGGTATGTTATTTTTTTTCGCGGGCCAAGTTGCAGTCCAAACAGAGGGTTAGGGTAGGATAGGAACATGGGTAAGGGTTTCTGCTGTCCTGATGTCAGTGGTGAGCTCGGTCCACCATTGTGGAGAGACCGCAAACAATTACCCTTTCCTGAGATGCGTGAAATCCTTTTTTTTTGGTGTGTGGTCAGTTTGAATCATTGAGCTGTATTCTCAACATATTTTGGATGGATTATTTCTTATTTTCTTATTCATTCCAAGGCTGCTATTCCAAGGCTATGATACATTTGGGTGTTGTTGCACTACAGATGTGTCATGTCCTATTAAGTCATTGATCTAATAGTATCATTGCGGTTCCCTGTGTATCATTTTTCAACTTTTAATACAAACATTAACTTAAGGACAGAAAAGCTGGAGACTCGAGTCTCCAGACGTCGCCGGTCGGAGTCGAGGATCAAAAACTTTGACTTGCCAGCTGCGAGACTTGTCTTGCTGGAGACTTGACTGCTTTGACACGCAAGTCTCTCTGGAGACTTGAAAGCAAAACTGTGGTCAGACTCTAAGGGCTGTGATAAACATATTGCATTCTTATTAAAAAAAGCAATGGAACTTTTAATCATAACCCTGCTTTGTACAGCTCTTCCAGCACTGCCTAACTGGGTGTTGATAACAGCTAGGCCTGAGGACTTGATGAGCCAAGCTCAAGCAGGCCTAGTGGTGAGGAAATAATGCCAAATAATAATACTGCAAACAGTAAAAACAGTTGTATTTCCTTTCCCTATACGTTAATGCTATGAACTAGACCAGTGTAGTTTACTCACCAAATGTGTTAAATAAAATGAGCCGTATCATTTAGTTCATGTTTACATTTTGAGGAGCGATATGACTCCAGACTGGCGCACACTCTGACTCATTGTAAAATCATGACTCATGGGAAGCCCAAAGCCTCCTGAGCAGTTGATTCATCTTGTAGCGCGATGCTAACACTAACTATATTCGTATGTTTTAAAATGGTGCACGGAGAGCACAAATTGTGCTCTTAATGGACTTAAGGTAATTTTCTTCATTTTCTTTGTACCCAAATACTTTTAGACTTGACTTGGACTTATGAACAGCTCTGTAGAAAAGGCCAAATACTATTGCATTTAATGTAACAAGAGGTAATGAGACTTCACTTCTCACCTGCTCTGTAGATTGCACACTTCAGATTGCTAAGGCCGTGAAAATGTACACTATCAACCCCCCACCCTCTTCTCTACAGTCCCTGGTCCCAAAGTATTAATCACCAACACGTTTAACAATACCTCAATTACTGCTAAACAGTAAGAAGATGACGCCTTCCAGCCGTAAGGGAATATAATTTAACTAACACTGCTGTGCGGACTATGGGGAGGGATGGGGGGGTGGGGGAAAGGCAGGCTAGGAAAAAGGTGTGAATACCTCCTAATTAACCATACGATCAACACTGTGGGGCGTTATGAGGGGGTTTCGGTATAAAAAGACATAACAAGAAGACAATGCAGAAGGAAGCACTGGGAGCCTTTCCACCCATACAGGCATTTGTCACATTGAATACCCCAACCGGGCCTCGTGGGGCTCTTGGGGCCAGACAATAGCTATTATATAGCTGTTCCATTCATATGTCTGGGATACGGGCAAAAATAAACGTAATTAAAATCCCTGCATTTATTAATAACTCTCCCCTTTTGTTGAATGAAATCCACGCTGAATTCAATTACGGCCAGCTTGCTAATGCACATGTCAACGTACATCCGTGCCTATCCGACCACTAAAGAGATTATAAGCTCTTTCTTTCTTATTATTTTTATTTACTCAATGTGGTAATATCTCTGGCCCGCACCTTTTTATTGTCTTCAGTCCTTGTGAAATTATTATTTAATATGCAGCGTGAATGAAAAAAGAAGAAAAATATTGGAAACTCAGAGAGAGAGAGGGTTAGGAGAGTTCCAGCTGTCAACGCTACAGTCTACTTTCTTCTGTCTGATAGGAGAAATCCCTGCTTTCTGTATGTGTGGCACGCTGTCAAACTCTTTATAGGATAAGTAGAATATCAAATGACAAATGTAAAGTCTCAGTAGTGACACAGAACGCAAGTGATTATTTTCATTTCTGTGACGGCGTTGTGTGAGCCGAGATAGATTGTAATTCTGTGTGTGTGTGTGTGTATGTCAGTGTGTGTGTGTGTCAGTGTGTGCATGTGTGTGTGTCAGTGTATGTGTGTGTGCATGCGTGTATGTCAGTGTGCGTGTGCGTGTGTGTGTGAGTGTGTACATAACCGAACACCCTTTGATATGCCTAAAGAATCAAACTGTAGGAAGACATGTCCCTTTAGGGTGTGTGCGTGTGTGTATCAGTGTGTGCGTGGGGGGTATTTCTATAACAGTGTCACTTTATGTAAAAATCATGTGGGACGTGGAGCTGGAAAGTGGGGGGGGGGGGGGGGGGGGGGTGTAGGAGGGAGGAGGGAGGAGGGAGGGGGGGCTGGTGACGCAGACTACATGTGAAGCAATGTTGTCCACACAGCTGTTCTGCATAACATGCTTCAGGGCACCACTTGGAACCCGATCACATAGGGACGCAAATGTACACACAAGATGTACGCGCGATACAGACGCACAATATGTGTACATACAGTATGTGTGTCTTTCATCTCTAGGGGATGGGTTCCCACGCTAAGATTTGGCTTATTAAATGTGACGTGCACCCTTTGATGTTTTTAAGCATGGGTGGCCTTCAGTCATAGCGACTTTGATGCTCCAGTAATGTCGTTGATATTACCAAATGTAAATGACATACGTGAATAGTATGTATTTTGTTTTAATATACACATTACAATTGTACTGTCGTACATTTTAGGGCGTATATTTAATTGAGCTACTGAAAAGTGAATTGATTGCATGTACTTCAAGAACCAGCATGTACCAGAACTACATGTACACATGCGATGTGTAAATCAAACTTTCGTCATCTTTGGGGGAGGATTTGCCTACGGGGACAAGGCGGAAAGTGGGGGTGGTTGCTGAAGAGAGTGAGGGGTTGTCGTAGCGACATGTAGTCATTGGCTGGAAGCTGAAAGTGCAAGACAAATACAGAGAGGAGGGAATGCGATTGAAAATATACAGGGCTCAAAACTCAAAGGTTCTACTGCTGGCACTGGTGCAAGTAACTTTTTTTATTTGGTGACGCCCTATCAAATTTGGTGGCAGTATTAGGTGGAGCTTAGGTCAAGGTTGAGCAGTGGTTTATTTTTGGTTTATCACCGGGTCCGAGTGAGGGTTAAGATTCTTGGTGTAAAGCCACATATTTGGTGCATTTCGTACAAAAAAGTCGCTCATTATAACGCTCATAAACAACGGTACTAAAAAAATATGAAAAAGTTGCCATGGGTCATAACACGCCGCCTCCTTCTTAAAACGATCAGCCCTTTTGTATCTCATAGTGTTCAAATTCCAGCTGAAACAGAGGGTCACTTTAACACCTAAACCTAACCATAACCTCAAACTGTAAACCTTACCATAATCCTAACCATAACTGGGTTGTTTGTCTAGCGTAAAACCCAATCAGATGGATTACGTCCAGAGAGGCATTTGGCTCTGCATTGATCACCAACTACCTACTACTAACATACTTATGGCTGCTAATTGGGGAATATACTCACATATGATTTTTGTTTAGCATTTTTAAGCCTTAATCTAATAAAACAGGTTTTAACCAATTTCACATTCATCAGAAATGTAATGTTTTCGTTGCGACTTATTCCTTTTTTCTAATGTTACACATGTTGGCACATCGGCACTATGACATTGTCAAAATTAATATTTGAATGTGACAGCCTGTGACAGCCGCGGTGCGGCTGTCTGCTTTGCGAGTGGGCGACCAGAACACTACAAGACAACAGACAAGAGTCAAGCGACAAGTCAAGTGACAAGAGTTGGGACCTTAAATTTCTTGCACAAAACTCTTGATCAGCACTCAGCATTTGTTTATTGTTATTCTTTATTTAAAACAGTATGCGCAGAGAGAGTGAGGGGGAGCGAGAGAAAAAGAGCGAGAGAAAAAGAGTGAGAGAAAAAGAGAGCGAGTGAGCGAGCGAGAACGAGGTCTGCGGTCTTGGCCATTAGTTAATTTACTTATTTTTGTGTAGGCAATATGTTTTCAAATATGTTTAAACTTAAATAAACTACCTATACAAGTAGTTATGTCTCGTTGTATTAGTTTGTCCTGTTACTGACGTAATGCACGTCATTGACATAATGCGCAAATATAGATATTCGAATAGTATTCGAATATATGTTTTTTTCAGAGGGAATATTCAAACGTCATTTAGCAATTTTGACAGCCTGTGTGTGTGTGTGTGTGTGTGTGTGTGTGTGTGTGTGTGTGTGTGTGTGTGTGTGTGTGTGTGTGTGTGTGTGTGTGTGTGTGTGTGTGTGTGTGTGGGGGGGGGGTCGCGGACAGCAGTGCATGTTAAATTGGGGGTCGCGACTCAAAAAGGTTGAGAACCACTGGTCTAGAGCCCTGATATACATAAATATATATGTATGTATGTATGTATGGGTTCACCCCAACCGTGCCAAGAACGATTCACAGAACAAAGTGCCCGAGCACCCATCCGCACGAGATAAAGAAGATGAGAGATGAAATGCCCACGAAGGAGACGCCACATCCTCTGTGGTTCTACAAAGCGAGGTCGGCAGAACCGTCCATCCATACATATCATATACAATACATTAAAGAGGCCTGAACCAAAAGTATGAAATGTTTCTCAAAGGAATCTGTCCCTCAAAATGTCATAAGCTGAGCAACTGTGCTGTTCTATCTGAGACGCATCGTCATGCACGCAGAGTATTGCTGCTTGATTAGTTGTAAATCGTACGATCCATTAAATATATTATTAAAAGGTTAATGACGGTTTAGCTCGTAAAACTAATATGGCTCTCCGATTTTATAATATGGCCTATAAAATGTACTAATTGTGTGTGTGTCCCTGTGTCAGACACACAGAACCGTACGCATTATTGTTGAGTTCTCAACGACGTGATTTGTGCTAAATACGTTCTTTCATAAAAATAAGTGGACCCAATATGACCCACGCCAGATTGATTACATGTCTCCCAAGCGAAGATGTCTCTCCAATTGATTATTTAAATAGTCCCTTATAGTCTCTGTAACCACGGGTCCCGTTGCTATGGTTATAATTATGGGATGCCTTCAAGACACAAACACACACTGAGCTGAGCTGCCACTTGGCCGGTCGCCCTCGACGACGAGGCGCTCGACAAAACCACTGGGAGCTCGGATCAAAATCGACGCCGACTAGATGTGGAGTGTAGGCGATCGTACGCGCACGGTTCACATATGATACGACTCACACTTTGTTTATTAGTCACATACAAGCATAAGTGAGTACATTGCAGTTAAATGCTTGCCCTGTGCACAACCCCCCCCCCCGCCCCCGAAGATAGTGCAAACAACATGACAGCAAGACAGAAGACCAGCAAAAAACACAACAATATCCCACACTATATACAGTGTTAATTCAACACAAATATATCAACATTATCTCATCTACAAACTATATAATAATCCAACACCATAGTGATAACACAATGTTGTATGAGCAATAATGCAACGATACAATATATGCCCAAAAGGTCAAATGATACTGTCCAAGGCTATAACAGTCCGTCAGTTCATCAGTCATGCTGTGCAGTCCATCAGAGCGATTTCACTAGTCGGAGGGTCTGCAGGAAGAAACTCCTCCTGAGCCTTCCTGCGTTGGGCTGGAGGCTGCGGCGGTGCGCGGTCCTCGTCTCCTGCAGCGCCGATTGTGAACCTCCTCCCGAGAGGGCTGCGCCGGGCAGGTGGCGCGCCGGGCAGGTGAGCGCGAGCAGAGCAGCTGCCGTAGCAGGTGGTGACGTCTCCGGTGAGGAACCTTCTCCGTAAGCACATGTGTGTGAAAAGTCCTGCAGGAACCCGTCTGCTCTACCCCGAGCCTCCTCAGCTTCTCTGAAAGAGCGCCGAAATGAGTGACTCGTGAACACCCACACCAAATGATCGGCGTGGGTCGACCAGGTCAGCGTCTCGGGGGCATGCGGACATCCAGGAATTTGAAGGTGTCGTCTACCCTCTCCTCAGGAGCCCCGTTGATGCCGAGTGGTCTGTGAGGCTGCAGCTGGTCACTCCTCCTGAAGCCTAACGTCGCCTCCTCTGTCTTCTCAACTTTAAGTGAGGTTATTCGTCCAGAACCAGAGTACCAGATTCTCCACCTCTCAACAGTCGGCCCTTGCGTCACATCCGGAGATCAGACTTCGGTGTCAAGGGACAACGCTGGGCATTTGAGACCATGTGGGAATGATGAAAAAAAAAGTTGGAGAGGTTCAAAGTAGCAGCCAAAGCCAGAGCTGGCTGAGCTGAGTGTTTAAAACAGTACCGGGGATGCCATCTGGTCCAGCCGGCTTCCTGGCATCAATCCTCCTGAATGAACTCCTCACCCCGTGCTCCGTGATCTACAGGGGGCACTCCTCACAAAAGCTGCTGTCCGTGGCGCTCACGGTTGTTGACGCTGGTGACATCGAAACGGGCATAAAAGCTATTTAGCTCATTGGCCAGGCAGATGTCAGCGTTCGATGTGGTGGCTTTGGGTTAAAGTCTAAGTCCACAGTCTTACAGATGCCTGACCACATTCCTCTACTATGGGTCTGATCGGCCTCCGCCTCATCTCTGAACTTCCTTTGTGCATGACCCACGGCCTTGAAGCCTTCCTTGGATTGAGAACAGCCCTCGGACAATGCCCTCGTCCGGCCTGTTATATGCAGGTGGAAGTTGGGAGTACTGTTTTGAGGGATGTGCCTGCAACGATGTGGCCACTGTCAGATCTGTGGTCTAGATTGTGTTTATAGAGTTCAACAGCCCTGGAAGAGCACTGTCCGTAGCGGTTCGGGGGGGGGGATGTATTTTCCGATCAGGATCACGGAGGAAATGTCTGTCTGAATGGTGAGTAAAGTCTGAAGCAAACAAGTCTCTTCCGATTGGAAGTAATACTGGCCACAAGTCAAGTAAGAGTAAAAAAATTGAAAAAAAGCTATCTGAAAATACAATAAAAGCACAATCTGGTCAGAGACGGGGCTTGGACGTAGTGGTTCCATTTTCTCGTAACATTCATATACATGACATATAATATAACATACTCACATACGATGACATTGATTTTATATAAAAGGCATCCAAATGATAACCTATGATGACCTATTTATGCACAATACCATATTTACGTACAATAGCGTAATCAAGTATGGTTGTGCAATTTAACGTTATATAACATTTACATACAATAATCTCATCTAATCACGTAGGATACTGTGTCATGCGATTATGTTTCTCCATATTTGTTTAACCTATGTTGGCATATCACTACCCGAGGTTAGTTAGTAATAAAACGTGTCATGCAGCAAGATGCAATTGCATTTATTAAATTTGATCCTTGCCACTTTTGATTTGTTTTGGGTGTTTGAACGATTCTTTATAATTAATATTAATATAATTATCATTAATGCCTTGTCCTGTCTAGCTCAACTGGTAGAGCAGGGCAGCCTGCCATACTAAGAATAAATGTGAATAATACCCACAGCATTGTAGGACACTTTGTGCAGAAAGTGCCCACTTAACAAGATATCATGTATATTATAATACAACCCTGTAAGAAATCTCAATGACAAAACCGCTTTGTTATGTATGTATTACTCTGCTGCACAGAGCATAATATGCTTTGCAGCAGAGTAATACATACATATCAAAGGTTCTGACATATTCTATCAGCACATAACGCCATCTCCATCTCTCCTCTTCCTTTCCATTCCGGCTTCATTTCCCTCTCTCTCTCTCTCTTTGCTTTTGTCACTACAATTCGCCTCACTTCTTTCACCATCTCCTCTTTATTCTACCCTCCTTCCCCGAGACTCGTCCTTCAGCAGTATCTACGGGTTTCTAATTTACCTTCTGGTTTGTTCATTAACCCTCTTCATCCCCAGCACCCTCCCCCCGCTGACCATAATTACAACCTCTGACCCCCTCCCTACCCCAAAGAACGACATGTTCTACATCCAATTCCTACTCTCTTACTTCACTTACTTGTCCCCCCCACTCTAAGAGTGATGTCATGTGGGCCTAATTCAATTACGCTCCTACTTTTTTTTTTTATGAGAGAGAGAGAGAGAGAGAGAGAGAGGTTAATGCAATTAAAGATGGGAGAGGCGTAGGGCCAAGACCCTTGGACACCGATGAAAAATTGCTGACGGAATCCATTTCATTAAGGGGCCCGGGGGGGGGGGGGGGGGCCGTAGGGTCGTGTGCGACGCGACGCTGCTCCCAGCTAGCAACAGTTCAGTCATTATTGACTATCGGCTTAGATGGAAACATCGACCATGATTGCCTCAATACGGGAAAAATTGGGTTGCGCTGCGATGATTGATTTTCCATTTGGAGCAACATTTGGGCATTTCATACACCGTCCGAGGTGATACTTAATGGAAATGACTGATACAATATGTTTTGAAACACAGATGTGCCTTTTTAAAAGGTGCTGTCTATTTGAGAGTTATACGAGAGAGAGGGTAGGAAAGAGAAAAAAAAAAATAATACTTGAAACAAAACAATAAAAAAACGTCTCATCCCTCCGTCCCTACGATTCTCCAACATCGAATAATGTTGCATTTCACGCACGTGTGATTGACTGGCATGATGGATTCCCTTAAACACGGAAAATATGCCCGTCAGAAATTAGCCGGCAGCGGTTTAAAAACTAAATTGGCTCATGCAGACGCAGGCCCTGTCAAATCGAAACGGATATTCTCGCAGAGCAACAAATCACTACGCTACGGTAAAAGTGACTTTGAACTCTAGGTTTTTTGTAGTATGAAAGCTTAACAGAATCTCCGGGGGAGCTGCACCACCTGGTTGCCACACTCCCACCTGTGATGTCACAAGTGGATAGATGATGAGCAAATGGCTTGTGATGAATAATCAGCCTTACCACCGGTTGGTAAAAGAGGGCCCCTTTAATTTCCCTCTAGTCTACATGGACTTCTAGTTCAAGGGTTTATGACAAATGAACACATTTGTTCCATTTGATCTATTCTGTTCCATTTGCATGTTAACCCTGATGTGCGTTTACATTTTCACAGCACATAGGGGGTGGGCACATCGCCTTTGAGGGATGCTTGGCTGGGTGTATGGTTCCCTGGACCTCTGATTTATTTCCTCTGCTTAGCCTGAAGTGAACCTGATTAATTACAGCGTGGGTCATTATCTTTGTATGTAAACAGAGTCTTCTTGTATCTATAGACCTTTTTCAGAAGCACATTTTCCTCCAAGAAAGAAAGCTGGTTGTGGATGTGAACACACAGGAGCATTTGGTTGGGCAGTGTGGCCAATCAGAAAGAGACAAGCCTAAGGAAAACAATCAGCGATTGGTTATTGTCAAGGTAGGCGTGAGGAGACTAACCAAACCCCGCCACCCATATGCTCTGAGTCACTGCTCTAGCCCTGACCTTCAGAGGGTCAGCCTTGTGGAGCGGCCTTACCAAGGCCTGATCCCTCTCCATCACCACGAGTGTCAGGATGCCCCCCTTTTACAAATTGGTTTCTATTGGTTATTCATCTTGGTGTCCCGCCCTTCACCACACATGCTAATCACGTTAATGGCCATTCAGACGGAAAGGTCCTGGGTTCATGTCTGCGGCCTAACCGTGGGCGTACTAGCCATTTATGTCCTTCTCCTTAATGAACAGTACCTGTATTCACTGTGAGTCACTTTGGAAAAAAATAAATAAAAAATACTCAATGGGAGAACTAGAAACCAAGTTGCATTTATAAAATATGAATACGAATGACAGGTTTCTGGGTTCACCTGTTTATTCCAAAGGGAAACCATCTTAGACACACAGTTATTTCACTGCAAACTAGCCGTTTTCGGGTCAAAGCTCAAACACTAGGGTTGTTCATTGATTTTAGATGTGTGGTGAAAACGCTGAACATCACAGCCTTTGATAAGAGCAACCACTAATCTACACACTCCAAGTAGGCCGCTCTCCTGACCCGAACAACAAGTTAATCTGTTTTGTTTTGCTGAAACTCCACTCGGGGGATCTCATGCGTTCGAGGCAAAGCCATGTCTCACGGGATTTATATGCAGACTCAAATTCAGATAGCAGATTAAAAAGGAGTTCACTGCTCCACCTCCCTTTTCCATCGGCTGCTTGGACAAACAGTTGGTGACCTGGCGATTGGTTCTTGTTCAACAATCAGAAAGGGTTTAAAGTTTAATCATATTTCAAATCTGGTAATGTGTTGGTCTAGTTTGAGAGGGTCTAGGTTAGCGGTTCGTAGTAAAAAGGGTTTTTTAAAGCTATGTATGTGTACCTTTGAGGACAATTTGTCATGTGTTTCATTACCGGGGATAAGTCTTTTGATTGGTTTGTTGATGCTTGAATCTTTTATGTAAATATCTGTAATTGTAACTGCGTGTTATTGCTGGAGGTCAGGGAGGTGTGTTTATATGCTATGGCTGGGGGATAGGGGGGTGTGTGCATTAATATTTTGGGGCAACAGACTCATATTGAGTTAGATAATCCCTTGATCCCTAAACCCATAGAGAGCCCTGGGTGATGAGCGAACACACACACACACACACACACACACACACACACACACACACACACACACACACACACACACACACACACACACAGGCTTAACAAATGACAAATGGAGAGACAGATATGCAGACAGACAGACAGGCTTGGAGACAGATCGAGAGAGACAAATGGGGAGATAGATGGGGACAAATGGGACATGCAGAGAGACAGTTGAATGGAGAGACTGACAGATACAGACATATTCAACAGGCAGATGGTCTTAAACATGGAGACATCAAGCCAAACAGTCAGAGAGACAGATCGTAAGACAGGAGAGAGGGTGAAAGAGAGAGTGAGACAGACAGACAGACGGAGAGACAAAACATTAAACAAAAAGAGAGACCAAGAGACCAAAGGGACATAAAAGCAGACAGAGAGTCAGAGGTGCAAAGACAGAGAAACACACAGAAGGAGAGACAAATGGACGGACGATCTGACAGAGTCAGTCAGACAGACAGACAGACCGATAGGGATCAGGGATAACTGGTGGTCGGGTTGCGTTTGTCCTTCCTGCGGTCGGTGAAGGACGCCCATGGGTTAGGAGAGGAGGAGAAAGTGATGGAGTGGGGGTGGCGAGGGGGGAGGTGATGGTGAAGAAGAAGGTGGTGGTGATGGAGGTCCATTGACTTGTCCGCGTCCCATGTCTCACGAGGCGGTGGCCGAGGGCTGACATGCAGCAGGAGCACCTGACCCAGTTAGCTGACGGTATAGCAAGAGAATGCTTTCTCTCTTTTCCCCCTAGACACAAATAGTCCAAAGACAGCACACGGACAGAAACGCAGTACTTACATCTGTGCATGTACTCATGTACACTGTGGTTTTATTCACAGTTATGAGCACATTCTTCGAAAGTGTGTCAAGTCGGGCGAGATTGTTGGAAGTGAAAAATGGCATCAGTCCCTGAGATCTCTCTGCTTTGGTTCGTCGCCAAATAGGATTATTGATTTTTTTTTTTCTCTCCCTAAAGACGTTTCTCTGGGCTGTCTGTCGGGGATAAACACTATATTAATTCCCAGCGATGGGCAGGATCGATAACGAAGCAAGCCGAGGTCTTGTTTGATTAACCCCCTTTAATCAACTGCCAACTTTGAACCCTCAAAAAAATATTGTTTATTTACCCAGAACTGGGTTGAAATGTGTCCTTGGGTGTTTTTCCAGATCTGGTCATTAAGTAGTCACTCGGCAAAAATCAATGTCATTATAAATTGGAAGAATCTTTAATTAACTTGGAGAGTAACTGTTAATAAGAGGAAGTGTTGAGGCGCTGTCAGAGTTCAAGATATTTAATCAAAGTAAGCTTGGTGTCATTTCATTATTAAAATAGCTTATATTTCTTAAATAAAAAAAAAACGTTTTTTATTTAACATGAGTAATTAGCCCGGTGTTACGCGTGTGGACCGTTGATCTAATACCGGCCGGGTAGGATACCATGAGAGTACAGAGGAAAATTGAAGTATTTTCGCAAAAATCCAAGATGGCTGCCTCTGATGAGTCACACGTTCCGTTGCTCTGATTGGTTGGAGGTCAATCCAATTATGTCATTTCGGTCAACGCCACTTGGAAACTGAGAAGTTCCAGACGAATGCGCGTTTGTGTATTGTTCAGGCGATAGCAGGCTTATAAGCAATGTCCCCCAAAGCAATTTTACAAAGTGTTTCGGTTTGGATTAAACATACATTTCAAACAGGAAAAGGCATCTTAAATCAGGGATATACCTCCAGGTAGACTGGGGAAATTAGGGTCTGAACCAAGAACCAAAAACACCTACCCACTAACAAGTCCCTGTTGGTGTGTAGAAGGAGACCATGGAGAAGAGCATCGTAGGAATATTGTACTTTGTTTATAAGTCCCAATTCCTACTTGAACGGTGCAATAGGATGACACAGAGCGCAGATGAGGGGATTTGTGCAAAAAATTGAACAATTGCAGGTGTCTTAAAAGCCGTCATAAAAATGCCATATATTTAGTTGAAATTGTAACACGCATCAGGGGCTGGACTTGTTGAAATCACAAAGGTTAGTTTTCAGCTGCAATTATGGTTTATTTGATTCGGAAGTAAAGTCAGTGTATCGTCATTTTCCTGTGGAATAGCTTCTGTTGAATGGGGTGAAACATTTCACTGTGGGGATGCAGCCAGAAATAAAGTTAATCTTTATTCCACACTCTCTAAAGGCGTCCCTGTGTGCGCACAAAGTCACGGAGGACACGGCGACCTTTACATAAAAAACAAACTGCTAATTTAACATTTTGCAGCAAGCGCCGGCACATTCCCCGACAAGGCCTGAGCCATGGGACTCCAGGAGAAATGTCCGGGGCACAAATAAAAGTGTGAGAGCACATGTTTGGTCGTGAAAAAACAAATCACATTCCAACAATGTAGTGTTGATTAGTTAAGGGCAACGTGAGGGTGGTATTACAATGCTTTTGTCTTGTGCGCACAATTCTTCAACACGGGAAAGAAAAACCATGAACATCAATCTCAAAGACATGCATGTTGTCATTTTTTTTTTTTCCTTTTTATCCTAGTAATCACAGGGATCACAGGGATCAAACAGACAGACAGAGAATCCACAGAGCGGCAGTGCTCGTGTGTGCACAGTTCGGGTTAACAGCGACATCAGAGGGAAACACAACCAGCGCTTTGGATAACCAACAAAAGAAAAGAAAAAGATTGTGCCAAACAATGGGAATGCAAGCAGAGGGGTGAAGAGTGACTCTGCACATTCAGGGGGGGGGGAAGGGAGACGGGGAAACAGAATCACCTTGAGGTGTCGGTGGATGGAAACACACTTTTTTTTTTTTCACTCAGAACCAACTGACAAACAGACATTTCCCAAAGAATCAGCAAATGTTGCTGGTGGTTTCTTTGAGAGCCAAGCAGAGAGAGAAGAAGGAGAAATACACATTTGAAATAGAAAAGCATTACCTGTAAGACCCACCCCCACGTGTGGATCAGGTCGCCGTGGGTGGTGGTGTCGGTGGGGGAGGTGTGGTCAGAAGATATAGGAGGGGTTTTCCAGAGGAACAGGACAAAAGATTGGGAGGACGGACAGTGGTGGTGGAGGAGGAGGAGGAGGAGGGGGTGATAGTGGTGTTGGTGGTGGTGTTAATGGGGGTGGTGATCGAGGTGAAGCAAAGTGGGACAAGGACATGAACTTGGCAGAGGGTGGGGTCTGGCGAGGGGGATGCTATGAGAGGAAAGGAGGCGTGAAGGACAAATACAAATATAAGAACCCCAAAACACAAATAGGAAAGTGGAGAAGGGCGGGGAAAGGAGTCTGTGAAGGATGCATGGACGGCACCGGAAGATTGGGGACGTAATGGAGGAATGTCCGTCTGAGATGGAGGGGGAGGGGGAGGAGATAGAGTGGAAAAAGGCGGGGCCAGGGGGTTTTGTTTTGTTTTTTCGAAGACAGAGATTGGCTTGATTGGCTTCCTCTAGCGAAGAGTAGCTTTGGAAAAAAAACGATTCTTAAAAAAAAAAAAAAAAAAGGAACAAAAAGAGGAACTAAAACAAAAGTAATGAAGCCATACCTTGGTTGTTTAGCGTCAGGTGCGCCAGACCTTGAAGGGGGAAAGAACAGAAAAACAGAAAACAGAAAAAAGGGGAAAAAAGGTCATAAAGGCACAGGGAGGAAGAGGAAGAAGAAGAAGAAGAAGAGTAAAAAAAAAAAAGCATTGTCACAAGGTTGGACTGCAGTTTGTGACAGACATCCTGGGGGGAGGGGAGTCACGGATGTCGAGAGTTCAACTCAAAAGGTTTCAAAAGAAAAACCGACAGGGAGAGAGAGAGAGAGCGAGAGGGATAGGGAGAGAGGGAGGGAGAGGGAGAGAGAGAGAGAGAGCGAGAGGGAGAGAGAGAGAGTAAGAGGTAGTGAGAGAGAGTAACCGAAAAAAATAAGCAAACACTCTTTGAGGGAGGTGTGTGAGGAAGGGAAAGGGGAGGAGGGGAGGAGGGGGTACAGAAAAAAAAAAGCATTTTCGGTTGGTGCAACAGCCCCCGAAGGCTATTGCTCGCACAAATGCTTTTTTTTTTCTTCTTTGGAGTACTTATGGAACACAGAGAGAACTGTTTGGCAGGAAAAGAAGAAAAAAATAATATCCTAGACATCTGAACGAACCACGTCTCCTACCCTAAACGCACCGACATCGTCATGGAGACGCGAGTGGGGGGGAACACGGGAGGAAAGGCGACAAATCCCTACGGAGGACGTTCCGTCCTTTGGATGAAACCTGAAACCACTTCACGGGCCAAGTGTGTGCACCAAACGCCCCGACGCGGCGTCCACACAGCACAGCAAAAACAGCAAATATGCACTCAACAATTTCGGTAGTTCCGACAACCACCAGCTCAGACCATCTCCCTGGAAACCCATGAGTACCACACACGCATCATCGCCGTGGATGGAAGTCCACCAAGCGCTGAAGGGGCCACCAGGGGCCCTCAGACGATGAACAGATGGAGCCGCTTCACAGCACCTGACCGACAACAAACCGACGCCAAAGCAACGTGTTTTTTTGGCCATCGACCTAGTCTCACCAATCAGACTTCAGACAAGCAATCTCAAGTCTGACGGCAGACCAGCTCAAATCTGGGCCAATGGGGCGATTCTCTTTCTTTTTCTTCGTCTTTGTTTCGACCGCTAATGTGGCTTGATGCGGGGATTTGTAACAGCATAATTGACTGAACAGCAAACACAATCATGGCCAAGCACTGGTAAATAGTCAAACATCTGTCTGCAAAAGGTTTCAAATCAACACGGTGTAGGATGGCCACTGAAAAATATCCCCATTCAAATCCATTTCTGAAAGCCTCCTCTACTCGCGTGAATCCGTTTCTCTTTGCTGGCGTCTGGTTCGAGCTCTGTGCCTCTCACCCCAGAAGTTCTGCTACAACATAGTAGGACCGCTAGATCTGAGATGACCTTTGACCTATCAAAGCCACACCACAGCAATCAGCCTTGAGCATACAGGAAGGTGAAGCTAAAGCGGGCTAGCATACACGTAGAGTCTTCTATTGAGCAAGGTGAAGCTAAAGAGGGCTAGCATACACGTAGAGTCTTCTATTGAGCAAGGTGAAGCTAAAGAGGGCTAGCATACACGTAGAGTCTTCTATTGAGCAAGGTGAAGCTAAAGAGGGCTAGCATACACGTAGAGTCTTCTATTGAGCAAGGTGAAGCTAAAGAGGGCTAGCATACACGTAGAGTCTTCTATTGAGCAAGGTGAAGCTAAAGAGGGCTAGCATACACGTAGAGTCTTCTATTGAGCAAGGTGAAGCTAAAGAGGGCTAGCATACACGTAGAGTCTTCTATTGAGCAAGGTGAAGGTATGGCGAGTTAGCATACACCTGCAGTCTTCCAATGAGCAAGGTGAAGGTATTGGACGCGTCTTCACGAGTGTACAGACAGAAGAAAAAGTTTTTTTTTTCAGTGGCCATGAAAATCCTCTATTTCAACAGACATATTTCAAACACAGCTACCAGAAAAAACACCAACACAGAGAAGTGCTTGTGTTGCCGCTGATGAAACAGTTATTCAAGCATTCGTCCTTTCTCGACACTCTGGTTTAAAAGGAGAAGCCAGACTCTTTTGAGGCGGCTGTGAGGGAAGTGTGTTCATCCACGGCTACTCAGCGAGGTCAATAAATATCTCCCTGCGTCTACGGGTGACTGACACATTCATACACCATCAATGCAGACAACAAAACCGACCAATCGTGAACCCTGTAATCCCAGCTCTGTGACTTTCAAAGATCTACAGGGGTCCCGAGGTGCTCGAAAGGAAAGGAAGAGGTTCTCTCAGGTGGGGTCAGCATCTTGAGTTGTTTACAACATAAACACACAAACAACAACAACAACAACGACAACAAAATGCATCACCAATCGGGAGGTGACAACCCCAATGCAACAAAACAACAATAAAACACAGCTGCCTGTATATGACTCAACTTTGAGGACACACAAACACACACACACACACAAACACACGCAAAAGAACATATCTACACATCCCTGTTGTCCTCTTCCCTAACAACGACTACGCCCCAAACCTTCGCAGCATAGCGAAGATCCTCAGAATTCAGCCCTCTTTTCCAGCTCCTCCGAGCAAAGGAAGAGGGATGAGGTACAAGAGGAGAGGTGACTGTGTGTGTGTGTGTGTGTGTGTGTGTGTGTGTGTGTGTGTGTGTGTGTGTGTGTGTGTGTGTGTGTGTGTGTGTGTGTGTGTGTGTGTGTGCGCGCAGGGTATGAGAGGAAAGAACAAGTACATTTGACCGCAAGGGCTGGCAGAACACGGCAAGTTTTGCATAGATCTTCAGGCCGAGCCCTGGTGAGAGAGAGAGAGACAGAGAGAGGTGTAGAGGGAGAGGACGAGAGAGGGCGAGAGAGAGGGGCACAGGCATAACGGCTTAACTGCTAATACTTGTTTCTTAGTTTGATAAAACATCCAATAACGGCTAATGTATCTCACAGCACATTTTGCTAATTCCAAAACATTGTTGACACCGTGGGACACACCACACACACACTTGACACACACACACCATGTCTCTCGCTCCTTGTGACACATCTACCCACGCGAGAACACAGAGCGGCAGCCCACACACACACACACACACCCACACCCCCAGCATCCACACAATATGTCCTCTCAGAGGGAGATAAAAAAACCATGCCAGGCGCCAGACACACACATATGCCAGCACGCACACGCCAGCCACACACGCCAGCACCATGCCTGATCCGGGCCAAGAAGAAATGGCTATTACAGGCAAGCTAGCTGGGGAAGAGCAGGAGGAGGAGGAGGAGGAGGAGGAGGAGGAGGAGGAGAGAGAAAGAGAGACGGCTTTATGGCATATTAATAAAAAACACATTTGGTCTGAATTTATTTAGTAGTGATTTTTAAATGGCTACACTTTCAAGATGCTCACACAAATCCTTTTGCACAATTAATTCAGTGGCTCGCCAACACATCCATCGACAAACAGTAATTTTTATGGAGATCTGACAGTGGATCGCTCAAGGACATAGAGGAACCGGCAGCCAGTTTCCACAATACCACACAACGCCCCGCCTGCCTCTCTTCTGCCGCCTACTAGTAGTTTGGCAAGCACTAGCTAGTACTTCAGCAAGTACTGGTAAGTACTTTAGAGGTTTTAGGTTCCCAAAATGCATTATAACGAGACCCACCTGTGAAGGGGGGGTTTTAGATTTGTACATTTTTCCTCAAAACAGTATTCACATGTTCAGTCTTCCAACAAATGAACAGTGGAATACACAGCATGTGTGCATGCATACATATTTTAGATGTTTACCGTACATATAAAGCCTATGCTCATGTTGGCCGTCCTTCGACCTGAGAGACATTTTTGGGTCGCGACCCACATTTTGGGAACCACTGCATTACAGTAATAGGAGGGGGGGGGGGCAGTACTTAAGAGCTGGGTGGAAATGCATCTAGTTTTACGTTCTAATTCACTCTGGGTTAAGAGGGAGCGGAAAACAGCATGAATCAAATCAATGCAGCCAGAGGGGGCAGTGCAGCCCACACAGCCAGACTGAGCAATCAATCCCAGAGCCATGAATCATTGGTTTTTTTCTCGGTTTTGTTTTTCCCCCCCGCTCAACATCTGAGCGTTTGATTACATCCTTAATTCCGTGGCGAGTGCAGATGGGCAGTGCCTGGAGCCGAGGCGCTGCGCTCCGATTGGCCGGCGATGATTGAGTGGCAGATGGAGCGGGGCTATAATTTCGCCATTAGTGGCAGAAGACACGCTTCCCCGGCAAAATCTGGCCGTCCTTTCGCACGGCTCTTCCGTCGCCTCCTCATCCTGTGTGCATCCTCCGCCACATGCACACTTCCACACGTG
>NC_140293.1:2093878-2129139 GCF_964030765.1 Micromesistius poutassou | reverse complement strand
AAAAATGCACAACAAAAACGAAAAAATTTAAAGCATAAATTCACAGGGGAGGCAAGGGAGAAACCTGAACCATTTGTTCTAGGAGGAATGTGTGAGAGAGGATGCGTAGTGTAACTGTGAATAATGCTGATATCTGTGATCTATAATGCAGTGTCTGCACACAGCTTAAGTGATATATAGAAACTAGAGCAAGGGGAGGTAAAGGCCCTTAATTATTCAGAGATCTCTGTCAGGGATACCGTATGAATGAGTGAGAGAGAGAGAGAGATAGAGAGAGAGAGAGAGAGAGAGAGAGTACAGTATGAATTATTATTATTATTTATTCATGTCATAGTATAGTAAGTAAGTATAGTAGGGAGTGCAATTATTTGGCTCTGGCTCCTCGGCCTATAGCAGCAAACAAGTTATCAATATCAATGAAAAAACAAGATCATTTAAATGATATAAAGCTTAAAAAAACGAGATCTATGATAATTCTAATAGTAAGAAGAGCAGCAGAATAGGGTCAGGCAGCAGGCCTGCCAAAGTCCACCGTTCATGAGCCTGGTTGCCGGGTGGGAGAAGGCGTGCCGACGGCTGCTGGCCCCGGGCCTTGAGGCTGCCGTACCGCTTGGCAGACAGCAGCGGCTGTAACACTTTGTGGTGTGGTGTGGTTCCGGGGGGGGGGGGGGGGGGCCCGGCTATGATCCTACAGACACACTGTCCGTTGTCCATATCCTGGAGGGGAGGGAGGCTCCCATCCGCTGATGCGCTGGGCTGAACCGCGCCGTCCTCCTGCAGCGCTGCTTCACGGTTGAGCGCAGCGCCGTTCCCGTGCCGGGCGGCGGTGCGTACTGTCAGCAGGCTCTCTGTAGTACCTCTGTAGCAGCAGGCCCCCGTAGGGTCTTCTACGGCCGCCTGAGGGGGGGGGGGGGGAAGAGGTGAGGAAGAGGCGTTGCGGTGCCTTTCTCACCGCATTGCCGGTGTGTGCTTCCTCCCGCCCGCTGAGCTCCTTGGTGAGGTGGACGCAGAGGAACTCAAAAGCTGCTGGCTGGCTTGCTCCGCAAGCAGGTCCGGGAACAGAGTCCGTCCTCGCTTCTTCTCTCTTCATGTAGTCCGCGATCAGCTCCTTCTTGCGGACTGTCGAGGGAGAGGTTCTCCTCCGGTCAGGTCGTAAGCCTCTCTCCTGCAGGCCGTCTTCGTCGTTCATCGGTGAGCGGGCATTTCGTTGTCGAGTCGTCTTGCGAACTCAATCGCCAAGTACGAGCTGTGCGTGGCCGCGCAGTCGTGGCTGCGTAGGGAGTCGAGAGTGGGGGGGGGGCTCAGTATATACCTTTTGTTGAGGGTAGGGGCACAATCCATCCTCACTAGCTGGCGTCAACCGGCGAGGAAGTCCAAGATCCAGCTGCACAGGCTGGGCTTGATCCCTCGCTACCTACACTTGGTGTCCAGCCTGGAGGGGAATGCGGTGTTGACTGCTGAACTGTGGTCAATCAACAGCCTCCTCACAGGAGGAGTTCCTCTTCCCCAGGTGGGTGAGGGCGGCGTGGGTTGTTATGTTCATCGGTGGATCTGTTCTGCCGCTAGGTAAACTGGTTAGGGTGCAGGGTGGGCGGTAGACGGGTCCCAGATGAGGTCGTTGGCAGGATCCTCAAGGCGTTTGCTCACCATGGGAGTGAGGGCAACAGGGCGTCTGTCGTTTAAGCAAGCGACCTTGCTTTTGAATGAGGGAGCAGCAGAGAGACTGCGAGGGCGGGAGAGAGTGAGTGTGTGTGGATATTTTCTCACTCCTCGAGGCCTCCGTGCTTTTTAAGGCGTTCAGCAAAGGCGTTCATTTCTTTGTTTTTAACCTCTTTAGGAGAACCAGAGCATAGACGGATTAAATTGCTCATGGGCTCCAGTTGGGACCAGAGACACATTATTACAAAGCCAAAACATGTATCGACTCTATTTACAAAGAAGGAGTGCCTAGACATCCTCGGACAAGTTGGCCGCTCATTACGACATCCACCCAAACAGAATTCAACATCACTAACGAAACTCGCTTTGGGGAGGAAAGCTTTTGCTAAACGCCTTATTATCGAAGGGGTCTTAGAAATAAAGATCCCAATGACTCCACTAAGTCCTATGTGTAGGGATTTCCTTTTTTATCAGCTTCATCTGTTGTATCTCGTGGGATCCCTGCTAGGATACTGCATGGATGAACCAGAATCATAATGATGTTCTATGTCCCGTTTTTGTGGGTCTTGTTATGTACCGTCATGAGCACACTGAAACAAATCCCTAGCAACTTGTACAGAGTTGTACGGCAATGAAGTATTGAATCGTGAACCTTCAATCTAAGAACACAACAGGAAACAATCCCATCTGCCTAGCGACGGAGAAGAGAACGCCACTGGAAGCAGGCTGACAGGTTGACGAGATGTCAGTCACGGCTGACCCCTTACCTAAAGCGCTGAGCCCCCCGGCCCCCCGGGGTCTCGTGGGTCAACAGGACAAGCTTGTGTCAACGGAGCGTAAGAGCGCGGGGGGGGGGGGGGGGAGTCTGCACCGCCCCTCCGTCACCGTGTCCACACCACTGCCCCGTATAGATCCAGGGCGGGTTTCCACACAGCTCTAAAGGGACAGCGGTGTGTGTGTGTGTGTGTATGTTATGATGACTGAGACTCAATGTTCCCAGACCGTTTGTATTAACTATCGGGGGCCGTTTAGTGGATGCTTTTTTATCTTCTTTCTTTTTTTTTTCTTTCGTTTATTTGACAGGGACAATGCACGATATATAATTGAGCCAGATTATAGCCACGAGGCTAATTTACATCTGTTGTCTCCGCGAGCGACTTGAACGGTGTGTTGAGATACAGTCAGACAGGCCGTTAAGGAGCGGGTGCACGTTTGGGGCATTTCACTCAAGGATGCAAACTTGTACACTGTGGATATTAGGGTTCAAAACCCAAACGCTTTTGGCTGGGAATCAAACCCCCCTAATCACCAGCTCTTTGAGGCTTAATGGTTCTGTATAATAATAGAAAAATCTTTTATCAAGACTGCTGAAGGCCTGCCTGTATGTGTGCGTGCGTACGTGTCTGTGTGTCTGCGTGTGTGTGTGTGTGTGTGTGTGTGTGCGTGTGCGTGTGCGTGTGTGTGCGCTTGTATGCGTGTGTGTCTGTCTTTTTTTCTGCGTGCGTGCGTGCGCGCGCATGTGTCTTGTGTGCGTGTTCCTCCACACTATTGTCCCCCGAGGAATCCCATAGGGAGCTATTGACCTGCCACAGGTCACTTTAGCTGAGTGGAAGCATTAAATAGTTATGGTCATGTTCCTCGGCTCCAGACGCCACCATCGCTCATGACCACCGCGCCGGGCAGTTAGCGAGCCCCTTGAATCCAGTCATTTGCCATTCGCTAATGTCTGGGCAGAGGCCTTGACAACGGGTACTTTGGATCCCCATGTGTGTGCGTGCGTCGCAGCTAATCTAAGCCTTTTACTGTCGCCAGGCGTGTTGCGAAATCGACTAAAACCACGGAATAGGGACTCTTGTCACTCTTTCACCCTTAGCCCCGCCTCTTCTCGTTGTCCATTCGCCACGTGCAAGTGGTCCGTCTTGCGTGGGCCAGCGCAGTCTGCGGTGCGGAAGTCGCGCCGTTATCTAGAGTTTCACGATTCTTAAAGGGGTAGAGAGCCCAACAACGTCAGACGTCTCACACCTGGTCTGCCAAAGTGTCGCTGTCCAAGGTGCTGACTTCTGTCTAAGACAATGAGTCACGATAAACGGAGGAAGAAATGGTCCACCCAATGTTATATTACTAATACAACAAGGTCCTCACCATAGCCTTAACCATCTGACCCTATCAAAGACCATCTGGTTATTATTAAATGGCCCTTATTCATGCCAAACCAATAGTACATAGTACAGTTTGAAGAGAAGAGGAATCCATCATGTGTGAACATCCTGTATTGTGTGTAACACTTTTCTCACACACACTGAGGGATACTCACAATGAATCCAATTTCAGTAAATTGGATGAAACAATATTATCCTATTCTCTTATTAAGAGTAGAAGTGAGTGTTTGGTTTCAGTAAAGTGACACTTCATTCTGGGCTCTTCTTAGACAAAAGCTGAGAGCACCACGTCTGCACTTCTGATCTGAGAGGCTGTTTGTAGCTGTATGTGTGAGCTTTGCATTGTTCTAGTGGGCGGCTAGGTTATTAGCCGCCCTCCATTTTCTTTGCAGCTGACTGAACTGTGAACGCCACAGACGGCATCTGGGAGTCCTAATTGGGACATGTTTGTTGATCGGCAAGGCAACTGTGATCCCGATGCTCTCCGTTTCATGTTAATTACGGTTCCTACGTGAACGGCACCTCCGTACGTCGAGTCCCGTGAGTTTGTCAAAGCCGGGGTGGTTTATCCAACAGCCGGAGGTAGGGTCTTCATTCGTTTCCATCGTTTTCTTCCTTTTTCCTTTGCTTATGCAAATGTGCACTAAACAGTGTGGAGTTGCGTGCGACAGAAGCAATTGTTTCCGACTTTGGTTCACGGAGGAGGATACGCTGACGCGGACAGCGAGAGAGGGACTCAGAGCGTTACGGAGTCGAAACACAAAGACGAGGATCCCACTGGTTGCAGTATCAGCACATCGAAATCCAGTGGCTGAGTGGAATGGTGTCGCAACGCTCACAACGATTGAAAACAAACAAAAACAAACAATAAACGGTAATCGGGGGAAACTTGAGACGCCACATTCATTTCCCGTTATGGTCCTAAGGCAATTACATCAATCCCTTCCTTTCTTCCTCCTCATTCTTCCTGTTCGACAAAATGGCTGCCTTTTCATTGCCAGTGAACGAAGTTTCCATGTTTCCGCAGCTGATTTTGAAGTGAATTGTTTGATTAAGGTCAGGTTCAATAGCCTTGTCGAGAGATGTGTAAGAAAGTCGGTTGGTGAGAGGAGGGGTAGGGAGGGTTGGGGAGGGGGGGCTGGTTCCTTCTACTCTCAGCTGCAGGGCGGGGCCCAGCGTGCCACATAACGATATACCATAATGCGAAATTAATGTCTTCCAAATGAGATGACACTACACTACTTTTGAGCTCAATGTGTGCAGACACCATTAGAACACACTTGGAAGAAAAATAAACGGTGAAATAGAAGGGAGTTAGACTACTATAAACTATTTATTTTCTGAATTGTTCCCTCGGGGAAAACCCTCGGCCTGATATTTTCAAGATGCTAACCTCTATGTTTTCGACATTCAAGCCTGCAAATAACGACACTGGACGATATACGGAGTACATTTGCGCCAAGCGTGTGTTGAAATCAAATCTTCTGAAAACATTGGGGTATTGGAATTAAACATTGTTAACATATGGTAGCGTTATGTCACGTACTCATCAAGCAGTAACTTGGTAACTTGGTTTAACGGTACAATTGCCATTGAACGAATACAATAAAATAGATTGAAAACTATTTGTTATTGTTCCCGATCCCTACCCCTTTTTTTAATATAATATTTTCACACAACACGTTTCTTTTAGCAACCGTTCAGCAACAGACCCCCACTGGTTGCATCCATTTCTGAAGTTCCATGGGAAAGCAGTACAAAATTGTCCTGTCAAACTCAGAAGAAAGGCCTCCGAAGTTACAGAAAAGAGAGATGGGTGAGGCAAGGCGGGCTGACAGAGTAGTTGATCACCAAGAAAATTGAATGCCACTGAACCTTGTGAACAAATATTTTGACAATGTTAACCACGAAGTCGGTTTGTTGTTGGGTGAAATGGCAGTGCTGTGCTCATGAAACAATATTTCACGTGTGATTGGACAACACAGACTATAAGCCATTTTCCTCCGCTAATGCCAACGGAGATAACATCTGTCTCAGCAGAATCCAGGGAAGCAGAAAGAATAGAAAAAACAGCCACTTCCAAATATTGAGTAAAGTTTAAAAACATATTTTATGACAAGGCCATTTTTTTTTTTTTGCGCCTGGCCACAAAAACACAACACTAATGGGTAGAATATAATGACGAGACAGCGGACAGATGGTAACTTTTTTTTCTCCTCAAAGTGTCTAACCGCTTTAAGGGTGCGAATTGAGCCGCTTCCACTCGGCTCTCTCTCTGGTTGGCATGGCAACAGGCTTTGGTGTCTCCCCCACCGTGACGGCAGCCATATTGGCGTGCTGCCGTTCCATTTAGCATTCTATCCTTTCTTTTCTCCCTTCACCGATATTCTTCCACCCTTTTCTGTTCTTTTGTTGGTCTCGCTCTCTCTCTCTCTCTCTTTCTCTTTCTTTATCGTCTTATTTTCCATAAGCCTACTGTCTTCTCATGTCCTCCTCCTCCTCCTCCTCTTCGTTTCTCCTTGTTTTTTACATCTCTCTTCTCTTGCTCTCTCTCATATCCTCTCTCTCTCTCTCTCACTCTCCTGACCCTTTCCCCTCCCCTTTAATGAGCACCCTATTCTACTCCTCTCTTCGGCATTCTCGCCTAAGCAATTATGCACGCCTTTGTGTGCGTTTTTATTATAATATCTGACTAATATACAGAGCTCCGACCCAAGCTGATTGAAATGAGTTGGATGGGGGGGGTGTGTTCTTTATTCCTAACAAGGTTATAAAGCCAAGTAAGAGAATCCAGTAATTACATTAAGTGGGGGGGCTGTGGTTCACTGGGCGAATGATCTTTGCGGGGTAAACTCTAAAGAAATCCTGTGTCAAAGGAAATAAACCTCCCCGCTTTATCTATCTTCTGAAAGTTAGCCGTGCCCTTTTAATCCTCTCTAAACACTTTAAATGTGACACACCAAAAAAAAAACATTATGCGAGCAAAAGGGAGGCGTATTAAAACTCATCCATGTCTCAAGGACTTGGGTATCTTAGAAAAAGATGAATAAATTAGCTGTGTCTTTTCTCCCCTAAGAGCATGGGTTGAAAATAACCCAGTATCTCAGAGCAGCCACAACCGAAAGTACTGATGGAGGCCGTGTTGTTTAAAGTCTGTTTGAAGCTGGCCATGTTGTTTGTGATGCAAACAACATGGTTCCAAGTTTCCTCCCTATGGTTCACAGTAGGCGGGCTCGCTGTCTTCAGCACTAAATCAGCACTTATGGTTCAAAACCTTTCTCTGAGGCATGCCCAGACCACTAGCCAGCAGTCAACGCCTGGATCACCTCACAGATGGAGCTTGATCCTTTTCCAAAATACATATTTTTGCCCATCTACACAGCAACACAAACCCTTTTCAAAGTTTTAGTCTTGCCATGGCCCAAAACTGAGACAAATATTAAGCATTTCCCCATTTGTCTGAAGTAGCGTGGCCCACATGGCATCAAGCCTTCTCCAACACCACCTTCCCCAAAGGCCCTAACCACCCTACGCCTTCCTCCACCACGGCGGACCCCGGGGATCTCTCTATGCCTCGGGACTGCTCGGTACAACGGTCTTCTCCGAGCCCCCCCCGTGATCCAGCTCTCCAGGAGAAAATGCTTAATCTGTTAACGTGAGCTGTTCCCCCACCCCCCCCACCCCCCCGCCTCCACCCAGAGCAGCTGCTCCTAGGCTAAGGATTGAGTCAGTTTTCTCCCAACGTAAGCATCGTAGAGATGGGTCGTGGGGGGGGGGGGGTGGAAACCACACATCTTCCTGCCAATGCCCAGCTCCACCCTCACCATCTGGCCCCAGTCCACCCCTCTCGTGCCATGGCAATGGTAGGACCTGCCACGTGACCTTAGGCCTTCCAGTGTAGTCTGCACTACATGAAAGGATGAAAGTGTAAACGCATCAAAGTGTTTTTTTTTTTTTCGGTTGGGCCTTTGGACAAGCCAAGCCGGCGTTTCGCGCAACAGACAAAAACTGATCACTTTGAATCCGTTCTTTGAAATGGATAGTGGAATGGAAACAAACTAGACGAAATCTGTTACGCAGCGGGGCTGCAGCGACTTCTAGGTGCTCTACCTCCGCCACGCACTGTGTTGTCCTTACCGGACACCGTACACTAATGAACTGATCATCCGCACCTGTGTTTAGGTTCTCGTGTCTATTTATTCCCTCTGCTCCCCTCACTCCCTGCTGAATTTTCACGAACGTTTGTTGTATCGAATGTTACCAGAACGTGGTTCTCAGTTATGATGATTAGGAAGTGTTTTTTTGAGACTTGTATCTCCCCTTTGTTTACTAGCAGAAGTGAGTCTTTTTTTGTACTGCGTCTGTTACTTACATCCGTAAAGAAGTAATTCTGTTTTACAAAGGCATTGCTGCCTGCCACCTCTTCTTAACGCACCTCATTTGGATTCACACCCTACCCAGAACGTAACAAAATCAAGTGTGCAACCCTGGTGTGAATAGGTGCTGTCCGTTCACACCGGCAAGGGAGTTTGAATCTTTTCAGGAAAAGCTAGAGTGAACGGCCAACCGACGGATACAAAGACAGCGTTCTTTTTCATTTTGCCGGAACTTTTGCCGTCGTACATTGAGTACGACGGCAACCTCCGCTTTGGAGACCGGCATCTAGGGCCTTTGGTTTGTCAACGGCTAATCGAGAGCTGGGGGGTGGGGGTGAGGGGTGTTGGGAGGGGGGGGGAGGTGAGGGGCGTTGGGAGGGAGGGAGGGGGGGGGGGGGGTTGTGAGGGGCGTTGGAGGGAGGGGGGAAGGTGAGGGGCATTGGGGGGCCTGCACTGCTTCTCCAAGCAGCTTTCCCTGTGCGGTCCTGGGGCTTCCAGTCAGCCGTGTGCTGGATCAGCTCATCTCCACGGAGATGGGAGGAAGGTAAACTGGATTAGGGGCTCAAGGATCCCCAGAACGCACACGTACGCACGCACACACATACACACAAACAAACAAACAAACACACAACAACAGCCGCGCTGAGCGTGCATGTGTCGGGGAGCTGTGTGTGTGTGTGTGTGTGTTGTGTGTGTTTGTTGTGTGTGTGTGTCGGGCTTCGGGGATGGAGGAGAGGTGGATGGATGTTAAAGCGCGGCTCGAGAGACATTAAGCGCTCGATGTGCGTTTGATTTCCCTGTTGCAATCAAAAGGCGAGCGGTAGATGACGCCGTCTGCACACCCCTGATGATGTTGAGACACTCGGTAATGAACGTTGATGTGTCGACTGACAGTGAACCCAACGCACACCCCTGGACGCCTATCCACTTACGGGAGTTACCCGTCATGGCACACCGTGCAAAAATGGCAATGGTCGCAGCGTCGCGCAACGCAACGCAGAGAGCGTCGGTGTGACGTGTGTGCGGTGTCAGGACGTTTTTAGAAGGCGTGGCTCAGGAGAGACAGAACAACACATGGGGTGACGATGAACTGTAACACCCGGTCTTTGAAAAGCGGCGCGACGAATATATACTTCACAAAATGTTATTTTATTGTTGACAGTATGCGTTAGATTTAGTCGGGGTGGCATACAAGGTGACAAATCTAAACGGCGTGGGGGGTCTCTAACCTACGTCCCTGGGCTCACGCACTCTGCACTGCGAACGACGTTGCTTTTAAATCTGCTTCAACCACCAATCGGTGGTCGGCGACTGTCTAACCCGCTAAATTGAGAGGTTCCAAGCAGAGCCTTGGCGTCTGGTGATCTGGGTTAGCTTAGCGAGCGCCCTAACAGATTCAAATACCTGACCGTGACACGTGGAGGAGCTAGGCAACCGTGCTAGTGGGAAGCCAACCAGGCAGAACATGCTTGGAGGTCGTCACAAGGGCACTTTCCACGGGCCCTCAACAGGACAGAGCTACGAGGGGCTGCTGGTCATCACATTCTGACTCAAGCTTCCCTGAAGGACGGAGGAGAGGTGAAGGTCAAGGGGGAGAGGTGCTTAAAACCCAACAGTGTTGCCCGCTGAGGACAATCCATCAGGAGGTTTTAATTATTCCACTGTTTTAATGTGGAGCTGAAAATGACATAGATGGACATTGATGGTTTCCTGCTGAAACACGTAGCCGTATTGGCTGTGTGAGCAGCCAATACGGTCTATCAATTACCTTGGATTGTCAATCACTGTAGTCTGATAATTATACAGGATATTTTTAAAAAGCCTTCAGCGACTCTGAACTCGTTCCAGAAGTTTCTTATTAGAAACTTCTCGTGCAGCACTTCCAATATTTGTCATTACTCAAATTTTGATTGCAAGCTTTGTTTATCCTCTGCCACAATTGCAAGTCGCTTTGGCTGAAAGCGTCTGCTAAATGTAAATATAGCGTGTCTGCCGTTTGATTGTAAGAAATCAAGTAAACAATGTTCAAAACAATGGCATGGATGTTTTAGACACACACACACACACACACACACACACACACACACACACACACACACACACACACACACACACACACACCTTCCTTCCCTGCTACTTTCCCCCTTTAGCTGTCTATTGTTTTGACATAAACAGTCCGCAAGGTCACTCAACTATGAAAAACCAATTATATGCAATTATCTGGTGTGTTTTGTATGGATGAATAGCATTTTTAAGAAGGGGGATGGGGTGGAAATTGAAATAGAAAATAAAGACAGTGCACTGTGTGGATTGAGTGAACATTTACCACCAGGGCGTATGTGCTTAAACATGCTTCTGGTGTGTTCTCCCAACACTTAGAAATACTCAGATGGGTTTTGTCTTATTTAATTTACCAGCAGGTGGTCTATGGGGAAGACTGGGCCATGGGGGATGGAACCAACACACTAACAACAACACTATTATGTCTCTTTCATTTAAGGGATAAAGGCTACGTTAGCTCAACAATGACTGAATTAAAAAAAAAAATGCCTTGAATTAAATTTTGTATTTAACACAACATTTTCCCTTTGTTAATAGTTCTGACTGCAACAATATCACGTTAAGCAATACATGCTCAAAGTAACTGACATACATATATTGACTACAACTAAATAGTACAAAGAATGTAAAAAATGTGAAGTGAAAAATAACAACAAAACGGTAATTAGAGGGATTTCATTCCTGGGTCTTGAGCGTTAAAAATGCCGTATTATGGCAATTTATTTAAATCAATTCTTCCATAAGCTCTGCTAATCAAAACAAATTAGCCGGCTAAAACACAAGCCGCGAATTGGGTTTAGGATTGATACCGGCTGCGGTGAGCATGAGATCCGTGGGTTAGGCTAATCAATAACACTTTCTGACTCTTCTATTGGTGTCAGTTACATGCATCTATAATGAACACGCCTTCACAAACACTCAATCAATCACTCAATCAGATCTCTCTCTCTCTCTCTCTCTCTCTCTCTCACACTCTCACTCTCACTCTCTCTCTTTCACACTCTCTCTCTCTCTCTTCTAAAATTACATTATTTTCTTGTTTTTTTCCTGACTCATCTCGTGTGTTAAGTGGCTCCCTATTGTGTTCTTTAACATCAGCTTACAACCGCCAGCGAAGCCAGGCGGGAGAGGGGGGGCGGCAGGGGATGGGGGAGTGTGACGGAGCCGGGGGGGGGGGAGGGAGGGGGGTGTCGAGGGAGTGTGATTGGTCATGGCCCCCCTGTTTGTTTTCTTGTGAATGCTGGTGGTTGTGAATGTGGCGTTGTTGTGGGGTGGTGGGGAAGGGGCGGGGTTGGAGGATGTTTAGGAGGGGGGGGGGGGGCGCTGGGAAGAGGGGGTGGGGTCTGCTCATCAAGACGAGCGGGATTCTGGGAAGTCCGCACTGTACCGAACCGGAGCCATCTGCCAGCACTGTCCCCCCCCCAGGCAGGAGGTGCGGGCCTGGGGCGTGATGGGGGGGGGGGGGGGGGGGGGGGGGTGGCTGTTGTTTTGGTCGATAGGAGCAGTTATGTGTGTGTGTGTGTGTGTGTGTGTGTGTGTGTGTGTGTCTAAGCCTTACATATTGATGAGCAGCTGTAGGCCGGGCGAATGCTGTTATCTCCAACGCTTCCCCGATTTTACCTGGAGGGTGACTAGGAAGGGCACCTGAACAGGTGTGTGTGTGTGTGTGTCGGGGGTCTGTGTGTGTGTGTGTGTGTGTGTGTGTGTGTGTGTGTGTGTGTGTGTGTGTGTGTGTGTGTGTGTGTGTGGAGAGATAATGGCAGATCAGTATGTGTGCCTGCACTATACACACCTTTTCATGATTAGATTATAAGCTCAAACATCATCATGTTAAAGCCCTGATAATATAATTCATGTATACGACCTAAAAGTTAAACAAAACCCAAAAACAAAGATGGAGACCTCTGAACAACCAGCTCAAGCACAAACCCTTTTAACCTTCGCTCAGTTCAGCTGAAAAAAGAGAGAAACACTCTTTAATCAAAAGATACTAATAAAAAGATGCCAGCAAAAAGATTATGTAAATAGATAAAATAATAATAATAAATATATATATATATACAGGATTATAGCCAAAGGCTAATTTCCATCCTTAGTCCCTGACAGGTAGATGGTCCCTAAATAAATTAGAAATAAAACAAATCAGTAAATCAGTAATTATGTATATTACGATGAGTAAATCATCATAATATACATAATCAATATAATAAAATACATACTTCAGGATCAGGTTTAAATAAGAAGGTTATTCGAAGAGGCTGTTGAAAAAAGTGTTTGGCTTATTAAAACTCAACCTCGAGGGTTATGGTTATCATTACACATCTCCATCTCCTCAAGCGACCTGTGGTCGGGCTCACATTCGCCACCTCGGAGTCGAGGTGTCAGAGTGAGTGGATAACGTCAGTGGCTCCAACATGGCCGCCTGAGCCCTGGCTGCTAATAGAACCACAAGGGATTGTGGGAGATGGTGTGTCAGCTTTGCTGAAATGAGTAGTGACCGCACCCAGTGGAAAACTATCGTGTCAGAAATGAAGGATGAAGGATGCAATTCAGTGTGTGTGTGCGTGTGTGTGTGTGTGCGTGCAAATGTGTGTATATGTGTGTCTGTATATGCATGTAAGTAATCGTAAAATTCTATATGCTGACCATTGGATCAAGTCATACTGCATGAATGTTACTTGTCAGTATGCATCTGGGCATGCGAGTTTGCACGGTGTGTGTGTGTGTGTGTGTGTGTGTGTGTGTGTGTGTGTGTGTGTGTGTGTGTGTGTGTGTGTGTGTGTGTGTGTGTGTGTGTGTGTGTGTGTGTGTGTGTGTGGTCCCTTATCTCATCCTAGCAGGCCACTGCATGCTCACATGCTCCAAAGAGCCCCTAGCTGTCATTCATGATGTCACACAGACCAGGGAAATGTCAGAGAGAGAGAGAGAGAGAGAGAATGAAAGAGAGTCCCTCGCTGAGATAGAGAGAGATGGAGAATGAAAGAGAGTCCCTCGCTGAGATAGAGAGAGATGGAGAGAGAGAAAGAGAGTCCCTCGCTGAGATAGAGAGAGATGGAGAGAGAGAAAGAGAGTCCCTCGCTGAGATAGAGAGAGATGGAGAGAGAGAAAGAGAGTCCCTCGCTGAGATAGAGAGAGATGGAGAGAGAGAAAGAGAGTCCCTCGCTGAGATAGAGAGAGATGGAGAGAGAGAAAGAGAAGGAAATGCAGGGGACCGGACAATAACAAAGAGGGGGTCGGGAGGGAATGAGAGAGAGCCGTAGAAACACACTGAGAAGGACGAGAGAGAAAGTCAAAGAGAACATGGAAAGAAGATAGCACAGGAAATTGGACTCTCTCAAACGCAGACACACACCCAGCATGCATTCATGGTGAATCTGAATTGCATAACCTGTCTGCTAGCATTAAACTCACGGCAGGCCTGCGCAACTGGTCAAAGACACGTTGCATTTTTAAACAGTAGTTTTCCACATTAAGAAAGGTAGACAATGAAAATCCACCATTCAACGAGTATCTATCTCGTGATGTGCGACCAAAGGCCAAACCAGACCAAACCAAAGTATGATCTGCAGCAAGGCTGGAATGCATTCTTCTGTCAAAGTACTACAATTTGAGAAGGTACAGCGCCACATATCAGTGGGACCTCAGTGGAACACGTTAGATTAGGGTTCAGATGCTAGGTGAATGAATCAGAGGCTCTCTGAGAACAGCTGTGATAGCCTGGTACTGTTAGGAAACAGATAGGAGTGCCATAGCCTCCCTCTGTGTTGCATTGACTCATGGTAAAAAAATAATAAAGCCACCCTTCACAAATTCTGGAACAGTGAGAGTATGGTGCTAGCTGTCCTTGAAGATGTAGTGAAGTTGATAGGAACAACATAATTCCGCCTATCCAAAAAATACTAAATACCAAAATACTAATGTCTGACAAAAGAACATCAAAGCCCTTGCAACAGATGTGTTGAAACCCTTTTAGATAAGTAAAAGAACAGCAGAGGTAATGTCGTTGGCTGTTCTCCTGATGAGTCGGGAATCATTGTTGAATTGAAGAAAGATGTGCTTGGAACTTCGGTTGAACGTTAATTACATGATCAATGGTTGCTTGATGTTTTTATAGTAATTTCTGTTGATTGTTAATTACATGATCACTTGTTGCTTGATGTATTTATATACCAGGCCATTTCGGGTTGAAAATTAATTACATGACTTGTTGCTTGGTGTATTTATATATCAGGCGATTTATGTTGAATGTTAACAGCTTGATCACATGTTGCTTGGTGTATTTATAAATCAGGCCATTTCTGTTGATTGTTAATAACGATCAGTTGTTGCTTTATGTATTTATATACCAGGCCATTTATTTTGAATGTTAATAACTTCATCAGTTGTTGCTTTATGAATTTATATATCAGGCCATTTCTGTTGATTGTTAATACGTTGATCAGTTGTTGCTTTGTGTGTTTATATTCAGGCCATTTATGCTGATTGTTAATAAGTTGATCAGTTGCCAGTAGATTGATTTAGGGATGAGGCAGCATCCGGTGATTGCTAATTTGAATATTAAAAGGACTGTTGGAGAGAGGACTTGTACTGAATGTTACAGGTTCAATTTTAACACTTTTAACCCTAACCCTTTGTTCACAGTATTGTAGCTTGTTTAGGCAATTTAGTTCAGAAGCATTGTTCGTCATATTTCTGGAAATTGCCTTTGCATCCTGACAGAGCAATCAATGCAATAAATGCTCTGACACACAATTTAAAGTATCCAATACCTGTGGCTGTCACAGGCCAGTATTATGACCGTACAATGATTTGATTCCACCTGAATTATATTATTGGATGGCTAACCTGTCTGTCTACCCACCAATCCGTCTATCTGAGAACACACTTGTGAATGACCAGAGACTCTCACAGGGCTGGGCAGACCTGTTGGCCTTCACTTGTTTTTGGTGAATGTATTCATAGGGAGGCCTAGAGGGGGGAGTGGTATTTATTATGTTTGATTAGTTCAAAAGCTTGCTTACTATGCGTGGTTTCTCCAATTGCCGGCCAAAGCTTTAAGGGTATTTAGCGATGCTTTATATGTCCAGATGTAGGTGCTTTGGTCATTGCCATTACTGCTCTTTTCTTTCCCAGCCCTGTACTGTGGCAACAGTAAGGCGATGTTGAAAACACGACCTATCAGTGTTGGATGTGGGCTTGCATTGCAAATGTGTGCACACAGACGCGCACACACACACACACACAAACATTCACAAACTCACACACACCCACCAAGAAAGTAGGAGGCTTATCAGAAAACTTAAATGGAAAAAAAATGGAAGTATGTAATCATGACTGAGATCATAAATACTGCTCACATTTATGCGCTCTCTCTTCGCCTCTCTTTCCATCCATCACCGTATCTCTTTATCTCTGTACTCCGTCTAGCGTCTACCTCTATATCCAACACCTCGCTCTTTGCATCCTGCTTGTATCTCTTTCACTTCTTGCATCTCTCACTCTGTCTTTCCGTCTCTCTGTCCACCTCTCCAACCCTTTATCTCACTCACACACAAACACCCCCCCCCCCCCACACACACACACACTGACACACACTCTCCACCCCAGATACTCATCTCCAGGGCGGGATGTATTTTTCTTCTGATTACAATCTTCCCAGGGTGCGACTATTCACGTGGAGATGACACAGGGCACATGGTCAGTAGGCATAGTCAATAACAACAAATAAATAATAAAGTACAAGCGTCCATTTGACATGTCACCGTGTGTGCCACTGCCACAGCCAAAGAAAACTAAGCTGGAGTGGTAATGTAAACCCACTTGCAAATATTTATGCATATTTAAATGTCTGTCGCAGGCTAGCTTTTGCACCGTTTTCAGTTGAAGCCGATTATCTAGGTTAAAATATTGCATGATGTCATGGAGCCCGGGCCTAATCAGAGCTTGGTGTAATAGAACAAGTCCTCAAGACGTACAAACTCCAAGCTGTGAATACAGAATTGATGTAGGCCTTTTTCAAACATTGCCCCAATACATGAAGTGTGGGGGGGGTGTGGTTTTAGCGCCGTCTGGGGAGAGAGAGGAGGGGAGGTGTGGCGCTCTGTGTCCAGCGAGACGACAGGTGGATTGCTGTCAGGTGCGGGCTAATAATTCATTACTACTAATCACCTGTCTTCTCTAATAGAACTCTCCAGAAATGAGGCCGCGGGGGGGGGGACCCAACGAAGGCGTCGGACCAGACAGAGTGGACGCGATGCAGAGCGACGAGGCCCGGCAGCGATCCCGTTCTTTATTACACGTTCAATGTGTTTCTTAGATATGCAAACCCCGGCCCGCGCAAGGTAAATAGAGTGTTGTGCCCATCAACATAGCCCACGGCCTCAGTCTCGCACACGAGAACATATATGTTTATATATTGCACGATTATCACGTGAAGTGAACATCCGTCAAAATGTCATTTTTTTTCCTCGATTATTATTATTTTTTTCCCCCCGCGCTCTCGCTCAGCAGTTCGCGATGCACACGGCACCTCGCTCGCACGATGCGCAGATTAGATTTCAATACTCTAATCCTTCATTAATCGGCCTTGATAGACAGTTCTATTAGTGTCCCGGTCCCTGGTGACTCTGGTGCGCACGTGTTCATCGTGTTCATCCGTTCTTGTGTCTTGTGTTAGTATATCTGCCATCTGTTCCAGTTGGCCGCTACCTATCCCTGTAAACGGAGAATCGCGGCGTCGGCGGACTCAATGAGCGGATATAAAGCGCCTGGCACTGGGAAAGGCCTGTGGTTAGCTCTAATGGAGGGATTCAGCCACGCAGGAGAAGCTAACACAGACCCAGTAGGAGTCGATGGTTATCATTGTCATTTTGTGCCGCAGTGAAATATTTTACATACGGCGACCCGCTAATCCCAGATTGCGCTTTATACACACACACACACGCACACACGCACATGTGCGTGCACCTGCATGTATGTGGTGGTACACTGATGCAGCGACAAGTGGTGCACGCTATGTCTGATTGTCTTTATCCGTACACACACACACACACACACACACACACACACACACACACCCTAGGCCTTCTCTCACACAAACACGCAGAAACACAATCTCTTTATCTCACATCATGCCAACACACACACACACACACACACACACACACACACTACACACTACACAACGCGGAAGTCTTTATATGCACAGCACACAGCGGTCCCCACAAACACACGTCCTCATAAGCCAGTGCCTGAGAAGAGATAACACACGCCTTCTACACAGAGATTAGGGGGAGTTTCACCCCCCAGGCTGCCCCTGTTGCCCCCCGGTGCCTTTGATTGGCAGGCTGGACGTATCTTTTGGAAAGGCAGCGGGTACCACTATCACACTTGTGCTGGCTTGCCCTGCCCTCCTTACCTTTAGCTTCCCAAGGCCCACCCCCCACTCCTCCTAGTCTTACTACAACTATCCCCCCCCCCCCCCCCCCAATCCATCCCCATCCATCTTGCTATTGTCTTCTCCCTACCTCACCTGATGTAAGCCTCAGCATTGTGAAGCTTGCTACATAATTAGGCAGAACAACTGGGGAGATTTAAACAAGGAAACACACTACACACAACGATTTTTTTACGATGGCCGTACGGATGGCCGTACGGCGTGATTCCCAATTACCTTCTGGATCACTTGATAGCGAGAGAGTTCTTGTTTCTCAGACTTCTGCGAGATAAATATAAATATTTATATTTATAAATATAAATATTTATTTATATTTATATAAATAAATATTTTATTTTCGGTATACGGCAGGAGGTCGAGTTAACCCTCGAGGCCACGCTCTTGAAAATATGAAAATAACAAAACATACAAGAACAACGGTCGATGCCAGAAGCTAGGCTAACCTGCTAACCTTGCCTGCAAACCTTCCTGAATCACTAAGAAGCCAAGCTGAAGTCTCCTCTCTGGGACGGGAGGGCCGTATTGAGCGGTGCGGTCGACGATCGCTGAGTGAGGCCACTGCGGTCCAACACACATCTCAGCCACACACGAGACGAAAAACCATAAAACCGCTGGGAGGGGAACTACTGTAGCAACAGTTGACGGAAACTGAACAAAAAGCGGTTTAGAAGATAATAAATAAAGATGAAGAAACGTTCAACCCAGACACATTTTAGGAGGGAAGTTGGGGAAGACGGTAGGCGAGGCAATATCTTCCCGTTTGGACTAAATCAAAAGTTTTATATATATATCACGCCGAGGCAATAAACCACCTATACTCTCCAGAACAGAACAATCTAGAGGCAGACGCGGTTGTACCTCAGCAATATTGAGGTTCAAGATCAAGCTATCTGATATTTATTTAACTGGGAAACCAACTCCATCTCCGTTTCCTAATTTGGTCGGATAAGAAAGTGGGAGAGGCGGGGTTTAAGAGGGTTTGGGGGGCTTTAAGTGAACGGAAAAAATACCTAAACATCAAACATTGCAAAGGCAAAGTCATTTCGAGATTGTTTTTTAAGTTTTTTTTTGTTCTTTGCCTCTCATCTAAGTCTAATTCATCCCGCACCGTGGGGCGTCTGATCAGAAAATGAAAGGCCATGAATCAGGATCATTTCTTTCTTCCAACTTTCATCACTATTTGCATGCTTACAGGTCTAATGTTTTGGTGTGGAACCACAAGGCCATTCCGTGTCAGTGCTGACCTCGTGTAAACAACTCGAGTACACAATCATGGCCCGATGCCATCCGTACGCCCAACCGACACTAATGTAGTGGAGAACTCACGCAAATACTCACTATCCATACACACACACACACACACACACACACTCCATACACTCACAGACTCAAACTCCATACACACACACACACACAGACTCACACACACACACACACACACACACACACACACACAGACTCACACTCCATACACTCAGACATACACAGCTTCACTTTTCCTTCCAGGGAATTGAGATGTTTATTTCTTTATCGCATTTATTTTCTATCGCAGAGCCTCAAGTAGCTTCCCGCTCCATATGCATGAGGTGTCCAATGACGTTTTGATAGGAGGACAAGGTGTCAGTGGAGGAAGAGGAGGAAGATGAGAGGTCAGGATATGAACACTGGGGATAAACAGAAATCTAGACGGAGGGGGGTCGTTGCGTTGCGTACCAATTGACTGACCATGGCGGTTTTGTTTTCATAATTAGGACTATAATAACATGAATAAATAATAAAGCATTTCACGCGTAGCCGTGTGAATGATTACATGCCTCGTGGCTTCTTTAAGCGCTGTCCACTCCACCATCACAGTCAGAAACCCCCCCCCCCCCCCCCCCTACAACATATCACCATGACAACCCATAATTGTAAATCGAAATCAAGACCTCCTCTATCTTGACGTCGTCTCTATAGTGTACGGGCCGTGGATTGAGACGTACATAGCCGTACATTGATAGCTGTTTCTAGCTAGTGTGAGCAAATCAAGTGAAGTCGATACAAAGCAGTGGATCACATTATGGGTTAATAAATCATATTCTGGCCCCATTAATATTATACTAGTAATAGTATTGTAGTTAAATAATAATTGTAAAATAAACAGTGCAGAATAGTCAAATCCTTACTACAAATCCTACATTACAGTGGGCTTTTAACCTTTCCAATCTTTTGAACTTTGTTTTAATAAAACATTTAGAATCAAAACCATCACTTTGAAGGATATGCATATGAGGCAAAGATTCTGGGTTGTACCGCCAATGTCCGCAGCCATGCCTGTAGGCATCCTTGAGCACCTCACCTGCTTACCCCACCTGCTCCTTAATAACACTGATCTAAAAGCATTCACTGTAATTCACTGTGGACAAAAGTGTCTGCTAAATGATTAGTCAATACAATTAATATGTGTAATATATCCTCTCTCTCTCTCTCTCTCTCTCTCTCTCTCTCTCTCTCTCTCTCTCTCTCTCTCTCTCTCTCTCTCAGAGAGAGAGTTAGATTTCAATCTAGATTCCAGCTAATCTTCTAGTCACCTCCCACTGGATCCCCCTCCCAATAGCGGCCATTATCAAATGATCAATTGATTTCCTTAATGATCTCATACTAAGTCTATAATTACCCTGAAAGCTACCTACAGCTTTGATGCAGAGGCTCAGGTTTTTTTTCCCAGGCTTCCAAGTAAATGGCGATAGAGGGCATAGCATGTCATTTTAAGTCAATGACAACATATTTTTTTACATATCAAATGCGCGGTAAGACACACTCCGGGTTTATATGGCCAATGAAATCCTGACCACAAGGCAAGGGTCGACTGTCACTTTTGTGAAAGACACAGTGTGAATATAAATAACTGTTGTATGGATACAAAAGAGCTTTTACTTTGTGATAACACAACGTGCAACCTTCCACCTCTAATTGCCCACGTTGAATCCCTTCAGAAAGAGGGATGTCTTGTAGGAGTCCTAGTGGAATATGGACAGCACACAAGAGTGTACTGTGTGCAGTATAACCTTGCTCCTCCATTGAAGCTCACTGTGCTTTGATGAAGGCCAACAACTGTGTCTGAGCTTTTGTTTGACAGATGGACAAGAGAATGTTGCTTGGACAAACCACTAATCAGAGCAAGCGCTATAAAAATACCATGTAGAGGTTATAATGGTGGACAGTTTGAGTTTGTGTGTGTGTGGAGAAGAGAGAGAGAGAGAGAATGAGTGAGCGTCTATGAATGCATTAGTGTTTCTTCAAATATGTGGCTGTCGATCTGAAGGCCATTTTAAGATAACAGAAAAGGGGAGAGAGAGAGAGAGAACGAGATAGAGAGGAGGAAAAAAAAAGTGAGAGAGAGAGAGATGAAAGCACTGGGTGAGATTGGAGGCGTAGGGGAGGCAAAACGGGAACGGAATCACGTCGGGGAGGGGACATATCATTCCCTCAAGTGTTTTTCAGCCATAACAAAAAAAAAGAAAACAGCTTTCAATGCAGTAAGCAAAAGGATGCGACAGCTACGTGTCCGGACTGTAAACCGCCATGTGAATCCTGCCTGTGGGTTTACCTCAGCAAGCTCAACCCAGAGAGCATGCGTCAAAGGGGGGGCGGGGGCGGGCGCGGGGGGGGGGGGGGGGGGGGGGGGGTCGGGGGGGTGGGCGGGACATCGCAAAAAGTCGCATTGGTGCAGTAAAAAAGTGGGACTTTTTTGGGGGGTCGTAGCGAGTATAAGAACCAGCTGTGAATTTAATGGGGCTGACACCGGCTTCTGTTTCTCGGTGTGTCGGAAAAGAGAGAACGTGTCGTGTCAAACACGATAAAAACGGAGAGGTTAATGAGGTTCTAAACTCTTTACTCCCTGCTCGGGGAGAGCTGAAACTTTCCCTATCTGAGGCATATACGAGTCTTATATAGGTCCGAGGCAAGTATTTTCAAGACGACAGTTGGAATTAGCCCTAAAGGAACACCTAATGAGTCGAATCAGCCGGGTGGAGCAAAAAACGCGCCACAGACTTCCGTTCTTCCTGGAGCCGAACTTCCAGTGTTTGGGGCATCGGATCGACCGGTTGTTTTTCTAGTAGTCAATGGAAAGAAACAAAACCTGGCATTTGCCCAATGGCAGATTTTGTCTCAGTTTGCTTTGTAGCCGCCCACATCTGCGAGTGTGCAGAAGAGTACATCTGGGGAACGATTGAGCAAACACAGGAACAGAGCTGGTTCCCCTCCGCACAGACACAGACAGCCTGGGTGGACAACAAGTGGCTTCAGTAGGTTTTTAGGAAGGCTAAAGCAGTCAAACATGGGAAATTAATTGAGTTGTGCCACTTAGGGATTTGCTTTGAGCGAGCCGCGCATCGGTCTTCACAAATCGGCCCGTTGGGCGGCGGAGAACAGGTAAACCATATCTTCTATCTATTACAAACAGTTTAGGGAGGAGAAAAAGGACTCGTCTGCTTACTCTGGAGGATGTGGTGTTTAGAAAGTTCACATGTGTCCGTTGGGAAGTTCCCTGGACGACAACACAGACAACCTGGTAGACATGCTGCACGCGATGCTAAACTGTTGTCGCCGCCCTGACAGAAATGTAATTAAAATGAAAACAAAACATAATTAGGGAACTGATTTCCCCATTATTGGTGCCCACTGTCTTCCGTTTGTTTGTTGGAGGGGAGTAGGAGTAAATAGCAGGTAAATTGGTGTCTTCAGGGATTGTTTTAGCGGTCTAATGGGCGGTGTGGTTGTCTTCCGCCTCCGGAAGTGCCTTGTCAAGAACCCAATTAATTCCAACTCGCATTGTGGCACACGATCCGCACTGGTAGCTGTCAACTTGTGGATTCTTGTGAAGTTAAAGTTGTGGTTGAGTAGGAAAAAAAATACAGAAAAGGAAGGGCGGCGAAAGACAATTGTCACATCGTTAAAAAGCGTCTGAAAAAAACTGACGAGAGAAGCAGAGACGGGCAATGCATCCGCCATTTAGCCATTAGCAACAACAACAAAAAGTGCTAAGTGCACTTTGCACTTGCAGCAAATTAGCCGCCCGCGAGTTGAGTGCTGTGTGTGTTTTTATTGTTCTGTTTTTAGCACCAGGATCAATGGGTTCAGAGAACAGGGATTAATTATTAGGAACAACAGGTTGAGCTAAAACGTGTTAATCCATACTTGGAGAAGTCTCTGCAGCTCACCCACCAATTACCCTGTCTACACCATCAGCTGATGAATGGACGATTCACAGCAAACGTTACCTACTCAGTGCTAGCTGCCAGCCAGCTGCTCATCCAAATTAAGGTTTAACAGAACTAGCAGCCTTTGTACATTGTCCCCCACACATCCCCCAAACATAACCTGTCAAAATACCGGCTGCAATAAGCAGAAATGGCACAAATGTGTTATTTCTTCCCAACTATAATTTAGGAGAGGAACTAGTCTTTTTAATAGCCGTTTTAATAGCTGGTAATAACAAGTTTGAAATCTAGATTTATTCTTTTACAGATATATTAAAAATGAATAAATAGTTAGTCTCTTTTTGGTGGTGCTTGATATCTTCATGCTTGGTAGTCACTCTGACTACTCTTATAATTGTAACATTTAAAAAGAATCACACTTAGAATTGTGAACCCTGGCAGCGACAAAAGCTAACACTAGCTCACCCGCTGCACATGTTAGAATGAGACTCTGTTCTCACGGCAACAGGACACGGAACGTCTTCACCTCAAGCCATCAACGGTTCCTTCCAGGTCACATTTCAGAAGCAGAAACATCAACAAAGGACGGGGTGGGACCAAATCGCCGCACTATCTCAGTGGGATGGATGACCGAAACCTTTGATGGATCAGCTTTTGTTCATAGTGTATCTTTTCCCCAGACTTCCGCCCCCTTACTCCGCACCGCCCTCCCGCCCCTTGAATCCGGGCACTCCGGCCCACACCCACATCCATTGCCCGATGACAGTCCCGGACATCCCCCCCTCCACCTCGCTGGCTCTTTTCTCGGCATTTAGTGACAAATCGTCATTCGACCGGAGATAAATGGAGAGGAAGAGTGAGGGGCGAGAGGAGAGGAGAGGAGAGGAAGGGGGGGGGGGGTATGTAAGGTTATGACCTCGGCCCCGCTGGCTTCACCTGACTCAGACATCATTCAATTCAGCCTCCCCCTCGCCACTAGCGCCGGGGAAACACGAGAGCTAGCGGCTAGCTCGCACGCGGTCACCGCGGCCCCCGCGTTTGGGGCCGCGGGGGGGGGGCCACCGAAGCAGGCATGTGTTGGCCTGTCAGAGCCCGGTAGCATCGGCATCCGTCACCGCTATCCACAGAGCCACCATTAAAAAAAAGAAAAAAAAGAAAAACAGCAGCCACAAACGCACACACAGAGGGAGAGGACCGAAGAAATGGCAGCCGAACAAGGTGTATCAACTTAGGGCGGTGACATTTGTGGAATAACCCCCACAGGCGGTCGCGTGATAAATGTTTCGTACCAACATTTCGTAGAAGATAGATGTGATGTGTGTGGGTTTCTGTGTGTGTGTGTGTGTGTGTGTGTGTGTGTTATGGCTGCTCTTGGTTCCTTGCAAACTGCACTAAAAGATACGCTCAGGGTGAAAACGATGACCCATCGTTTGGCTGCCCTTCTTTTTACATTCCTGCAGCATTGAGCGGTATTTAGTATGAAATCATATTGGTTGAAAATGCGATTTTCGAGATTAAACACGATAAGAATAAACTGTTTAGTAGACACGGAACCCTGACAGTAAATACAGGGAGAAGGACAATAAGGAAATAACAAAATAACAAAAAGGAAACAAAAAATTGCTTCTTTTTTTTTTGTGCGTTGTTGTCTGGAGATTGCACCAGATCCGATTCAGTTAGATTAGAAAAACATTCCCGGGGATTGTCCTCACCTCCTTAATCTCTGGGCTAAAGCTCTAATAAAAGCATTGCTTTCTGAAAGTGTCATCCCCTTACAGGTCACTGGTTAAACTGTTCTCCGAACGGATCGCAATAACACCTGGCACGGGGCGTTGCGCTTGTTCTAGGGCTGAACGCGACAATGACACGCACATTGACACGTACATAAGTGCCAGGTGAGTAACTGTACAACACTCGGGTGGCGGTGAGGTCTGTTCAACCGTCAACCAGGTGAAGTCACGAGGATGTCACACCGAGGAGACGCACGCATGGGTGCGTCATGGTTCTATTTCTGGTTGGTGTGTGTGTGTTTGCGTGTGTTGAGGTATGCTGTTTTGTTTGGTCAAATAAATGTGTATTTTCAAAAATGAATAAAAAACAAAGCCATCTCCTTATCAAGAAGAGTGAAGGGAGAAGCGAGAGCTAAACACAAGGAGAAAAAAATATAGGTTGTTTTTTTTCAAACACAAACACAGCCATTATGTGAAATAATGAATAGGCACCGTTGATTAAACCTCCCGCTGTTGTTGGAGAGTGTGTGCACTCATCAACATATGAACCTCAGTCACTAATGGCAAAGCAAGAGGGGGTGGTAGAGAGGTAAATAAAAGAACACACTGCTTATTTTCTACGTTGTTTGTTCTAAGCACCCAGGATGATGATGATGATGATGATGGCTCTATGGTGTTTGAGGAGTGGGTAAGGACCGGGCAATTTTGTGGTTTTGAACGTGGGTGGCTTTTAAGTATGCTGAGTAAGGACATTGTTTACCCTTCTGTGGGATTTTGTAGACAGAATGCAGAGTAGCCGTACACTTGAAATAAACCGTATCCGCCATGTGAATACAAGGTGAAATCCTTGAATCTGTCACAAAGAAATCAGTAAAAAAAACAATTTTACTGAAGAAAACACCCCAAAGCTAAAACTCTTCTTAAGTTTAGAGTCTGGCATTGTGACATGGGTAGAGGGCAACGTAAAAAAGTATGAAGTATGAAATATGAAGACTATGAATAAAATAAAATAAATATGTGTCCTTTTTAAAGGTCAGACTGTGAATGCGGTATGGTTGAACGGTCAATACCCCACACTGAGAAGTAGGAGGGGTTGTTTTACAGCGTTTTGTAAGTTAATTTGTACCATTACCCATTACTGTAGGGTCTGGCAACGAGTAATGAAAATGGCCCAACACGAGGGGCCGCACCAAGAAAATATCACTGCATGCAATTGGGTAACACTACGACCAATCAGAAGAATTGGTTAATGTTCGGATCCAGGGGAATCAGGGAGTATATTGCTCGTTCCCAGAGTGACTCGCTGAACAAAATGTGCTTTCGCTGGATTTCCAGGGTAGTCTGGAGGCCCACCGCCTCAGTAAACCGCTCCGTGGTTGATGTGGCCTGTTTCAAGCATGCTTGTATTCAGTGTAAATAATGAGAGAGGGTCATTTTAGGATATCTGACAAATCAACTGTGTCACGGCTGTATGTGTTTCCTGTGTGGTTGTGTCCCCAGTAGTGTTTGTCCCTGTTCTGTTTGCGTGTCTCTGCCCATGCTCAGGTGTGCTGCATCAGTGGAGCTGATGAGGAGCGCCTGGAGCGCTCCTCAAGACTGGAGTTAAAAGCCACAGATTCCCGTTCCCAGGGGGAGGCTTTTGGTCATGGGACGGCTGGCTGGTCGTGCTGCCGCTCTGGGATTTGTCTTGTCTTGATGATTTGGACTTTGTTGTGTGTCTTAATGTCCTTTTATATATGTGTATGTAAATAAATCCCACTGGTTGGGTACTTTTAAAAGGTGTTCTTTCATATTTAGGGTCAAGGGTAGTTTGTTGCTAGCCCCAGTAGGGCCAACTAGAGGTGGGGGGTAACAACTGAATAAGGCAGCGTTCTTTAATATTGCATATAAACTTGGTCTGGATTGCTATTGTTTTGTGATTGTTCCGCATTTTTAGTCTACCCATTTATGTAGGCCTACGTGATTTGTTTTTGGCTATTTGTTTGGACAATGGGACTAGAAAGCTCTTATTCAAAGCACTGAAACTACCACGCAATTGTCTGCCTCTGGAAAAAAAATAAAGACCTTGGCTGAATTTAGTTTCCAATGCATAAGAAACAGGAGACAAAATGCTGATAAATGACTTAAGTGCCATTCTCGTCTTGAATTGATTATATTTTGATTATGTGATAAATGGACTGTATCAGGCCAATGCCATATATGTTTTATGTATGGTATTTATTTTTTACATTCAACATCCCTCTTACTTACAAATACTAAAATGTTCTACCTTTTCAAACTTTTCAAATATTCAAACTTTTTTGTGTTGTTTTTCCTGTGACAGTTGTCGTTGTTGTTTTCAATGCATTGCAAAAAGGAGAAGGAGAACTAAGTGCTGTCATTATTGCCATGAATTGCGCTCTTCAGACTCTCAACACGGCCCTCGAAGGCATAGAATGTTTTTACAAGGCACAAACACATATGACCATCTGTCACCGATCCCCTAACACATAGGAGCCAAAGGCGCGCGCTGGCTCACATGCTCTTTCTATTTATACATGACTTTTCTTTCATTCTTGCTCAAGAGGAAAAGGACGGGGCCTCTCAATGCAGAGCGAATAAAACAAACATCTACAACTCGCGTGTGAAACAAAACCAACCCAAACAACCAGGAAACGGTGGTGTCGGAACGCGACGGAAGTTCCTTTTAGGTCGGGTTGGAGTCCCGATTTGATCTGATCTTAAATACATTGCACTTTCTAAAATGCTTTTTTAACTTGGCCTTTATTTTAACACTTTTGTGTACTCTTGTACGGTGTCCTTGAGTGCCAAGAAAGGCGCCTTCTAAATAAAATGTATTATTATTATTATTTTCTATCTATTTGACAATGTTTATATGTGAAGCACTTTGAGTCTGCGTCGTGTGTGAAAAGTGCTATACAAATAAAGTTGCCTCGCCTTGCCTTAGCATGGCAGCCATGTCTGCTAACCCTGACAGCTAATTTGCCATAACATTTCAGGGAAAAGGTCAGACAGACCAACAGTCAAGGGTTATGAATAGTGTTTGGGGAGGTGGGAGTCACGGCTGATGGAGGAGGCGGAAGGAGGGAGGGGGGGGGGGGGGGGGTGGGGTGGTGAAGAGGTACAAGTACATGAAATGCCTCGTCCCTCCACCCATTGGTGGGTGGAGGGAGTCGTTGTTCAAAGTAAGAAATTGGTTCTCTAGAGTCTAGACTTAAGAGGGGAGTTGTGACCTTATCACTACTCGCGCCAAATGCACTAATGTACCTTCCTATCAGCCTTCCAACCACCCACTTAAGGACCACCTACCTACCTACCCATCCACCTACACACCTGGTGCTGCATACTTCCTCTCTTCCCATTTTCTCTCCAGAAAACGTAATTTCATGGCGTTTGACGCCACCTCACAAGCATTTCAAAATTATATCTATTTTTTGCACAGTGCTTCCACCTGAATCTCTCTCTCTCTCTCTCGCTCTCTCTATCTATCTCGCTCTCCCTGTCTCGCTCTCTCTCTCTCGCGTTGCTGTACGGGCACAACAGTGTTATAGCAGATAAGGGCGGATGTACGAATCACTGGAACAGTGTCCTGGTAGTGGTTTATTTTATTTGTCATTCCTGCTCCTGGTTCTTTATTTATTTATTGTATTAGTCTCTCTCCTTCTCTCTCAAGAGCGATCCAACTGAGACCGCCCTGGGGAGAGAGATAGGAACAGGAGTGTGTGGAGAGTGGGAGTGAGGAAACTCTTGGCACAACGCATCACACACATGCACGCACGCACGCGCATACATCGACACACACACACCCAGCTAGCATAGCACCCACACACACATGAATGTAGTTGAATGTAGTTGTGAGACCACTGAACAACATACTCAATGTGGTTGAATCATTCTCTGGGCAATCCACACAATGTGGAACATAAGCAGGCTTAGACACAAGGCCAAGGGAAAATAATGACACCTAGGAGACCGGATTAATTGATTGATGAATTATGTGGGGACTGAAGTAAAACAAACAACTCTATACACATCCAGACATGCACTCGCAGAGATGCCTTACACACACACACACACACACACACACACACACACACACACACACACACACACACACACACTTCGACATATAAAGTTTACAACAGACACACACTTCGACAAATAAAGTATACAACAGACACACACTTCGACAAATAAAGTATACAACAGACACAAGCACGCAGCAGATGAAATGTTTCAACTATATAATTGTGTGGGCTTCCCTTGGACCATTGAAGCTGGTCCGACCCGCCCCACCCCCCCCCCCCCCCACCACCAGTCCCCCAAACCCAGTGTAATTTCCCAGGTCACTGTCTGTCTTCATGGGACAGAGAAAGACACTTGTTCAATTAAAGGAACCATGCAAGACCTAGCCGGTGTAATACCCACAAGGCCCATATCTCCCCTGCACTGTCACAGTCCATGTGGCTACACACACACACACACACACACACACACACACACACACACACACACACACACACACACACACACACACAGAAGCACAGCCATAACGCGCACACAGTAATCCTATTCAACCTCAACGGTTTGTAAGCTATGGTTTGAGTATGCAAACGTTTTGTAAAGTGGGGAAAATCCAAAACGTTTGTGTTTGAGTCCAGGTTCGCTTGTGGACAAACCATGAAGTAGACCTAAGACAGTTTTTTTGTTTGTTTGTTTGTTTGTTTGTTGACATGAACCGGTGTTATCGTAACAAACATGGCTGGGCGATGTTTAGATACAACTAATAAGTAGTGCATGTGTACACACATGCAACAGACTGAGGTTTGAGTCCCAAACATTTCCTTAGTAACATTTCATTTCACATTTCATTCATTCAGCATCAACCATGTGACACTAACACACACACACACACACACACACACACACACACACACACACACACACACACACACACACACACACACATGCTAATGCCTGGCCTTGTCCTAGCCAAGTCCTAACAGCAACTCTAGCCAAGGTCGTAGGTTCACTGGCGGCGGAACGGGGAAGGAGGGGGAGGTAAGACATGCTGGGTGTGTGTGTGTGTGTGTGTGTGTGTGTGTGTGTGTGTGTGTGTGTGTGTGTGTGTGTGTGTGTGTGTGTGTGTGTGTGTGTGTGTGTGTGTGTGTGTGTGTGTGTGTGTGGCTCTACATCAGCTGACAGGAGGAGAGTGGGGTCGGATGGAGCGGCAGCAGCTAACACTGAGTCCTGCTGAAGGAATTGGGACGCGGCCCGCCACTCCACCACACACACACACACACACACACACACACACACACACACACACACACACACACACACACACACACACACACACACACACACACACACAGAGAGAGAGGACAGCTCATGTGCACGCTGTCTCTTTCTCCTCTTTTCGCTTTCAAATTGTCCCTCTTTATGTTGCTCTTTCTTTGCTCACTCGGATTCTCCCGCTCTCTCTTTCTCTCTGTGTTAGTCTTTTTCCCTCCATCTTTTTCTCCCCATTTTCTCTCTCCATTTTTCAATTGCTTGCTCTTTTTCCCTTAGTCTTTCTTTCTATTCTTTCCCTCCCTCCCTCTGTGTCTGTCTGTGGTGCACAGCTTTCTCTGTCTAACTTGTCTGTTCCTCTCCCTTTCGGCTTCTTTTCTTTCTTTCTTTCTATCTTTCTTTCTCCCTTTCTTCCAAAAGCTTGCTCTCTCTCTCTCTCTCTCTCTCTCTCTCTCTCTCTCTCTCTCTCTCTCTCCTGATTTATTTATTTATTTGATCCACCTTGCCCCCCCATCTCTCCTCTCTCCTCCATCTATAATAAGCCGCTCTTTATCTCTCTCTGTCGGTTTATCGCTCTCTCTTTACCCATCACTCCCCTGCTCAACTTTCAACACTCTCTCGCCCATGACTTCTTCACCTCGTTCTCATCTCTCTCCATCATATCCTTCTGCGTACACACACACACACACACACACACACACACACACACTGTACCAGTAAATGTGTGGGTCTCCATTACACTTCCTGTCCCGTCTTCGAACATCCTTTTGACGGAAGTGTGTGTTTGTGTCTGTTTGTGTGCGTGTGTGTGCCTGTGTGTGTGTCTATGTGTGCGTATGAGAGAGATGAAAGATGTCACAAATAGCCACAAAGCATAGACTAGGATAGGCTCACGTTTAGGCTGTTTGACTCCTAGCTGAAAGGGACGGGTACTGGGTTGACACCCCAATCCCTCATAAGATTCCTCTGCAAGATGCCAACAACCTTTTCTTTAAAACACATGTACTCCAACGCACTGTCCTTCACTGAAGTCCCTTAGGCTAACGGTGTCTGCTGCACTTCAAGGTCACTGCTGGTCCCCTGGAGGTATTTATCTGTATAAATCAATTATCCATATATTTGACCATTTCCTCCTACTCCAAAGGGAAAATTAAGACTCATACATTTACATTTAGCAGAAGCTTTTTCCAAAGTGACTTACAATGAGTACATTTGTCACGAGAAGGTGAAATCTAACCGATAGTGCTAATGCATATTGTATGCTATTTCGAATCTGTGATATGTGATGGCTTCATGAAGATTATAGCTGAGCTCAAGATAATTGCACTAATTGTACCCCCCGTTACTCCCTGTCGCGGGGGTGCGAGCAAAATATGCTATTCCTGCCGTCCGTGTGATATATGATAATTTAATTCACACAAAAGGAATGCTACAAGATCAACCGCAGACGACAAAAGTTAGAAAATTTAAAAAACCAAAGTTTTAATTGTCAATAATAAGCGAGGGAAACACAATAGCTATCCGTGTTCAACATTTGAACACTTGCAGACCGGCCAATTAGTTATGCAATCCACAAATGAAAAGTCTGAGGCAAATGTGATTAAAACATCAATTCAAAAAAGATTGGTTGCCGTGGCAACGGCCACTCGCTCCCCCTCCACCAAAAAGATTAAAAAGGAGATTTTATTTAATTCAAGAGCAGCAGTTAATAAATAATCGTCAACCCCAGGTCGCGAGATAGTGGGTTCAATGCCTGCTTCCGTATTGTATCAAAATCAAACGGAGAGAGGATGAGAGAGGATAACGTTTTTACGCAAGACGGCAGTTAGGGGAAAACTCTCTTGAGAGAGGGGGGAAAAAAAAGAGAAGAAATACATTGAAAAAGGTGTAAAGAAAAATGCCCCGGCAGAATACGCCTTAGCATCCGAGCTCAGGACGGTCCTCAGCAACTGCACAGACGCACCCGACTGTGACTATTTTCCTATTATGAAGCCCGGAGAGGCCCGGGGAAAACCAGAACCCTCTCCCTCCTCCTCTTTCATCTGGCCTATTGATCCCAATCTATACCACACCCCCTCTCTCCCTACTCCCCCGCCCCCTCATTCACACACACGCACACACACACACACACACACACACACACACACACACACACACACACACACACACACACACACACACACACACACACACACACACGTCTGGAGGAGGTGGGCAAATCGATAGTTATGGTGGGAATGGAGACAACATGAGTATTATTAATGGGTGCAGAGGACTAATAACAAGTAGAGGGCTGTTAAGAGGCGGTTTGCATCGCCTGTATGGGGTCTTATAGGGGCCATCCTGGATCTAAACGCTTGCTGGTCGTGGGGGACATTAGTACTCGCTCTCATTCAGATCCCTCCACCGAGCTGACATTCATAACCGAGATGGCTCTGAGCGACCACGGGTTAGAAAAGCGCTCTATAAATACAGTCCATTTACAACACAGTGATGCTCAAGAACACACACAGACAGACAGACAGACAGACAGACAGACAGACAGACAGACAGACAGACAGACAAAGGGTGAGGGAGAAAAGAGGGAGGGCATGTGACAGTATAGCCACTTCCTGCCTCCGACCTGTTGCTTAGCAGCCAGCCGGAGTCATGTCTCTCAGTGTCGCTAGGGCTAGCGGTCGGCCGCCGACCAATGGGAGGCAGAAGTGGGGGGGGGGGGGGGCGGGGGGGGTTGCAGTTTCCTTGCTCAGCAGGGCGTGTCCCCAGCGCCATCACTCAGGCTGTCACCTGCCTTCTGAGAGCGGCGGCCAGCGGACGCTGTGGTCAGTGGCATTTGGTGGCGTAATTGAATTCAGAGAAACGAGAGAGGGGTTACCCGGGGGGTGGGGGGGGGGGGGGGTCTAGACACAGAAAATGGCAAGGTGTGGCTGCCGCATGGGGCGGTGGATGCGGCGGGTGGTGGTGGTGGTGGAGCGGGTGTCGTGGTGGTGGTGGAGGAGGCGGAGGAGGCGTGGATTGTAGCGGTGGTGAAAGTGATTGGTGGCACTGATGATGTGGTGGTGGTGGTGGAGAAGGTGGAGGAGGAGAAGGTGGAGGAGGAAGAGAAGGGGGCGGAGGAGGAGAAGTTGGAGGAGGAGGAGGAGGAGGAGGTGGGGGTGGTGGAGATGCCGGCGGTGCAGGTGGCGGGGGGGGGGGGGTCACCAGAGGAAGCATCCGAGTGCATCCACGCCGTCTTGCCAGCCCCTCCCCACATCTGTCTGCAGCTGTCTGTCGAGGCGGCGAGACAGACGCAGCCATGAAAGTGACCAGGCAGATGTGCTGTTGATAGCGGAGCGGCCGCGATTATGAGCCATAAAACATGGAACGCTGCCACCTGCCTCCTCAGCCCCGCTCGCTGCCATTACACAAACCAAACACGTACGCTCTTGTGCGCACACACACACACTCGCAACACACACACACACACACACACACACAGTGAAGACACACTCTTAAGAGACACGCGCACGCACACACACTCGCAAGACACACACTCTCAAGATGCACACACACACACACACACACACACACTCGCAAGACACACACACGCACTCAGAAGACACGCGCGCGCCGTGTGCCTTGAACTGCTTCTGCAGATCAATGCGTGACAAATTGAAGCCATTTCTGCGGCGCGGCGTGGCCTGCCCGGCGGGCCCGTCGCGGGGCCTCTTGATGTCTCCATCTGAATATGTTCAGAAGGAATTACGCCGCGTATCAACGCATTATAACCTGGCTTTAGAACGCCACACACACGCCCGCTTTGGTACTTCTTAAATGCAATTTGAGGTGGTGGCCGTGAAAGACGAAAAACTGGCCCCCTTTTGAAAGGAGAGGAAAAAATAAAAAAAAGAGATATGCAGACGAGCAAACCGGGGGCGATGCCGGTTCGTGTCAGACTTAAAGACAAACAATGGCGGGGGTACTCCGTGTGTGTCACTGTGGATCTGTGTTCTTTTCTGGTCTTTTGGAAAAAAAAAAAAAACTTGTGGCTTGTGAATTATGTTTGATGTATGTTGAAAAAAAAAAGATCTCTGATTTAAGTCCACTGCTGTGTGACTGAAGACGTTACGGCTTGGAGGCTGTGCGGGATGGTGTTGATGGTAGTGTTGATGGGTGGTGGTGGCGGTGTTGTTGATGGGGGAGGCGGCAGAGGTGACAGTATGTAGAGTACGTGTGCGGTGGAGATGGTGGTGATAAGAGGAGGGTGTGTGGATTGTGGTGGTGGTGGTGGTGGTGGAGTAGGTGGCGGCGGTGATGGCGGTGGTGTTGACGGTGGTGACGGCGAAGGCGATGGTGGTGAAGACGGTGGAGGTGGAGATAGTGGGGACGGTATAGGTGCTGGTGGAGGTCGGGTTGATGGTGGTGGAGGATTAGGTGGTGGTGGTGATAGTGGTGACGGTGATGACGGTGGTGGTGGTGGAGGTGGAGGAGATGGTGGGGATGGTATAGGTGCAGGTGGAGGCCGGGTTGATGGTGGTGGAGGATAAGGTTGCGCCTCCGTCGACACAGCCTAGCTACAGCTTATGACTCGATTCAGGCCTGTGAGGGTGAAGGAAGGTGTCATCCCGTTCAGGTGGGGCAGAGGTGGAAGAGGGCTGTGGATGGGGAGGAAGGAGAAACACCCTGGATGGTTTCACACCCAGGGAGCCTCAGGGTGTCCGAGAGGGATGAGACTTTAGGATGAGAGGGGTGAGACTAAAGCAAACAAACGAAGAAAGGCTGTTAATGATGAAATGATGGTGAGAGAGAGAGAGAGAGACAGTGAGACAGACAGAGACAGAAAAAGAAAGAGAGTCACAGAGAGACAGAGACAGAAAGAGAGAAAGAGAAAGAATGAAGAAGACGCATTGTAAAAGAAGCACAGAGTTCAAAGAAAGGTTTATATTAAAACTAAGCCTGACAGGGCATGTACATGAGAGAGCAACATGGAGAGCCAGCAGCAGCATAAACAATATCAACTCCAAACGCCCCTTAAGCAGGTATATTCCACACGGGAAACACGCTGCATCACAGTATTTGTTAGTATTATTCTTTATTTATTTTTGGGAAAATAACAAAAGGCACCAAGGGACAGCGCCGTAGCAACAGTGATTGTCGTTTTAATACATCAGAGAGAGAGAGGGGGGGAGGGAGGGAGGGAGTAAGTAAGTGAGGGAGGGAGGGAGGGAGGGAGGGAGGAAGAGAGGAAGAGGAAGATATGGTGGATGTACTTTAAACGGCAAGATAATCCCTCCTCAAAGCAGCGTTTGGGTTCACGCCCAGGTGAGCGTAGGTTGAGTGTATTC
>NC_140293.1:2057873-2093678 GCF_964030765.1 Micromesistius poutassou | reverse complement strand
AGGGTCAAAGGTCAGTCCGACCCAGCGGATTCCGCTCTCCTGAGGTTGCGACTGACGCATCAAACTGTCTGATGGGGTTAATGCGCTCCCTCTGATCCCCAACCGCCCAACGCCTCGCGGTTGACCACGAGACGGACAAGCTAACGCTAACTCATCAACAGGGCTGGACGTACAGCGACGTACGCACAGGGAGCCCCCCCCCCAGCGCGGGCCATCCCTCTACTGCCCACAGTCATCCATCTCTTACAGCACGGCATCAGCGCTACCAATCCAATGGAACTACATTACCCATCAGCCCCCGAGACACAAACAGCAACTTTGCCAACTTGTAAAACAGACGTACGTTTTTCTCTTGCTTTGCACAATAGATCTCCATTCACGCCGTGGATGAACATCACGCTCTAACAAGTTGAAGTTCAACTAAAAAAAAAAAAAAAATTCATAGATAAAATAAGTTCAAAATAACCAAATGAAGGGTATAAAATAGGTAGGTAGGGGAGGGTTCAACACACAGGATTCATTTGGGAGAGTTGTCAATCTGGGGTAGTCGCTCGTTTGAGGGACTTTAAAGGATCGGCCGGAAAAAGGTTTTGGGGGGCCCCCCTTTGGAATGTCACGTGTAAACCGCAGTCCAAACAGACAATGCTCTCCCCCCCCCCCCCCCCCCCCACCCCACTCCCCTGCCCCCCCCCCCCCACGGGGAGGACAGACTGCATTACAGCAGAGCCCCCACAGCACACAAGGGCCGCCGTCATCATCATCATCATGACGGAGCCCAGGCCAGAGGAAGCGAAAGCAAAGAGACATCGTCTTACCTTCAACGGCGTACTCCTCTGCTGGGGTGGAGGAGACGAGACCGACCGAGACACATGGAAGAGAGGACAGACACACACAGGGGGGGAGACAAGGAACAACCGTTAGATATTTCAACACTTTGTTTGTCTTTACATTTTGATTGTGGTTAGTTTGAGACGGAGAAGATGCTTTCCAGATACAAAAGTCAAACAGTCAAATCCCAACCGTTGACCTACTATGGGGCAGGTTTGACACCATGACTGTAGAGGGGAGCGTCCTGTTGGAGCGTCCTGTTGGAGCGTCCAATTGGAGCGTCCTATCAAGGCCTTTTCACAAAGAACCAAGATGGCTGCCGCTGATGTGTCACACTGTGGCTCTGATTGGTTAAAGGTCAACCCGAGAGGCAATGTGGTCTGCGCCCATAGATAATACTCCTTGGAAAGCAACAATGAACTGTGAGGTTCCGGACTCACACACATTCTCAAATTGTTCTGGCAAATACCAGGCTACAAAGAATGAGCATATCAGCATACCAAGATAAATGAAACTGCAGATTAGAATATTGATCTCTTCACCCACGGGCAGCAAGATAATTAATCAATCGGTCATAATAATGATGAATTACAGTGAACGGTTTAGGGTTGAGGGTCCGATCCCCCACGTCCACAGTCTAGCCTGTAGGCATCCTTGAGCAAGAACACCCTACCCTACCTGCTCCTTAAATTTAACGTCTCTGAAACCACTGCAAAGCGCTTTGGACGAGAGCATTCGGGTGAATAACTAAATAGGTTATCGGGGTGTGTGTGTGTGTTAGTCTGAATGTGTTTGCACAGTTTGAGGAATCTAACCACGCTTGATTTCAATGCAGAAGTGTGTGAAATGCCGGTCCGGGTCACCGCGTGTCACTACTCGTATGAAAGCACATTCATCAGGAGCGGTTAGAGCGACAGAGGGCCGCAGCGCTGCTTAATGAAAACACTGTTGACATTAAAAGGCAGCCGCGGTAAGAGCCCCGTGCGTGCGTGCGTGCGTGCGTGCGTGCGTGCGTGCGTGCGTGCGTGCGTGCGTGCGTGCGTGCGTGCGTGCGTGCGTGCGTGCGTGCGTGCGTGCGTGCGTGCGGGTTACGTCGGAACGTGAAGGCCCAATCAGTGGATGGATGATATTTTGACACTTTAATCCAAAGTGACTAAAAGGTATTGTTATGGAGGAGGTGGGGGTCAGGGTCATATAGCTCAGGCTTGCCTGTAGAGCAGGCTCCAGAATATTTTCCCTAGATACCTTACCCCTACCCCGCTGCCTAATGACATATGAAAACATATGAAGTATATGAAATCACTAAGGATACGAAACACTGGGGGGGTAACTATAATGGATCAAAACCCGAATATGAATCACAATACAGGTAAGGGGATGCTTTAGTCAACCCTGAATCAAACACACATGTTGGCATGGCTAGGTAGCAATGCGTTCACAAGAGGAGGCAGTCAAGGGTGAACCATTTAAAATTATTCCTGTACGTCCTCTGCACAGAGCTCTCAAAATATAACTGTACAATATGACTATAACTGTTTTGAACGTATACCTCGCAAATGGAGGAATCCCCTTCCTCTGCAAATGATCATAAAACGCATCCTCTACAGGGAAGGCCCTGTTTTACAATTTCATCGGCTGATTCGGATACAGACTCATATTGCAGTCCCTCCCTGACCTCTCTCTCAGAGCCATTCCGTCTCCACAGAGCAGATTAAGGTTCTTCCATCAAAAGCTCTCTCCGGAGAAATTGGTTAGCGGCGTTAATTGCAAAACGTGCATGTTCACAGTCATTAATATGATGAGGTGTCTCGCGGAAGATTTGTCACACACGCACGCACGCACACACACACACACACACGCACACACATGCGCACACGCGCGAGCGCACACACGCGCACACGCACACACACACACACAGACACACAGACACACACACAGCGAATGTTGGCATTTCAGCATGTGTGAGAGCGGCGATAGCAAATGTTTCAGAGCCCAAAATATGCGAGACATATGCGCTCAATATTTTTCTGACAGATAGCTTACCCTGGTGTTGACCGATCATTTCAGGAATGTTTATTTTCCCAGGCCAAAAATATTCCAACCTAACCACAGGCTTGTGGCTGTCTTACGATCCTAGACTGATTTCCATTCAGAGAAGCTGAGCTCAACGGATTACCTCGGTGTGTTAAAAGCAAACCTGTTTTACCATCTGCTGGGATGTTGATGAGCTATTAAAAGCCATTCCGGAATCAACCCCTTTGTGACATCACAAGTGGGTGAGCATACCCAGATGTATGATTGACAGGTTAGCCTACACAGTTGGTTCACTTAGTAGCCTGTAGGGTCAATCTATCAAGCTACGTACACACACATTTTGGGGATCTTTCAATACAAACCAGAGACACAGAACACAATAACGAATCAATAAAAACATTCAGTATTTTCGTTGTTTGAGGCAGAATCATTTTTTCAAACATAACAAGAATCAAGCAAAATTTATGAACAGCGCCTTTTCCACCAATTTCAAAGGACATTGTAGTGTAAAAGTAAAGGATGGATGTGAATCATGATATTTCTTTATTCCAGTGAAGAATTTTGTGGATTAACAAGCCCAATCTCTCCACTGCTACAGAAAAACCTCATCCTCACCGTGTTTATCACCTTGAAATGATAAACCTTCAAGACCCAAAAGCCATTATGTCGGTGCATGAATGTTCATCAATGCTTGTGCGCATTCTGCATATAAATTCTTGAAGTGTCAAACTCAATTTAAGTCTTCGAGGTTAGTCCAGGTTAGTTTGAGATATTTAAACTTATATTATATATGCAGGTACTGTATATATTGATATTTTGATTCATTTGAGTGTATATGATTTCCTAAGAGAAAATGTCAGACAGACATTCCGAGATACGAGGGGTGCTTTGAAAATGACTGTAGAAGGAATAAAACAATTAAAACACAAGAACCAAAAGGCTATTAATGTCATTCCAGGGGAACCATTTCCAGACACACACACTGTCGCAAGGTGAGGCTGAATAAATAAATAATTCAGCTCTTATCACAAGGAAAATAATTAATAACTACACAAACGACTTGTCTTCTCGGCCAACAGTAATTGGCATGAATTATAAAAACCAAGACAAACGTTGAGAGCGTTGCGAGACCGAATACACAGAGCTGAAGGTATGTTTACTCGGATGAAGCTGAATAGTTATTAAATCAACATATGCTCGTTCACTACCCTGCTGTGCCTTGTGTTTACCTGCCGGCCGTAGGAATGGCGGTCCAAGGCTCTAGGATACCTACAGGTATCCTAGGATCTAGGATACCTACAGGTATCCTAGAGCTGCAAGAGTTCTCACCCGCGCCAGGCCCTGGCAACATATCAGCCCCATCCTCCATCAACTACACTGGCTCCCTGTGCAATACCGCATTCAATGTAAAATCGTTCTCCTAGTCTGCAAAGCACGACATCATCTTGCACCTTCCTGGCTTTCTAACCTCCTGACCCCATACCAACCAACCCGCGCCTTACGCTCCACTCAAGCCCACCTCCAACCTAGTGCGGCAGGTCCAAAACTCTGGAACTCCCTCCCACTTGCACTGCGTCAAAGCACTTCGCTATCCACTTCAAAATCACTGCTCAAAACTCACCTATTCACTCTGGCTTTCCCCTCCTACCCCTAACGCCCAAATTCTTCAATTCTTTCTTTCCATGTATCTTTTCCATTGTTTTATTTACTGATTAGCTGTTTAGTTTTTTCTGTAAAGTATGTATAACTAAGTGTTCAGTGTCTGTTTATATTGTCCCTGTTTGATGCTTAATGCTATTTTTTTTTTATCATTACTGTACAGTGTCCTTGGGAGGCATGAAAGGCGCTTTAAATAAAATGTATTATTATTATTACAGGTTAGGCTTTGGAGATTGGGGCTTGAGTTGAACCTGAACATTTTGACTGAGCACTGAACACAGAGTGCCGACCCCCTTACTGCTATAAGAACACTTAGTCATCACTTCTGTAGTGTGTAAAGTGGCTGCTGAACTGTGAACAATAGAATTCACTTGCTTTCCTTTAACGTAATTTCCTTTGGTAATTGTGCCTCAGTTTTTTGGACAATGGTAATAGGAAGCAAAACATCAAAAAGCGATCCTTGAACCGAAAAACATTCCCAATGATTGCTAAACAGCCTATTTCCCCCTACCCAAATGGGGGGGGGGGGGGAGGCTTCACATGTTGTGAGTCACTCTCCAGTGGAAGAAAAACCGGTCCAAAGTGGCATTGTTCCGTCTGGTGTTGAGAAATGGGATTTCAGAGCTTTGGGGAAGGGGGAGCAAGAGTGGGCGAGAGATACATACTGTACAGAGAGAGAGAGAGAGAGAGAGAGAGAGAGAGAGAGAGAGAGAGAGAGAGAGAGAGAGAGAGAGGAGAAGAAGGCCTCTCTAACCCGGACATAGATTTAATAGAGACACAACAAAACGATGTGAATAGAGGGGACAAAATGCCAAGAGAATACATGTAGAGCTCTGTCCCTCTCTTTCTCCTTATCTTCCTCCATCTCTCCTTCTCTTCCTCCCTCCCTCTCTCTCTGCCTCTCTCACTCTTCCCCCCTCCCTCCCTTATATTGTCAGACACTTAATTTAAAAGGTATATTCACATACCTCCCATTGTGAAGCATTAGAATAAAAGTAACAGTTGACTGTTGGGTCTAACAAAGCTTGTACTTTTCATAATTACCCAAATGAGGTGCAGGGATCTGGAGCTGAAAGGAGCAGACGCCACTAATCGACCGACCGCTGCGACTAGGAGTTAATTTCCTCTCCTTCTATTTAAATCATTGTGTGTTCCAGCGCGCAGTGGTTTTGAGGTGCACTTCTGCCCGCGCCTCACGTTGAGTGGAGTTATTAATCGCTGTGTTTCATCTCCGCTTTCCCACAACACACTGCTTTTTTAATCTTCTTTCATACTCTTACAAATTAAACAAAATTATTAAAAATGATTAAAAACACACGATATGTTTAGTTAGTTAGTTAGTTGCCACTGGTGGCTGTTGCCAATTGAGGCGTATTTTCGGTTGAAACGACTGTAGATACGGAGAAGCTGTGGTTATGAATGGGAGTTTGTTTTGGTGTAATCTGGGATCCAGCGGTCCTGATAGGTTATAGCAGAACTTCTCAGGGGAGACAGCATAGAGTCGTTGCCTGGGAACCAAGCTCAAATTTAATTGGCTCTCCAGATAAGGCCTGGCTCCCCTCCAATACAAAAGGATTTCTGCCCGGTAAGAGATAGGCTGACCAATCACAACCATTTATCTCATATGAGGCGGGGCAAATACAATGACGGTGTAGAGGAGCACTGTAGAGTTATTTAAAAAACAACAAAGATGGCTGCCGCTGATGTTGAACAGTCTGTTGATTCTGCTATCCAGACAAACTTAAACAGACTGGGTGGTATATTTTCATTAAAAGAAGGAGAAAGTACAGCTCTTGAAGCTTTGTTGAGTAGGAGGCAGTTTCTTTTCCGTTGCTCGGTGCTGCGTCGCCCGTGTCATTGCTGTGATAGGTTGTAGGCCTGTCCAATTGCGTCAGGAGTCACGTTGGTCCTTGCCTGTCGGTAACGCCCCTTGGAAATCTAAAACGAACGGAGAGGTTCCAGACTAATTGCAGTTTGCGTTTCCTGGCGATGCCAGGCTAATAGAGCCCGGGCCAGAACCCAAAAGCTGCCTTGTGTCTGCTTCATACAGAGATGTTCTGCCAAAGACAAACAATCCAAGCGAGTGGACGACTCTTTCAATAAGTGTACCACTACGGCGGCCAAACACGCGGTGTGGATCTGAAACCTTTGTAGACATTTCTTCTTTGTGTTTACTAGTGCTGGCCGAGTTTGCGTTCGCTGTTGGAAGCCAATTACTCGCCTACAGAGACCCGCCTCAAACAACATGATTGGTCGAAACAATTATCTAGTGTTTCACCCAGATTCCAGCTAGTCTTCCATCGGACTTAAGTCCGAACTCTAGCTTTCTCTAGCTTCAGCACCACGGACAGCGCCAAAAGGCTAGCGCTGTAAAGTAATTGCACTGGGCCGAACCTCTTCTGCCCAGTATAAGTACTCCGTCACAATGCCAACGCTCTTAAGAAAGTGAAGCAACAGAAGGAAGCAACGGGGAGACGAAGAGACTCTCAATGTTTAAAGTTTCACAGGAGGAGGAGGAGGAGGAGGAGGGACGTCGATGGAGAGAGATTGAAAGATAATTCAAACGAGGAGACACAAATGCAGCACTTATTCTCTTCCACCCGTAATGCTAATTAACTTAACTTCGGTTTTGTGTTGAGAGTGAATGATGCTCAACAAAATTATGCACCCAGACAACCATCTTCATTGGAGACAAACCGCCCCTCCCCCCCTCGCTCCGCAAATGTCCATAATTAGAACATCACTCAGCGATGCAGAAGCCCATACACGCATACTATGCCGCTCTCATTGCACACTCTCATTTTCTCACACACATACTCGTGCTTTTTCTTTGTCCTCACTTCTTCAATTGAGGGAAAGGAAGAGACAGTAAGGCTGATGATGTTTGGAGAAGATGAAACGTGATCGGAGAGAGGGGGGGGGGGGAAATAAAATGGATTCCAAATGGTTTCAATTAAAACAACATAAGCTAATTGGGCGGGAGATGCCGGGAGTCGCCTAACGAGACACATGAGGGATGACGAGAGAGAGAGAGAGAGAGAGAGAGAGAGAGAGAGAGAGAGAGAGAGAGAGAGAGAGAGAGAGAGAGAGAGAGAGAGAGAGAGAGAGAGAGAGAGAGAGAGAGAGAATAAAAAAATAAAATAAAAAAGGGTGATTCTGTCAGACAGACTCTGTCCTGAATATTGAGTTTGTGTATCCTAACAGCCCAGCAATGCAACATATTGTTGTACCTGCACCAGGGAAGAGCTGGAAGCCATATAAAATAGAATGCACCGTTTGTGTTAATAGACAGTCGTAGTGTGTGTGTGTGTGTGTGTGTGTGTGTGTGTGTGTGTGTGTGTGTGTGTGTGTGTGTGTGTGTGTGTGTGTGTGTGTGTGTGTGTGTGTGTGTGTGTGTGACTCCACAGCGAAGGTTTGGAGCAAGTCACAAAATCATATCAATGTTAGTGTGAACATACAGCACACATCATCCAGGGTAGACCTCAGAGTGTGTGTGTGTGTGTGTGTGTGTGTGTGTGTGTGTGTGTGTGTGTGTGTGTGTGTGTGTGTGTGTGTATGTGTACCTGCACACACACACACAGTCTAACTCATCTAAGTCTGTGTGTGCATATATGTGTATAATCATTTAATTGGAAATTTCCATCTTTCTGACCTGGCTTGGTTTATATTTCATATTCCGCTGCAGTCCCTTCAGCTTGGCACACTTAAAGACATTTAGCTCCCGGTTTACCTCATTTATCAGTACATTTAACAATAACTGAAACCAGACTGAAGTTCATGTTCACCTCAGAGATGAGTGTGTCTCTCTGTGTAAGACACAAAGTCACTGGAAAACAAAAAGGGGTACAAAGTTTCAGATTGATTGAAAAACCGAGGTCAGGCTTGTTTCGTTTTTGTTTTTGCTGCTCTCATACTTTTAACTCTGCAAGATGGATGGATGGGGGGGGGGGGGGGGGGGGGGCAGCGGGGGAAGAATTGCTTCGAGGGCAAAAGATGGGTTTCCCCCCCCCCACACCCCAAAATGTCCACCTATCGGGCGGGAGTTGTCGGTTGCGGCCAGTATAGCGAGGTGACAAAGCCCAGGAGCGCTTGGCGGCCGCGAGGGTGCTCCATCAAACTGACAGTTAAAGTAGCTGCTGACAAATGGACACGTCAGCCGATTTATCTAGTGACCGTAAGGTTATGCAGTTATGCATTATTTAAAGATTCGGGGGAAAAAGACAAAGAAAATGTGGATTAGGGCCTTTTGTGATGTTGTTGAACGGCGTTGACGAGTTTCTTGAAGGGGTTTTTTTTTGGTTCTTTTTGTAGCATTTCTGTTTCATCCGCAAAAATGCAATTTACAATATATGTATTGTGAGGGGATTTGTCGAACATGATTCATAATCCCTGAAACTACACAGTCCGGAGATTGTGTTTGTGTACAAATGAAAAAAGTGCTTCTACATAATGTATCCTGAATCAAACAAATATTCAAAGTTTTTTTCCTCAGAACCGGTCTTATCTGGTTCTTGGGGGTCGACGGGTCATGAGAGTCACCCAACCAGCCAAATCCAAATGTCAATTCATGTATTGTGTTAAAACTCAAGGGGGATAACATTGAACAAAGATGATTGGATCTTTGAAAGATGTGATGGTGGGTGTAACGTGTGTGGTTGTTGTCCTTATGTTTTACTCTGTGTCTCCCCTCTTGTAGGTGTCATCAGCCAACCCCTTTTCCAATCTGGCAGCTGTCCGTCGGCCAATTAGAGTCGTCAGCGCCTTGATAAATTGCACCTGTTTTGCACTCCATCCTCTCGTCTGTTTGGTTGATGTGTCATGGCCAGTTATTTATTTTGTGCTTAGTACGCCATAGGGGTTTAGGTGAATAGGTAAGATACCCTTGGGTTTACACTGTCATCACGTAGTTTTCCTATGTTATCAGGTTAGAAGCGGGCCGCCCTCTGTATGTATTAGCCTAGGTTGTGTGTGTTCACTAGTTGTCGTCACTTTATTTTTGCTTTCTTTGATTTGGCTCCGCTTATAGTTCCCTATTCCCCTTGGGGTTTTTTTCCTATTATAATTTACAAATAAACACACCTGTGTATTAGTTTGCTGTTTGTGGAGTGCTTATTGTTCCTCCAGTCAGGTCGATGTATTTTTATGTTATGGTTCCCCTACTCCCCCTAGACGTAGCCAGGTTACATCCGGGAGCCGTAACAGTGCGTTCAAAAACCTGAACTCGAAGGGCCAAAAAGAACAATGCTTATGCAACACAGCATTGATCAAGGTGAACACTGTTTTACAACAGCCCCTTTGTTTGCTGAGGACGTCTGCAAATAAGTTAATAAAAACAATAACAAAGAAATAGTTGTCTTTCCATTTTTTTTATATATATATAGAGTCCTAAAATGTACATAATTGCGGTGGTAAATGATCTATGAACCAAGGTTATTTTCTGAAAGCATTGAATTAATTGCATTATGCGCGGAAATCACCATTAATTCCTCTCTTGTCAACGCCTGCCTACGCACGCAGGCCACACAAATGGCATGAGAGATGCACGGCTGCGATAAAGTGCACAAAGTCACGCCGGGGGTATGAGGGGGCGGGAGAGAGAGAGAGAGAGAGAGAGAGTGCTTGTTCTCCGGCAACGATCACATGACGCACAACTGTTAACTAATAGGAAGAGAACAATAGGTGTGAAAATGAACAAAGGGTGAAACCTTGCGACGGTTGGCATTCACGATTCATCTGTAAAGTCATTTGTGGATTGTTAGGTGTCGGAAATCACGATTTGGCGCGGTTTTTCGTCCTGTGGGTGTGAATGTGGTTAACATGAGCACCTGGCAGGTGTGCCCGACCCCTCCTTAATGACCTGTATCTGAATTAACCATGAAAAGTTAAGTCAACATAAAATGCCAAAAAAATACAAAATGAAGGTTCTAAAGCTATTACTGTCCCTTGCTTTCATAGCAGTCCACTCTTTGAAACCGGCTCAACCTACCGGGTAGCTTTTCAGCGTGCACAAGAAGCACCGTTATGAAACAGCAGTTTGTTCTTCTAAGAGCGCACAATCACTTGACACTTCACGCTCATTCAGCACCAAAATCCCCATAGCAACAGCAAAGCACTTCCACTAACACGAACAACCAAGATGACAGCAGACCCATTTGGGGGAAAATTGATATGGTAGATATTAGCACCCTGCCTGTACACCGTCTAAGGTCAACATAGAGATGATGCTGTTTTGTAAACATGTCAACCAACTGGTTCAATCAGTCTACCCGCACCTTAACACACACACACACACTAAAAAAAGGCTTTCAGGAGTTGTGAGGACCGTTCAAAGAGTAAAGAGTGCTTTAATTGAAAGTGTGGTGTTAGTCTGCGTCTCCTTTAACAAAAGAGTGTACTAATAAATAGAAATCGGTGGGAGAAAATCATTTTGTTGACTTGTTTTGACACATTAATACGCGTTAGCTGACACAGTAGGTTTGAGTGTGCTAAGATAACAGTTAGCGTGTGATAAGACTCGGTCGGTAGCACGCATTGAAACACAAGTTTGCTCTGGATTATATGTTGGGACTAACTTGTGTTGTCAAGAGATTTGTTAGCGTTGGGTAGCTTGCGTGTGGACAGTTGTTAGTGTGTGTTAAGACGGTAGCTAGTTAGCCGTTAGCCGCGTGCGTTTTGGAGGAATCTTTACGGGGAAGGTCAGGGCAGACTTAGCGAGCGGCTGACAGTTCATCAATGCTCGCAGCACATTAGTATCGACACGGTAGACCTTATCTCTGTAAGGCTAGAAAGACAGGAAGAGATAGGAGGGAGGGAGGGAGGGGGATAATGGGAAAAAAGAGCAGAAGGTGGGAGGTGAGATAGGGAGAGGGAGAGGGGGAGAGTTTCAGGAGATATGAGATGTAACAAATACTAGCTGAGGTCTTATCTTTGTAATGTAAAATAAGGAGCAGGGTGGTGGTTTGTGACTGCAGTTAAAGGTTGGAGGACAGGCAGGGAAAGATCGGGGAGCTGGATTAGAAGAAATAGCTTCCACAGCAAACATTAAGTAAATGCTCATTGATCCAGTAGATTACATCCAAATATATGCAGGAAACACAGGTATTCCAACACACACACACACACACACACACACACACACACACACACACACACACACACACACGGATACATGCATATACGCATATTTAGATAACACACAAACACACACACTTAATAAAGACAAAGAACATACGGTTTATACCCCTACAGAAAGTACATACGCCTCATTCCTACACATGGATGCATCCACACAGACATACAGTTGATCCACACACAGAGACAGGCAGACACTCCCTTAATATACGGTAGACTCACATTATAAGCTATTTTAGAGCTAAACGCTGCAATGCCGTAAAGCCATTATGCCAACGCGACCACGCACAACACGAATCACTGCCTTTCAATAGGTGCTGAGTGGCCTAGCGCTATTCTTCACAGACGGATGGAGAGCGAAAAAAGAAGATTTGATGTCCTCATCCAGTCCTCCGCTCAGACACGTGTTTATGGTTGCATAAGTCACGTTTTCACATCGCCATAACACCTATACAGCTCAGAGACAGTGGGGCTTTGACGCATTGAATGGAGGACGGCGCGCGTCACGACATGTCGGCTGATGCAGGATTAGAAGTGGAGCAATTCTTTGTTATTTGACTCATCGTCTCTTCAGGGCAACGCCACAGACACAGGGAAAGAGGTACTTTGATTTTGGAAAGAGGAGGGGAGCTTTATTTTGGAAGGAGGGTACTAAGTTCACCTTCTTTGAGTCTTTCAGCAGGTTGAACCAATGTACCACATTCAGGGTGCATCTTGCAACAGATATATTAAATATAATAACCTAATTTGGAAAAGAGAATTGGACGATATGTTTTGAATTGCATACCTTAGAGGTTGGGGGGTACGGCAATAATCAGAATAAAGTATAGGAAAGGAAGCAGTAATGGTAAGTTTAGAGGATGTGATACAACTATACTAATCTTGTGTTGCTTCTATCTAGCTGTGCTTGTTTGTTTCACCGTCATTTAGTCTGACGAGGATACCGAAACGTTGCCTGTGTGCAAAACGGTCTCCAGGTAAAGGCCGGTTCACCTGTGATGAATTGAACTGAACAAGGAGCAGGATAAAGGAGCAGGAAGCTAGGGTTAAGCGGTGGCATTTGTAGATTGCCCTTGATTGAGTTAGAATTAAGCTACCCAGACTCCACCGTACTACAACTCTGCTGGACTTCTAATGAATTCATTATGAACTAATTGAGAGAGTTCTGTGTGTGTGTGTGTGTGTGTGCGTGTGTGTGCGCGCATGTGCGTGCGCGTGTGCGCGCTTGCGTCCGGGGACATGCTTTGTTGGTTCCTGGTTCTGCCTACAGATTGCAAACAAAATAGAGTCCCAGTAATGCCAAAAAAAACGCCGGGCAGACGATAAAGCAATGCATTTTGTTGAATGGCAGGGCGGTTTTCCTAATCAAACGGCGTTGTTGAAATGGGTCCAGCGGTCCGCACACAATGCGGCAGAAAGGGGAGATCAGTGTATCGGGAACTAATGGCCGACAAATCCGGAGAGGACACATTGTCAGCGAATCGCTGATGTTGTAATCTCCAGGTAAGCCACTGTTGCAGCAGCGGCGGCGGCAGCGGCAGCAGCAGCACCAACCTTGCATGCCCCAACCCCCTAGCCACCCACCCATGCTATGCGCCCCTATAAAAGTTCCCGCTCTCGCCGGGAAATGATTATCTATAAGTAGAGTGGCGCTTACATTGAAACAGTGTGACCCCTCGGCGCGGATTACAACCGCAAGGTTACGGGCAGCTAATGGGACTTTGAATGGGTACTGCTCAGACATCCCAATGGATTACATGGAGACTGGATTAGAAAATGGCAGTTCATGTATATCTGGCTATGTAGCCATATTTTGAGAGGGCGAGGGAGAGAGAGAGAGAAAAAACGGAAGAGACAGGATGAAGTGAAGGGCAGGCAGGCAAGAGAGAGAGAGAGCGAGAGAACGAGAGAGAATAAGTGGAACTTCAAATTAGCTTTTATTTTTGACAGTGAATAGGTAAAATAAAGAGTAAAACTTTATGTCCGCAATCGGGCCTTGTATTGATTGAGCGCATAAACATAAAAAACAAACGACACCTTTGACTTCACGGGACCCCGGGGGAAGCTGAACTAACAAGAGCTGACGCGATACCTCATTACACGTACGATAAACACAATAACTGACACTTAAATTCAACACAAACGACTCGATTCGCCTGGCCTGACACACACAGAGTTAGACAGCCGCTCTCAGTCACCGGCGAGGGAGGGGTGGGGGGCAAATCAAAGCAGAGAGGCAGCGTTCATGAATTAAATATTAAACAGACTGATCAAATATTAACGTTGAGGACCCAGCAGGCAGGCAAGCCATCGCTAACCGGAGGCAAACTTGTTGCTTTAAAACCGACATTCCTAACAGACTGTTGCTCACCATTGCTTTTCACCAAACTCCCAAACCCAAAGTTTCCTTTAAATGGAAATATAAGTATCAACGGCGGAGCAAGTTCTGCTCTCTGCTTCATATTAATATAGATATGAAGATGAGGGCAATACTGGAGGGAAACAAAGTCAGTCTACTGTACCTAGCAGCAATAGTTTAATTTTTTATTTAAAATTTTTTTTTTTTTTTTTTTTTTTTTAAATAAATTGTAATCCTTTTCACCGTCTTTATTTGGTCAATATGTAGCTGCAGAGAAACTGTTTTGAATTTTTAGGTAATTAGTCATCTTATTCCTTTATGAAAACCGCCATAGCCCTGAAAGAGAAATCTACCTGAAAAAAGTAGTCTGTGTACTCTGTTAGAAACGTGTCCACGCCCACGGAGCCCTTGCACATTTTAACCACTTCACTTTGTCCTCCAAAGTGTTTCTGCTTTGTCTATTCGGACGGCCGGCAAACACGTGGAACCACGGGTGGCGTTTCGGATAAAATGGAGGAAGAAACCTCACAAGCACAAACGCCCCCGGCTTTCGATCCCTCCGCCCTACTTAGTTTTAACCGACTCTTTGTATTTAAATGAGAGGCCGACACACACGCACACGCACGCACACGCACACACACACACACACACACACACACACACACACACACACACACACACACACACACACAAATGCATGCATAAATTACGCACGCATACATTTTTCTGCATACACAGAAATAAAAGGAATACACACTCATGCATAAACGAAACCCACAAAGAACAATCAATCCACACAAGAAGTATACCCACCCCAAAAACAATAGTGCACACAAACCCTATGAACGTGTACCTGGGTAGGTGTGTGTGCATGAGCCCAAGCACACACACACACACACACACACACACACACACACACACACACACACACACACACACACACACACACACAGCAAAACACCCGCGCAGGCTGCATCCCGGGGGACACCTCTAGAGACACGCCAGAGAGGGGATTGACAAGCGGTGTGGAGGCGGGTCGCGACCGGGTCGGGGACAAACACCCTGGATACCGGGTCTTATCAGCAGCACCAACAGCAGACTAACAGAGAGCAGGCTGGGAGGAGGGGCCAGAGAGAGGGGGGGGGGCTGGGGTGGATTCAGAGCAAGACTGAAAACCCCACTGGGCTAACATCCATTCACACCTCCATTGCATTCTTTATCACCACCACCACCACCATCACTACCACAAACAACCACCACCACCACCACCAGCGCACTGCAGATACACATGGCTACCACGTTTCTGATTAAAATACTATGTATATATATTTTTTCTCATAAAGGAAGTCTGAGACTTTAACTACTTCCGACTTCACAACTCGGTCAGTTTACATTTAAACTTTGAACACTTGCAAATCATTGCATTTTAATCTTTACACTGATTTGCGTGTTATGTGTAACGACCCCGTTTATATAAGGATGGGGTGCAACAGAGACTCTCCCCTTTCTGGACACACAGGCCCGTCGTTTAAACCATTTTTGGAAGGTTGAATTCATGGTGGTGTGAGTTAGATATTTAGTAGAGATATTTTTGGCTATGGTTTGAGGCTAGGTTCTTTATACACGGCTGGATGTCTGCTTGCGGTAGAAGCACACAATGAGGTAGGCAATGTTAGGTCATGATCAGCTAATCATAGTTAAAAACAATCTTTTACATGTCATGCTATCAACACAAATATATGTCATATGAAAGCTGAGACCACAGATTCAAACAGTATGTGCCACATCATTCTGGGACCGAAACTCGACAAACTAGATGTGAAAGAATGTCCAACTTACAACCATAAATGTCTTACCTTTTTTAAATCATTTAAATACTTATACTTATACCAATAATAATACCAATAATATTATTATGCATTGAATGTAAACTGTATCATACAAATCTTCTTGTACTTATAATACTAGACTATCATACCAGTACTACTCTGTATCATACTAGTACTTATACTCAGACTACTTATAGGTCTACTTATAATAGGCCTATCATACTACTAGTGATACTTCTAATTATACTCATACTACTGGTAAGGAACATAGTAATACTACTTCTACTAATTATCATGCTTTTATTAAATCAGTTTGTATGTTTATGATTTGTTCACACCCTTCAAATGTAGATCATCATTTTAAGCCAGCAATCCAGTTTAGCGTCTGCTTTTCAACAGACGGCATTCACACCTCCATTCCCTCTGAAATTGTCGTTCTATTATATATTAACTCTTCACAATAAAAAAAAAAGTATAAATAGGATATTGAAAGCACCTGCATTGCTTTTCTTCAGTAAAAAGGGACATTGGGATTCAAACCAAGAACCTTTTTGGATGTAGTTCAAACACGCTAACCACCAGTTCATGCTGCCTGTATATATTTGAAACTGAAAATCCCACTGCATATCTTATCTCCGCTTCCTAAGGTCACGGGCCATTAATAACTAAAGAAGGAAACTAAAGGGCCTGATATCCAAACCAGAGCAGTAAAGCTGCGCCATTGATTACGGTTCGCCAGTGTAGCTAGAGACTCATTTAGCAATGTACAACTGCAGCGTTAGGATTTCATTCATCATCCATGGGCCCGACCCCCAGCTAACGCTACATGAACACCTATTTGTTTTCTCCAACGTCGATAGCTTCGGTGCCAGGGGAATGATCACGCCGGGGCTGGATTATTCCGTTGCACCATGTGACCAAGGAGGCAGATGTGTGAAAGTTTCTCAGCGGAAACTCTGCAAATCAATGATGAGTCTTGAGTTTGGCTTGTTTTTTTGTCATCCCCCCCCCCCCCCCACAAATCTTTTGATTTGTGGGATCTAATGTCAGTCGTTTTGTTTGGGAGTGGAGAGCTATGCAGTTAAAGTACTGCTGTGAGATATGAATAGCCAGAGTGAATAGTAGGGGGCATGAGCGTTAAGTGGTTAGGGTTGTTTTACCCTCTGTGAAATACATTACCCCTACCTGCTTATTGAAGGAATGTTACAAAAATATAGATGGAAAATATTTTGGGATAAAAGGTCAATGACTAAATAATAAGTAGAAGGAGACAGCTGTCTGATATGATAACAGACATTATTGGATACATTAAAAAAAAACATGCAACATGCACATCCATAGCAATTTTTTCATGTGAGCTGAGTCGACAGAAACTCACATTATCTCATAATCACATTAAAGCTGAGACTCCACTGATTCTGCCCACTATGAAAGGATAACCAAGTGTCTGGGCACCAAACTTGAAACATGGAGAAATTAGGGGCTATTACACAATATCAAGGTCCAAGTGAAGAGCTGTTATCACAATCTGTCTACCTTCTATGCCAAACGAGAAGAAATCATCTGTGTGATGTGCTAAGAGGACTTGTTTTAAAGGAAACACCATAAAAGTAAAGAATGTTTCAAGCCTTACTGAAAGTTTTTTTTTTTAACATTCTTGGGACCATTTGAAATAATGCATTATTTTCTTTTGTGCAATATTATATTATAATATTGCAATAATTCATATTCAAGATACTAGCATGGAGAGAAGAAAGACTAAACGATAACCTTTCCATCCATTTAGAGGAAAAACAAACTAGTACACACACACACACACACACACACACACACACACACACACACACACACACACACACACACACACACACAAACTTATCATGGGTGTAAATGGGCCATGGACACAAACGCCTAATGAAATCTACACCAATCAGCTGCAAAGGTCTTCTGCAGGCGTTCATGCACTTAGTCACCGGCTGACATAATCAGATTTTGCCCTATCTATTTTTTTTTGGGCCACTTGTTTGCAGTCATTTCACTAGCCGAAACCCCTCCCCCCGCATCGCACTTGTCCAAATTACGCGACGGGACAACCCTGGCAGCCAATAAAACATAACAAGCTTTGTTTTATTATGAGACCGGGCTTGACGTGACCTTTTTATGTATTCAGCGCCGTCCTCATGTCCCTGTCAAAGCGCATCGCGATCCCTCCGAGACGACCGGGGGACTGGCGAGACCCGACCAGACGCATTAGCGTACACACGCACGCACCGCGTACATCAAGCGGGTTTTTACGATTTTCCCTTTGCTTCTTTTCCCTGTGGTTTTCCATAAATCATTTATCCTCCTCATCTATAAATCAACAAAGTGCCCTTTTCAAGTCATAAACACTCTAATATATCTTGAAGAAACACCAAGGAAACGCCAAACGGAACGGCACAGCCCGACCCAAGCCTCCTCGTCATCGCTCCAGGCCCTGAAGTCTCAGGCTGTTTGGATCATAGGGAATGTGAGTAGAACTCGAATGCATCGAGCCTACTGCGTAGCGTTTTCAGTTTGGAATGCGTGCGTTTGCCCTGCACTGAGCTCTACCCTTGAGAAGATACCCAGGAGTACTCTTCTTCTCTCTCTCTCTCTCTCTCTCTCTCTCTCTCTCTCTCTCTCTCTCATATGTGTTCACCTGGGGCCGTTCGACTCCCGGGTGAAAGGTACTCCGTTTGACCCCTAATGTTAGCCACCTGCAAAGGCATCCTTGAGCAAGACGACCCCTTAACCCCCTACCACCTCCCTGTGACATGTATCCGAATTCACTGTAAGTTGCAGTGGATGAACGCTTCTGCTAAAGGACTGAGTGCTAAACATAATCAGACGATAAGACGATGGCGGTGGTTACAGATAAGTCTGTTGGTTTGATTGAGTTGTTTTAATGGCGGGGGGGAAAAAAGGTTAACTCACCGCCGTGTTAATTAAAAAATGCTGTTGGGTCTTAATCTGGTCACCCAATAAGTGATAAGAATGAGTAATGCCTGTTGACGCAGCCTCCAACTGAAATGTTAAATCCAACGGATGAATCGGCTAAACGTGTGTAATTATGTTTCTTCTCACTCGCACATGAGCTGAATTTGAAAACGGGATGTTACAAGCCGACTTTCTGTTGTATTACTTTCAAAGAATCCTCTCTGAATGTAATTTGAAAATGAGACGTTTCTCACCCATGTGTTCATTCAAGAAAAAGGAAAGAATTATACAGACTGTTTTCAAAGCGATATTTATGTTTTTATGGACTTTTATCAAAGCACATATACAAGGCAAGGTTAAAAGCCCCAGCCACACAGAAACACACACACACACACACACACACACACACACACACACACACACACACACAGCCTTTTTCCACCGACAGTACCAGCTCAAACATTTTTTGCGTTTCGATCACCAAAATGAGGTACCTGGTACCTGCTAACTGGTACTTTTTTAGACTCAGTCGAGGTGCCAAGAGAGCTACAATCAGATACTTTTGTGTAACGTATAAACAGGCTGCTGGCCACTGATTGGCCAAAGAGTGACGCCCCTGGACGAGTCACGATGAGCGCGACGCCCAAGCCTGACACCCGGCACCTACAAATACTAGCATCAGCGTTCAGTCAACAATAGTGATTGATTATTGATCAACACGGAAGGAGTAGTACATCACTGCAGTTTTACGCATGCATGCTACGACGACCCGCCCACGTTGAAGACTAAGTACTTTATTCTGGATGGAAACACGACGTGCCTGGAACCAAAGCCACGTCGTGGCGAGTAGAGCTGGCACTGCCTGTGAAGAATAGGCCATGAGGGCATCCTAACACTACGTTTTGCATTGTATTGTTCAACAACATGATGCTAACCCGGGAGTCGTCCTATAACTAGCTCAACCCGGGGCTCGTCGGAACTTACTTACTGCTCCTGGATCGAAGCACTGCAGCACTGCAGATCCATCACTGTTACTACTATTGAGTCAGTTAGCAGATGCTTTCATCAAGTGACTAAGGGTGAGTTATTATAGAAAGATTCATATATATATATATATGGGAAGAGAGGGGTCAGGCTGTGGGAGTTTGGTTTTGAACCCAGAATCTTCCAGCTGGTAGACCAATACCCTAGCCACTACCCCGACCTACGCACGCACGCACACACGCACACACCCTCACACACACATTCCTCTTCACTGATATTCATATAATATATATATATATATATGTATATATATATATATATATATATATATACACCGGTACACGATTATCTTTTCTCGCAACGACTCAATAGAACACTATTGGTCGTTGACCCCTGTGTGTGAGACAGCAGCCAACGGACAATGAGCTGATAACAGGAGGGGGGGGGGGGGGATGTAGGGGGGAGGGCAGGGGGGGGTAAGAGAATGGGCGGGGCAGGGAGGTTGTTGCTGTGTCTGCTACACAGAGAAAGGGAGAAAATGTGATACTTTGTTATTGTTGCCCGGTCAAATGACACGTTGTGTAGCATGTGCGTCTGTGTACGGATGCGGATTTGGCAGTGTGGTCACATTCATGATTCTCAAGCCAGCATTGCAGAGGGAGAGAGAGAGAGAGAGGGGGGGGGGGGAAAGAGTGAGTGTTAGACCGAGAGAGAGAGAGAGAGAGGGAGAGAGGGAGAGAGAGAGAGAGAGAGAGAGAGAGAGAGAGAGAGAGAGAGAGAGAGAGAGAGAGAGAGAGAGAGAGGGAGAGAGGGAGAGAGAGAGAGGCGAAAAGAGACAGAAGGGGGAGAGAGAGCAGCGAAAAGAGACAGAAGGGGGAGAGAGAGCAGCGAAAAGAGACAGAAGGGGGAGAGAGCGAGTGTCAGAGTTACAGGGAAATAAAGGGAGGGAGAGAGAGAGAGAAAAAAAAGGGTCTGTTTCACGCGTGTCTCTTGCAGGGGCAGAACGAGCCACACTCGGGAGAGGCTGCCAAAGAGGGGGCTTTTGTGACACAAAATGAAAGAGAAGAGATTTGGACACAAAGCGAGGAGGGCGAGAGGGAGTGTGTGTCACACGCTCTCTCTCCCCCCTTCCACTCGTCCACTGATGCGCCGCTGCCGTCCAAGCGGCCTGATTAGTCATGCATGGGGGTCGGCCGGGAAGTCAAACTGTAATCCACCGCTTCTGCCTCCTCCTCCTCCTCCTCCTCCTCCTCCTCCTCCTCCTCCTCCCCGGTCCTGGTGGTGGCGGCGGTGGCCCAGCTGTTTCCCCCCCACCAGCAGTATGCTCCGGTAGCATCAGTGGCGTTTAGCAGATGCTCAGCAGACGTGGATTCCGACGAGCGTCACCGAGGACCAGGTACCAGGTAGGGGCTGGGGGGGGGTCTGCTTGGCGACGACGCGGACCCTTGGGGTATCGAACCCAGGAGCTTCCCGCTGACGGGCCCTTCAAGCCCCTCCTCGATGGGAAATTTGCTGTAAGTTGCTTTGAGTGACGTGTGTAAATGTAAGTGTATGTGTAAGTGTGTGCCTTAACTTAATGACTTAATAGTTCTACGTTCTTAAGGGACAAGAAGCTGAATCAACAAAGGTGGATCCCTAATGGAAGTCGACGAGCAAAACAGAAAACAGCAGAGACGTCACAAAGACGGATCACCGCTTTCGTCTCGTCTTGTTGTCTCCCCCCCCCCGCCCCCCCCACAGCCCTCCACCCCCCAGCGGTAAACCAACAGAGAGAACAAGCAGCGAACATTCTTCTGGATGGGCTGCGTGGAGAGGAGAACGCCTGATATTAAACACACAGATTCATCCAGAGATTTCCTCCAACTGATCCCTCTAACTCTGGGTGGTAATTGCTTTTCTTTTCTTTTTTTCAAAAGTTATCTCCGTCGGCAACCAGCCAGCTCTGTGACATCACTCTTTGTGGTGTGTGTGTTTTTTTTTTTCTGGTGGGGGGGGAGGGGGGGGGGGGTGTGTTTGTGTTTTTAAAGAGCACTGCTCTGAAAGGTCGCACACACATTTTACTACACAATCCCACGCTGAAAGAGACTTGTGTTGAATATAAATGAATCAATTGAAGTCGTTTGTGTTTTGCAGGATCGAGGTTGGGCATCCCCACACACTCTTTATTTCTTTAATAGACCTGAAACTCCAAGCTGGTTCCGGGATCAGAGTCTAGATCGTCGTTCATCCGATCGGGTCTGAATATCACCCACAGAACCAAGAGGCCGGCGAGTTGAGAATTTAAACGTGAATACATTGTCAAATGTACATTTACCTTTACATTGAGGACCATTCAACTCTTCTTGTGGGCATTTTAATATCAAATAAAGGAAGAGATGGCATATTATAGTTGCTGGGATGTGCTGACTCCCAAGCAAAGGATTTTGGATTCAATCCCTCAATGTTTAACCCCGAGCAAATCGTCCCTTAGCCCTACCTGCTCCTTAATGATCTAATGTATATAAGCATCTACTGTAAGTCGCTATGGGTGACCCCGACAGCTAAGCTAAATGACTAAATAGTAACGGCTCTGCAGGAGAACTAATCCAAAGCCGCAGCCCAGGCTAACTAGCTTCCTTCCTTAGCTTCCCTCCACAGCAGTTCTTTGTCACTAGCTCTGGACGAGAAGTGGATGGAGGGGGGGGGGAAATGAAGAGATTTATTGGTATTCAATTGTAATCCTCACCACTTCCCTGTGATTACGTTGAAGTAGGGCGAACGTACGTGTGTGTGTGTGTGTGTGCGTGTGCGTGTGCGCGTGCGCGCGCATACACTGAGGCCTCTTGCTACATTGCCGCCAACTACGCTAGTCTGCCAGTAATGAAATCTCACTGAAGCGTGTTTTCATTACAATAAAAAAAAAAGTGAGTGAGAGACAGAGAGGGTGAGAGCGCGGGACAGAGAGAAAGAGAGAGGGACAGAGCGAGAGGCTGGTTAGCGTTATCCTCTTTTGGCGAAGGAATAGAGCGGTAGAGGTGGAAAATGCCGGTGCCTAATTCACCTGACAGGGAAAATGTGTTGAAAAAGGTCAGCGGGCGTCCCAAAGCTAAGAACGGCTGCACGCGCGTCGCAGTGGAGTAATGATACTGTCGAGCACGCCCTGGTGTGTGCGTAGCGCCGGGGCCAAGTCTCTGTGAGACGGCACTTTCTATTATCCCTTCCTCTCTCTCTCTCTCTCTTGTCCCCTCTCTCACTCCCCCCTCGGCCTCTCCCGCGGTGTGTGTGTGTGTGTGTGTGTGTGTGTGTGTGTGTGTGTGTGTGTGTGTGTGTGTGTGTGTGTGTGTGTGTGTGTGTGTGTGTGTGTGTGTGTGTGTGTGTGTGTGTGTGTGTGTGTGTGTGTTTACTGGCTTTATGGATTTTGGGTGGAGGCTGAGATTGAGGCCATTTTTTATAATTATAAGTCAGATCGCTGCACACACGCGCGCTTGCACAAACACGTACACACACACACACAATCATAATCAACCTTATTTATAATGCACCTTTAAGAAACAGTGTTCAACAAAGTGCATCTTTACAAAATAGGAACGAAAACAAAATATATTCAGTGTACAAGGTACATATACACACATAAACAAGGTAAAGAGAAGAATCAAACACCTAACTTTAGTGTGTAGAGAGAACGAGAGAGGAGAGAGAGAGAGAGAGCCACAGCTGGCAAAGGAAAAACAAACTTAAGGTCATTGGAAAACCATGCCATGCGATTTTACCATTACAGGATCAACCTTACTATTTGATTGAACATTCGGTGAAGGCCCATGCTTATGTTGCGTTCTTGAGTTTCGGACAGACCTCCGAATATATGAAAGTAAAATGTGTCTCTGCTGTCCATCTCCTGTGGTTCCTGCCTCGTCAAAAACCCACAAAACAGTCAAAGACGAGGCGGAGCAGGGGCTAGGCGGGTCCCTGGCTTTTTCGGCCTCTCACCCGCTGGTCTGGTCCTGCCTCCACGAGGGAACGATTAGCACTTAGCACGCGCGCCTAGCGTTAGCGTTGGGCCGCGTTCGCTCCGAGTTCTCTTTGCGAGGCTTCCATTACGTAAACAAACAAAAACAGCGTTGAAGAGCACAGTTTGATGATGGGGGGGGGGGGGGAAAAGCCTAAACGGTGAGTCAATATTTGCCGTCTTCTCTGCTGGACGGATAGGGAGGCTAGAGGGGCCGTGTCCGCGTGTTTGTGTGCTTATGCTGATGAGAGGCTCACGGCGGCTCAGCCTCGGCAGATAGCTGAGCATGAATGTCAAACGCTGTTTGACAACGCTAGGGCCACAACAGAGGAAGACTGAGGAGTAAGTGAAGGGAGGAGGGGAACGGAGGGGAGCAAGGAGAGAAGGAAGGGAGGGAGCGACGGAAGGAGAGAAGGAAGGAGGGATGGAGGGAGAGAGTGAGGAAGGGAAGGAAGGAGGGCGTGAAGGAAGGAAACGAAGGAAGAAAGGAATACTAATAAATATAAATGAATGCATTATTAGCTTTGTGTGTGTTTGGGATTTAATGAAAGCGATGTACAGCGATCCAGTTCCCTATGGGAATTTGACAGCGATGCTGTCAAACAAACATACCACGCTCGAGAGTTAATAGCATTACCACCACACAGGAGAGCCCATTGCTTTCATTTGCATTGCATTAACATTACATTGTCACATTGTCACATTGTCGTTGCAACACATCTGAGTCAGAGGGGAAAACAGTCTGTTTTAAGGATGCATGCACCTGACAGAGTAGATCTAGAGCACAAAAGACAGGCGAGACAAAGGAGCCATTGTACGACGAGTGTGTAGGACATGGAGGAATGTGGCTCCTTTCTATAGATGTTCAAAAACATTGACTCATTCCATCACCGCCACTTCTAGGAACGTGTGTGTGTATCTGTGTGTGTGTGTGTGTGTGTGTGTGTGTGTGTGTGTGTGTGTGTGTGTGTGTGTGTGTGTGTGTGTGTGTGTGTGTGTGTGTGTGTGTGTGTGTGTGTGTCGAACATATCCCCCATTGGTTTTTCTCCGTGAGAGCCATCATGGCTGCCGCCTGGCTCAGGGGTAAGCTGGTACTTCCTGCGTCTCCAGTTCTGCTATGATTGCCTTCGACTCGTGACCCGCCTGGCCCCCTTCACAGGCCCCCCGGCTCTGTGCTCCTCAGGCCTGTAAACCCACCACACTGGGGAAGTAAACACGGTGCGGTTCTGACGCTCCTGTTTCTTCATCCGTCTTGTTTGTGTGTGGTCAGAGACAAAGCCTGTCCTCCAGGTAAGGGCATTGGTTCTTCAAATGGTTTTAATGGTCGGGCAGAGGGTTAGCGGCTCTGGTGTTTGACTCCCAGCCAGAAGGTACTGGGTTCGATCCCCCAAATGTCCACAATGTCAGCTGTAGGCATCCTGGAGCTTGGATGCCCAACTCCCCCTACCGACCTGCTCCTTAATGGAGAGTATCTAAAACAAACGCTGTAAATCACTTGGGGCAACGATTTTTACAGAAACATGAACACCAAACGTCTAGTGTGGTGTTAAGACCCCCACCGACGAACCGCTGGTAAAACTTGTTCAAGTGGCACACTGATCTTCTCTAAGTTTGACTCCCGTGCACGCTCAGCCTCTCTGACGGAAATTAGCCTCCCCTCGGCGGCGTGTCCTTTCCTACGCAGGATTGATGGTGACATCGGTGATACTTTTATTAGCGCGTCCGGGAGAAATGTAGCGGCGCCCTTCCTCCGCCGTCGTCGTCGTCTGGCCCTCGCAGCCCGCCACATATCAAGCGCAGCCCCCGCCATCTTGGTTACCTCGTAACCACGGTGACCTCTATCGTGTCTTTTAGCGATGAAAGGACACCGCCGGAGAGACAGAGGCAACACCGACAACGTCAACCGATTTTCTGTCTAACATTTCCAGGGGAGTAGAAATGTAACAAAATAAAAGGTGCACATTACTCGTTTCCTTCAGCCCACTTACCTGTCCGTCACCACTATCTTGCGCCATAAAAATAAAATGACCTTACTAGTTTTCAACGTTGTTTCTTTTACCAACAAGAACTTCACAATACGACGGTGCCGAGAGCAACACCGCAACCCTGATTTTTATCGTTGTGTCGGCTCCTATTTTGCATCGAGACGGGAGGTCTCTGATGAGCACAAACAACTCTTTGATTGACAGCGCCGCGGTGGCAGCGGGAAGGAAAAAAAAAAAAAATCTGCAATCAGTTCCTATTTCCTGGTAATTTTGTGTCACGACACTCACATTAGCTCCATAGGTGCCCCGTCCCTCCGTCTCGTCACGTTGGAAGATAAACTCATGAATAAACATCGCTGTATGAGTGAACGTTGCAGGTAAACAGAGGAATGTTAGGGTGGAAGTACGCCGTGATTGAATATAACTTGGTTGTCGATATATATGACCCCCCCCGCGCGCCCCACCCAACCTCACCCCTTCATGATACTGCAACCAAACTTCAACGCAGAGTTCAAGTGTGAAACTTTATTGCCGTGTCAGAGAACAACATCCAGCAGACACTAATGGCAAACGAAATGCTTGAATTTCCTCAACGGCACAAACTATTAACCAACACTGCAAGCAATTACGTAGGCGGTACTGGAATGAACTTTGCTTGACACAGGGCACACTAGTGAGTTAATGTGGCTGACTACCAGCTCTCGAAAGCTGCTAGGTTCGAACCCCCATTGTCAAGATGAACCTGTGGGCTCCTTAACTCTCCCTGTTTACCGTAACGCATCTAAAGTCGCCGTAAGAATGCTCGGATAAAGCGTCTTTCTAGATAAGTAAACGCTTGTATTACAGGGCTTCTTCTAGCAACAGGTGCTGTGCGCTGTGATATCAAGGCTTGAATAAATGCTCCAGAAGGAAGGGATCTGGGGGCTTTGAGTGCCCCATGCGGGGGCTCTCGGCTGGGGGTAAATTGCAAATGCGATGGGGGGGTTCTGCCTGGCATTTCAATATTGTACCTGATGCAGTCAAGGAGCTTTTGTCGGAGAGAGGAAAAGGTGGATTTACTCTGGGACTTAGATTGGCCGACATATCGGATTTGGAGTCCTGGGGAAAAAGGCTGGGGTGTTTCACGGGTAGCATAAGAACTGTCGCTTTGTGTCTATGGTTACCGGGGATAGGGACACTTGGTCTCAATAGCATATGCGAAACGCTATACATACAATTGCATCGTACGGGCTAAATCTCCCATGATCGTTGATGTCAGACATAACAGGTATAGATAAACAAGTCATTAGATCCGACTTTTCTGTAACAAGATCCACTAATGAGGGGCGCCTGGCACTGCGTGGCACTAATCACAGTCTGGGCTAGTCTCGTGGGTGGTACCGTGTCGGTGGAACGAGCAATAGCTTCCCTACAAGCTACAGAACCCTCACTATTTCACATCTGAAGCACACCCCTAAAGAGAACATCTCATGAACTGTACACCTGGTGGTTTTTGGTACTTATGTTGAATCTACGTCTTGAGGTGTAATTACTATAAACACAACAAAAATAAAACCTTAAAGTACTTGTTGCTGCCAGCCAGCAGCGATTACGATTATATAGTTATTCAGATTTCGATCGTATGCTTCGAATGTTCCCCACCAGACTTGTATGTTGCATCGGCTATGCTAGGCTATGCTACCAAGCATCTGTTAAAGGGCAGAAGCAGGACCAACACACACCATCCCCGGCATGGACAGAGGAAACTCTCCTCTCTCTCCCGGGTACTGGATCCCACTCCCCGGAACGCCCACACTCCCAGTGTAACACACATAAGAGGGTGAATATTAAAACCCGAGCCGTCTGGCTGTGAGCGTATATGAGATAATGACGTGTTCTGGTGTCTGCTGCCTCCGGGGGTAGGGAGGGAGAAGGTCTGTGTGTTAATTAACAGCCGGGGAAGATAGTCTGGAGACCTCGGCCGCAAAGGAAAAAAAAACCTCTAACCTAATTGTATTGAGCCTACCAGGGGCTGCTACAAAAAATCCATGTATGAATTATAAAGCTGGGTGACGGCAGGAGTGCATTATAGATAGCGATTCTTCTTGGGAATGGTAGGATGGTTTCCAATAACACATCGGAAAATCACGTATTGATTTGCATATATGTATTCTGGGCTTTTTGTATGCATCCGAGGAATAGAGCGAACCGATGACAAAATACTACTGCTTGAAGGTTTTCTTTTACAAAGCAGGATTTCCCTTTGCCGAATATATCAGTTAGAAATATTATATATGGGAAAGAATCTGTGGATTATAGACAAGGATTATGGAGAATATCTCTTTTTGTGGTGGAAAGACCTTATACAACTGTGTACGTTTCATATTTATTCACATATTTAAAGTATTCTTTGGTGCTGAAGGTAAGCATGAAGCCACCCTAGGAGATGAATAGGAGTAAACATTAAAAGAGTGGGGAAGAGGCTGAAGCTAATGTGGTAAAGCAGGCGAGGTGGAGGAGGTGGAGGCAGTGGGCGATGCAGAATAACATTACACAATAGTTTGCCACAACAGCCAGCCATTGCCGATCAAAGCAGGGACTATTCTGTAATAAAATACAGCGCAGCGTTGGTCACATACATAGTGGATTTATTTTTTTATCTCCTCTCCCCGGGCTGTAAGTGTAAGTTTAAGGGAGCGGAGAGGAGAGATTCATCATCGCGCAGGGCGAACGGAGACAGGGCGAACGCTCACGCTGCAGAGCCAGCAGAAAAACTGCACACACTTCTGTCGAGGAAGCCCCGTGAATACAGGTTCTGGATGGGTGGAAGATGAAGAAGAAAGTGTGTGTGGGTGTGTGTCAGAAGGTGTGTGTTGTGTGTGTAAAAAAAAAGTAGATTCAGTGATAACCAGGGCAAATGACGATAGCCTAGCTCAGGGACAGAACAAGACAAAACCAACAGTATTACTCCTGTTCATTTGAGTTCTTTCCAGCGACGCTGGCCAACAACAGAGTGGACCAGGGCAGTGATTGGACGTGATTGGTAGGTGGCTGCTGCTCTTTGACCTGTGGCTGGTTTAAATCCTCTATGAAAGCATGAATCAGCTATGGCCTTTGAGCCCATCAGTGGGTTGTTAGTAGCTCTGGTACCTCACCTTCCTGCAATTACAGAGCTGACAGTTGGACCTTCCAACTGAAATTTGGAGAGGGAGAAACCATGGCATCCTTTTGAATTGTAACCGACAAACACAAATTTATGTTTATTTGTTCATTATTCACAATCTTCTCTAATGCAGTATTGCTGTTTTCATATCAGAAAAAAACAGATTTAATTATTATAAAACAAATAAACCACACAATTCTCCACTGATCCTTTTTTCATTTGCAATAAAATAACTCCAATTTGTATCGCTCATATGACAACTCAGTTATAATGGCAGGCAAAATCCATAAAACTTAATTTATTCATGTTGTTATTTTTAAAGAGTAATATACTGGTTCAGTGTCACCACATTCCAGTTATTTTTGCAATACTATGCCATTACATTTTACTGTTAGCATCAGTGTTAGTCCAATAACAGCAGGCTCTAAACCCCAGCTGTAGTGCATCTATCCCTTGTCTCGGGAAAACAGACCAAATACTTCATAAAACTGTTATTTCACTGACCGTAGTCATTTTCACTATCATTTTTATCTCAGTCTATTCCCATTTTATGTTTATTCCACTAGACTGTAAAAAAAAGATAATTGGCAAAAATCCATACTTTTATATTGTCCAGTACTACATATTGTCCCAATGCAACATAACACTGAATGATTTACTTTGTAACTGCCATATTTGTACCTCAAATTCACTGTGTTATTTTATATTTGATTCACATTTAAACACATGGTTGACAGAGCTGAATTGCTGATGTATCCACCGTTCTCCTTCCTTTTTCAGTCATGATTAATTATATTTGTACCTCAAATTCACTGTATTATTTCATATTCGATTCACATTTAAACATGTGTTTGACAGAGCTGCTGATGCTTTCACAGTTTTTCCTTCCCCTTCCAAACATGATTAATTTCCATATTACAGTTGACGAGAGCTTAGCGTTGAATCATCCCGTTGGTCCGGGGTGACCTCACGTTACACGGCTCATTTGATAAATAAGAAAAGCCTTTGACTCTTACTCAAGGAGCAGCGGAATCATTACACCAGCGCTACTGTGTCCTGGCTGAGCCTGCCTTAATCAAAGCTAACCCAGCGCTACATTACAAACCGCCACGATGAAAGGGCCGCGGTAATGAGGACGAAGACGGATACGGCGGCGGTTTTAGGAACAATACACGTGCACTGTGCGTTCACGTGCACTACAAGCTGAGACACTTGCAGGGGCTTTCATCCAAAGTTACTTTCAATGAATTCAGATTCCTGTCAGGATGGAGCAGCGAGGGGTAAGACAGTGAATTCAGATTCCTGTCGGGACATGTCATTAATGAGCAGGTAGGGTTTAAGGCTCATCCTGCCTTAAGGTACACCCAGTACCTTTTGGCTGGGATCCTAACACTGTAACCCACTCGACCATTGTTGTGCATGAACTAGTTCAAATGAACTAGTTCAAAAGAACTAGTTCATTGAACAAGTTCATTTTTCTATGAACTTTGAACTGAACGTAACGTATTTTTATGTTACTTGAACTAGTTCAGATTTTGTGACATTCTGAATTGATGCTTAGGTCCAGATGACATATTTATTAAATAGAGTTACTGCCTTAGTTGTGATGAATGAAACAGCTGTACAAATAATATCCACAACAATTTGAGATTGTAGTGATGGGCAGCTGGTAATGGAGAGGATTCTTTTTATAAGAATACTCACTCCAACAGTTTTTCTTCGGTTTCTAAAAAAAACTTAATGAACTGAACGTGAACTAGTTCAAAACTGAATTGGTGAACTATGAACGTGAATTTATTCATTTTCTTTTGTATGATCTGAACTTTGAACTAGTTCATGTGAAGTGTGAACTTGCACACACAACACTGTATATATGTATATATGTATATATATATATATATATATATATATATATATATATATATATATATACTGAATAGATTGAAAAAAGCAGTACCGTTCCAATTTATCACCATCACCATCACACCGATAAGACTCCTTTTATAAAAAAGGAACAGGTTTTTTTTTAACAGTACCGATACTTGCTGACGCAAGCGATGAGTTGTACAGCGGTGAGTGGTAATGGAACAGGAGGCACCGCCTTTCAATCTGGAGGCACACACAGAGGAGAAACCGCTCCGTCCTACAGGGACGGCTTATGCTCAGACTTGGCCTAACGCACCTATAATTGTAAGTTCATTTATCAGCCAGAGAACCCCTGTTGGCTCTGTGACCCCGCCTGGGTGCGTGTGTGTGTGTGTGTGTGTGTGTGTGTGTGTGTTTAAGTGTGAGCGTTTACAAGTGTGTCCATGTTGGTCTGTGTGTGTGTGTGTGTGTGTGTGTGTTTAAGTGAGCGTTTAAAAATGTGTCCATTTGTGTGAGTATGCGTTTACAAGAGTGGGTTTGTGTGTGTGTGTGTCCATGTGAGTGTGTGTGTGTGTGCGTGCATGTGTGTGTTGTCCATGAGTACATGTGTGCGGTGATCTTGGTGGATGAGGGCCAGTAGGTTAATGCAATTACCAGCATGATGCATCGCTTCCCTCTCTGTCCTCTGCTCTCTGAACCACCTCTCCTCCTCCCCGTCCCTCCCTCCCCCCCACCCACCACACCCCCTCCCCCCCAGTTGCCATAGAAACGTCCCCGCCGCCTCATCACTCACCATGCAGGCAAATTGCTCATTATTTGGGGAAGAGGGAAAAACAAGTTTCACTCGTCACACAAGGGTGGGGTTTTCTGACAATTTCTCTCATTCGGCTTTCGTTTCTTCTCACCATCACTGCTCCTCAGTCTCTGTCTGACTCACTCCTCCCATCCCCTCCTGTCTGTTATCATCAATCCCTCCCTCTCTCTCTTCAAACCTCTCTCTCGCTCCCGTCCGTTATTGCTCACTGTATCACAATCTCTCTCAGACTCACGCCCTCTTTTCATCTCTCTTTCCATATTCTACTCACCCTCTCCCTCAATGTTATCTCGCCCGATACTTCATCCGTCACTCTCTCTTGTCTTGTCTCTCTTCCAGCAACCCTCCCTCTTTCTTTCTTTTCTACCCTTTCCAATCTTCTTGCTCTCTCTCTCTCTCTCTCTCTCTCTCTCTCTCTCTCTCTCTCTCTCTCTCTCTCTCTCCTATTCTTCCGCCTACCCTCAGCGTCTCTGCATCTCCCTCTCAGTTTAACCCTCACTCACAGTCTCCTTCCCTCTCCACCCCCTCTCTCTCTAGCTCTCTCTCTCTCTCTCACTCCCCAGCTAACAGTTAGCCCTGGGTCACGGCTGTGTGCTTAAACAGCTTTCCCCTGGCAGGGTATAGAGAGGACAGCAGGGGGCCAGGGCCAGGCCAGCGCCCCCCCATGACCCCCTCCCAAGGGAACCCTGTGGGTAAAGAGGCCTTCAGTCAGCCTCCACCGTGCCAGCCTGACAGGGATGCAGCAGCAGCGGTGGTGGTGCTGCAGTGTTCACGAGCCTGACAGTGGTAGCGTATCTAGGGGGTTAGGTACGAGGTACCCGGCACAACAAAAGCTCTCCCTGTGACCCGCCGCACCGGCACCTCGTCTCCAGGTGACCAGCCCGCGTTTTTGAATGTCGTTGTCGTTCAGTTTTCCCCAGTGTACAGTGCTACAACCAAAATCTCTCATAGAAGTGTCTGACCCTAAGCTTTAAGTACTCTAAAGCTAACCATCTTCCACACATCGTAACAAGCGGTAGTGTAAGCATAAGCTGCGGTAGCATTAATAGGTATTTCAACATGTAGGCACGGTGTGAAATCTGAATTGAATCATCATCGTTTTTTAAAATGAACAAAAATAAAGAATTGTTCATTGAAGCGCTACTCTATAATCACCAGAGTTACGGAGATCATAGTCGGACTTCCATCTTGCAGCCACCTCGGGGGGGGGGCTTCAATTAAACCCCACCTGTGTGCACTGGGAGGGGGCAGGGAGGTGAAGCCCCCCCCCCCCTCCCCCCAGAGAGGTGTCGGTGTAAAGACTCCACAGCCTCACTGCCACGGTGGCGTATAATTGAAATCGAGGTGGTTAATCTGGGCCGAGGGGAATTTTTTTTTTCTCCGCCACTCCTCTCTCTGGCAAATTACTCAGCGGTACGAATTCTACTTTAAGTTCAGGATTCGGCTGCAGAGCCACACAGAAAAATAGGTCTAGCTTTTTTTCTTTATTGGGAAGATAAATGGAAATACAATTATTTCCGAGAAAGGTAAAATCAGGTTACTTGTGTGTGAAACTTGAATATGGCAGGCTAATGCCTAGGCTTATTAAGCAGACGAATCCAGACTCGACAAACTATACTGCGGGGCAGTCATACATAAATACTGTTGGATACACAATGCAGCAGAAACATTTGCATTATAACTCGAGTTAATTATATTTTCTCCATTGTGTGCACCCTATTTGACTTGAATAACTGCTTGAGAAACATTTCTCTATAATCTTCCAAGTGACGAAAACTGTTGAAGGCAATTGGCAAAGTATAATTCGGTCCCGTTCAAAAGAGTCAGTTAGTCGGCTAGCTAGTCGGTAGCCTACGTAAAGAATTTAGCTTGTTAAAATTTAGCACCTAATGAAGAGGAAAAGATAAGAGTGGACAATGGGTGTCACAAAAACATTTCAAGGCGCACCACAAGGAAGAGCAAAGGAAGCTTTCTCCGCTGGGAAATGAGACGCAACACTAATTTCCTTTAGTGCCTACGCTGCCGTAGCCATTTTTCATAACTTTCAGTGTCTTCCAGCAGCGAACATCCATCATCCCCTCGTTACGTTAGCACTCCCAGTCCCCAACATGTCCTCCACACGCCCTTGTTAACAAGAAACACTTTGAACAGTTTTAGTTTTTCCGAACACACGAGACACACTACCGAGGTTTGAAAACAACTGTGTGTGTGTGTGTGTGTGTGTGTGTGTGTGTGTCTGTTAGCGTGTGATGTTATGAGAGTTGTACATTATATTGCGGGTGCTGGGAGGTGGGTCAGTTATGTGTCTGTACTGGTTTTGGTGAACAATTTACGCAACAAAACCTACCTATTGTGTGTCGTTTTTGTGATTTTCTTATTTTAAATTGAATAAATGGTTGAATAGATAAAATACAAAATGTCAGACATCAGCCTTAGCTCAGCAGCCCTGAGATGGTTCTCAAAACGATGTCTTTGAGGTCCTCTCCAATCTATTCTGCTCCATTCTGACACATTTATAAAGAACCCGGCCCAGCCCTTCAAACTCCATCCACACACACAGGGGGAGAGAGGATGGACAGGAGAGAGAGAGAGAGAGAGAGAGAGAGAGAGAGAGAGAGAGAGAGAGAGAGAGAGAGAGAGAGAGAGAGAGAGAGAGAGAGAGAGAGAGAGAGAGAGAGAGAGAGAGAGAGGTACTATTAGAGACAGATGTACAGAGGATGGGGTAAGAACATCAGACAGAGAACGAGGTAGAGAGAGAGACTATTATAAATAGAGACAGAAGTGACTATGTGTGCTGGGGGATGGTTAGAGAGAGAGTTAGAGATGGAAAGATGAAGAGAGTTAGAGAGAGACATGGACATAGTCCCACCATATATTCGATATCTTAAAAATGCTTGCCTCCCTGTCGGAGATTTTCCTCCTCCGTTTAATATTTCACAGGCGTTTCTCCAGCCAGTGGAAACAGTGGTGTATTTGGGGAACAGAAAACTTCTCTCTGACCATTGTACATAGCATGTATATTTGTATGCTATTAGATGAACACGGTGTGTGTGTGTGTGTGTGTGTATGTGTGTGTTAGCGTGGGTTGTTGCCTTCCATGAACACGACACAAACAGCGATGTAATCAAAGTGGCAGGATGTGAAGTCTGAAGTGGTTTGAAAAGAACTAAGGGAATGAGAGAAAGACCCTCATATTGTGATCCCCGCACGAGGTAGAGAGTAAAAGCTCTTCCCACGCACACACACACACACACACACACACACACACACACACACACACACACACACACAAGCTGTAATGACCCAATTCACGGTTCCTCACAAACCTAAAACATGGTTTTCAAATATATCTCTCGCTTTCTCTCCCTCCCTCTCTCTCCCTCTCTCTCTTTCCATTCATTACTTTGCAAATTAAACGTCTATGTTCTAATGTATTTGTCCTTTTGTATAGAAACACAGTTCTGTTATCTGAGAATACTTTCTAATAAAGAGTTGTTAAAATCCCTATTTCTCTCTCTCTCTCTCGCTCTCTCTCTCGCTCTCTCTCTCTCTCTCTCTCTCTCTCTCTCTCTCTCTCTAATATTTCTCTCCCCTTCCTCTCTCCATCTTTGTATCTCCCCCCCTCCCCCCACTGTATCTCGCTCTCTTTCTGTGTATGCCTTTCACTCTCTCCCCCATTCTCTCTCTGAATCACTGTCTCTCTTTATCTCTCTCCTACATTCTCTCTTTCTCTCACACCCTCTCTCTATGTATCTCTATTTATCTTTTAAAACTCTCTCTCTGCAGCTCTCTCCTTCTCCCTCATCCTCTTCTCACCATCTGCATCGCTCGCCCTCACTCACTCTCTCTCTCTCTCTCTCGCTCTCTCTCTCTCTCTGCATTTATCTCTCTCTCCCTCACCCAGCCTACTCGCTCTCTCAACAGGACAAGAGGGTCTTGCAGACACGGCGGCTGTGATTGGTATGCAGCTCGAGACACCAGCAGAACGACACAGCACTCCGAGAGAGAGAGAGAGAGAGAGAGAGAGAGAGAGAGAGAGAGAGAGAGAGAGAGAGAGAGAGAGAGAGAGAGAGAGAGAGAGAGAGAGAGAGAGAGAGAGAGGCACTATTAGAAACAGATGTACAGAGATGAGGTGAGAACATCAGACTGAGAACGAGGTAGAGAGAGAGATTATAAGTAGAGACTATGAAAGCGAGAGAGAGAGAGAGAGAGAGAGATTATGAGAGAGACT